>NW_024070206.1:45394869-45936854 GCF_014754425.2 Oryx dammah | reverse complement strand
TATATATATATATATATATATATATATATATATATATATAAAACCAGGAACTTTTGCCCAGTTAAAAAGTTATGATATTTTGATTCCTCTTGTTTGACTTAGTATGAATGGAAATGGAATGCTAGATTTCTAATTTATATTCACTCAAAATTTTGATATAATTCCATGTATTTTGTCTGGAGAAGGAAATGGCAACCCACTCCAGTATTCTTGCCTAGAGAATTCCATGGACAGATGAGTCCATGAGTCACAACTGACATGACTGAGCGACTAACACACACATGTATTTTGGCATCTAGTATTACTGGTGAAAGTCTAGAAAATTTATTATCTTAGTGATCTTAATTTTTTTTAATGAGAATTGAAATTCTAATCCAGTTCTGAGAATATAAAGAAATGCTGTAAAGAAAAAGGGAATTAATATGCAATACAATATTATTAACTAAATTACAGATGTTGTTCAAATTTTATACAATTTTATGTTAGAGTCCATTATTTATTTTCATACCTTATTCAAGAATCCACATTATATTTAATTGTATAGAGCAACTTCAACTGCCTGCAAGAATTCTGCTAAATATTCTTTTCATTTTTACTCTCTTACAAATACTTTCTATTTGTTGGTTCTGGCTTCTTAGATACACACATCATTTAAAAGTGGACATTTAACCTCCAAATGCACAGAATTTTTAAAGTATCTTTGATATTAATTTATTATTTTGATATTCATTTCTCATTTAAATGTTTTCTTCTCTACAATCACCCTCTGTGTTTTTTCATTCCTCTATTATAACTTTATTGAAGATTTCAATGGCTAAGTCAAAGGTCTCTCTTGGTATATGTCACATTGCTCTTGAAAATATGTGGGTTATTTTCAATGTCTTTTGATATTAATCTCTAACATACTTCCACAGTGATAAGAGAACAGAATCTGTATGACTTTAACACTTTCAGAGCATTAAATTTTCACATCTGATCTTATGTCCTTGGATATGTACCAGTGTCTCCTAGTTTATAGTCTATGGGAACTTGAATAGAATTTGTATCCTATTGTTGTGTGAAAAATTCTATAAATTTTAATTATATTGAATTGGTTAATAGTGTTTGTCAGATCTACTGTACACTTCTAAATCTTTGTATATTCATTCTGTTAACTGTTGAGAGTTTGATATTGAAACATGCTAAATGGAGAAAAAAATAAAAAAAACTTAATTTATCTACTTAAAAAAATAATTGCAATATATAGTGGAAGTATGAGGAACCAGAGATCAAATTGCCAACATCTGCTGAATCATGGAAAAAGCAAGAGAGTTCCAGAAAAACATCTATTTTTGCTTTATTGACTATGCCAAAGCCTTTGACTGTGTGGATCACAATAAACTGTGGAAAATTCTGAAAGAGATGGGAATACCAGACCACCTGACCTGCCACTTGAGAAATCTGTATGCAGGTCAGGAAGCAACAGTTAGAACTGGACATGGGACAACAGACTGGTTCCAAATAGGAAAAGGAGTACATCAAGTCTGTATATTGTCACCCTGCTTATTTAACTTCTATGCAGGGTACATCATGAGAAACGCTGGACTGGAAGAAACACAAGCTGGAATCAAGATTGCCAGGAGAAATATCAATAACCTCAGATATGCAGATGACACCACCCTTATGGCAGAAAGTGAAGAGGAGCTAAAAAGCCTCTTGATGAAAGTGAAAGAGGAGAGTGAAAAAGTTGGCTTAAAGCTCAACATTCAGAAAATGAAGATCATGGCATCCAGTCCCATCACTTCATGGGAAATAGATGGGGAAACAGTGGAAACAGTGTCAGACTTTATTTTGGGGGGCTCCAAAATCACTGCAGATGGTGACTGCAGCCATGAAATTAAAAGAAGCTTACTCCTTGGAAGAAAAGTTATGACCAACATAAATAGCATATTCAAAAGCAGAGACATTGCTTTGCCGACTAAGGTCCGCCTAGTCAAGGCTATGGTTTTTCCTGTGGTCATGTATGGCTGTGAGAGTTGGACTGTGAAGAAGGCTGAGCGCCGAAGAATTGATGCTTTTGAACTGTGGTGTTGGAGAAGACTCTTGAGAGTCCCTTGGACTGCAAGGAGATCCAACCAGTCCATTCTGAAGGAGATCAACCCTTGGATTTCTTTGGAAGGAATGATGCTAAAGCTGAAGCTCTAGTACTTTGGCCACCTCATGCGAAGAGTTGACTCATTGGAAAAGACTGTGATGCTGGGAGAGATTGGGGGCAGGGGGAGAAGGGGACGACCGAGGATGAGATGGCTGGATGGCATCACGGACTCGATGGACGTGAGTCTGAGTGAACTCCAGGAGATGATGATGGACAGGGTGGCCTGGCGTGCTGTGATTCATGGGGTCGCAAAGAGTCAGACACAACTGAGCGACTGAACTGAACTGAACGATATGTAACCTTGTTCTATATTTTCCAAGTCTCTTGTAAATATGTTATTATATTTTCATAATTTAATTAAAAATATAAAGGATATAGAAAATGGAATGAAGAGACTCAAATAATTCTAATTGAATCCTCAGGGGAAAGCAATAGACAACAAGGGACACTATTTATAGAGACCATTATTCCAAATATTCTAGAATTGATTAAAAGTGTGAATACATAGATGCATAATTTATAATCTATTCAAAGCAGAATTATGAAGATATGTATACAAAGATACATTGAATTACTCTGGAAGGACCAAAAAAATCAAGGAATAATTAGTGTTCTTGAATCATAGTACAGAACAAAGAAACAATACCAAACCTGTAATGTAAAAGTCTCATTTGTTTTTTAAGTTTGAAATCAATCTTGAGTACAAAATAAAGGATAATAAAAATTTAAAATTCTTAAAAAATCTAAAAGTCAAATACACTACATAATTTTTTGGGTGAAATCAAAATCTTTATTGTGTTTGACATTCAGCCTTATATTCTGATATTAGTGTTAAAGTAAAAGAAGTGAAGTTGCTCAGTCGTGTCCGACTCTTTATGACCCTGTGGTCTGTACCCTACCAGGCTCCTTTGTCCATGGGATTCTCCAGGCAAGAATACTGGAGTGGGTTGTCATTTGCTTCTCCAGTATTAAAGAAAACTAAATATAACAACTAAGGAACAATTGACAACAACTAATAGCCAGTAAAAGTGGTAGAGAAGAGGAGATTAAATGTATAAAACAATTGATAATAGAAACCAAAATATAATAATACAAACAATAGAAAACAGAGGTTCAAGAAAGCCAAAACTTGATTTTTACACAATTTATAGTATATATAAATCTAGGGTTAAATTAATGAGGTAAAACAGAAAAACAAAATTTACAAAGTAAAATATTGCAAAATTTTAGATATAGCAAAAAGTTTAAAGATAACAAGACAATATTTTGCCACAAACTTTGAAGACTTATGCAAACAGACACCTTTTTAAAAAAATGCCTTAATAGAATCAAGAAGAAATAGAAACTCTCAATAGTCCTATCTATCTTAAATAATTTGTGTAGTTTTTAAAATATCCAGAAAAAAAGCATGTAATAATAGATCAAATAAATGCTAAAGAAAAATGTATCAATTCAACATGTAGATCACATTTTTATAAAATTCAGAATTATTTTATGAATATATTTTTTAGTAAACAGGGGAAAACTCTTGATCTGGTAAAGTATTCTATCAAAAAAAAAAAAAACCAGTAATTTGTCTTAATGGGAAAACATTAGAAGCTTGCATATTAACAATGCTCTTATTTAATCATTATTTAACTGGGCTTAGATGAAATTCCAGCCTCTGCTATATTTATTGTATTTTTTTCCTCATTATTTTGTGATTTTCACTATTTTTATCTCCTTATAATTTGGCAATGTCCACATTTCTTTGAAGTCATGATCTCCACAATGTTATTGAAGTCTTCATTATTGAATTTAAAAGTATGAATCTGATAAATACAGCTAGATTCTTAAAACCTTATACATAATCAAATTTTCATCACTGCACTTAAATCTACTAATTAATAAAAAGAAAACTATTTTCCTTAATATTTTTATCAGCTTTTAATATTTATCAATTAGATGCCTTCTTTATAAAATTTTGTATACATTTAACACACAAGCACACAATGTCATACACACACACCCCTGATGTTAGGAGAGTGGATTTTTATCCATTCAGTATAGCTCACCTGGAAATACCTTTTCAAGCTATCACCTTCCCTGTGAAGTTCTGAAATCACATGGACTTTGAGCAATACTTTGAGATTTAGAAAATAAAAAATAAAGCTATAATTTTATGCTTGAAAATTCAGTGTAAGACTTCCTGGAACTCATATGCACTTTCACTTATGGATGGGTGAGTTCATCCTGTTTGTGTGGGTGGGACAATAACCTGCCTTACCGCTCCTTTGGTTTCCACTGGTTCCTTTATAGTTTTTTTCATCTTATGAATCACATGTTTTGCTCCATGACAAAGCTGACCAGTTTTTGTAAGGTCATTCACATCACTGAAGTTTGAGATTTTGATGCAGTGAGATAAACACTCCATTCCTGTGGGTTTCACTTAAACCTCATGGTTACCAATTTGTCCTTAACTTCTTCTCCATCTCTAGCTATCATCCCTTTCTGTGTCCCCTGATTATTTCAGGTTCAATTGAAAAAAAAAATGCTTTGCATTGGTTCTCAGAATTGAATATGGTCAATCAAAATGTTCAATTTCTCTCTCTCTCTCTCACACACACACACACACACACATACACACACACTGATGGCTGAGATGGTTAAGAACCCACCTGCCAATGCAGATGACCTGAGTTCGATCCCTGGGTGGGGAAGATCTCCTGTAGAAGGGAATATCTACTCACTCCAGTATTCTTGCCCAAAATACCCATGGACAGAGGAGCCTGGCAGGCTGCAGTCCATGGGGTCACAAAAAGCCGGACAC
This sequence comes from Oryx dammah, assembly GCF_014754425.2. Classification (NCBI taxonomy): domain Eukaryota; kingdom Metazoa; phylum Chordata; class Mammalia; order Artiodactyla; family Bovidae; genus Oryx; species Oryx dammah. Next base: position 45,931,911 of record NW_024070206.1, on the reverse strand, counting down.
AACTGAGCAACTAATCGGGCACACATGTATATACATATGCATATTTAGTTCCCAGTAGTTCTGTTTTATGGATCAAACCTTGATTAATGGAGTTTTACATGTTGCTATAAATCCATGAATATTTTGCATGCTTCCTAAAACCTCATCCGATAACTCCATTAAACATCCTATCTCAAGGCTCCTCTGATCTGTGCCCCTAAATATAACTACTGTTCTCATTTTTTATTATTTCTCTGGGCCCAAGAAATAAACACCTACTCCTTTATTGGCTTTTAGATGGTTTCTCCTACTAAAGATGGCTGAAACATATGCCTATGAGATTAGTTTTGCTCAGGTAGAAAATTAGGATGATAATGCATGTCTTATTTCAGAAGGCTGTTGTGAAGTCAATCAGGACAGTTTAAAGAAATGTTTTAATGCAAAATATAAACATAAAATTTTAGACATTTTCTTTTCTGTGGTCTAAGAGTTTTCTGACTCTCAAATTCCTAAGCCAAATCTTAGAGACCTAAGGGATTTTTCCCCCAAATCTGAAATTTGTCAAATTTAGTAAGAAAAAGCTTTATTTGCCTACTCATTATTATTGATTTACTTAGTCATAATTTGAAGTAAGCTCTAGTTGATTAACTTCAAATTTCTTGGATATAGTGTGAGTCTTGGGCTTCCCCCGTGGCTCAGCAGTAAAGAATCTGTTCAAAAAAAAAAAAAAAAAAAGAAGAAGAAGAAGAATCTGTTCAGGAAAAGCTAAAAGGACAATTTGTCCCACCATTCAGATAAATAGAATCAAATTAGATATATCTGGGACTTGAACCAATAACACTGCCTGCTTCCAGGTAGTCTGAATACTTCTTCAACTTGGTATAATTGCAACTAAAAGCCACTTGACATAATGCAAAGTTGAAAGGTTGTTAGGTGAGTTTTGATCAAACCATATCCTTTGATCTTTTCCAATTGCTTTCACCTTGGCTTTGGCCCATAAGTCTGACTTCCCTGGTGGCTCAGATGGTAAAAGCATCTGCCTATAATGCCAGAGACCTGGGTTCGATCCCTGGGTCAGGAAGATCCCCTGGAGAAGGAAATGGCAACCCACTCCGGTACTCTTACCTGGAAAATCCCATGGACGGAGGAGCCTGGTAGGCTTCAGTACACAGGGTCGCAAAGAGTCGGACATGACTGAGCGACTTCACTCACTTGGCCTATAAAGTTGTCTATTAATAATTTAATATGTTCATGTTGTCCATATTATACTGAAAAATGAAAGTGAAAGTCGCTCAGTTGTGTCTGACACTTTGTAACCCCATGGTCTATACAGTCCATGGGATTCTCTAGGCCAGAATACTGGAGTGGGTAACCTTTCCCTTCTCCAGGGGACATTTCCAACCCAGGAATCAAACCCAGGTCTCTTGCATTGCAGGCAGATTCTTTACCAGCTGAACCACAAGGGAAGCCCACTTTTATACTGAGGAAACTTAAATAACAGCTCTAAAAAGGCAGCTGCATCTGGACTGTAATAGTTCATCTTCTCTATTGGTTTCAGGAACTTTCCAGAATGATCAGGATAAGAGATTAATGCTTTGCCCTACACTTTGATTTAAGAATTATGTATCACTGATGAAAACTTCTTTTGTAATTTCAAGTCTATGACTGTTTACTTTTCTTATACCTTTAACAGCAGTTTCCAAAGGGTCTTTTCCAGAAATGAGAATGCATGTGAATTTTCTTAATTAATGTAATATTATTCTGATTTAGAAGACCATAAAATTGTGGTGATTAAATATGTAGACATCCTAATATTATATTTCATTTCATTTATTCTGCCATTTGGAAAATATTTCCTGTGAACTTACAATGTACCCAGCATGGTACTCAGGATAAAAGCAGTCTTTTTCTTTAAGCTCTCACCATTCAATGAGAAGACAATTGAAAGAAAAACATTCTAATATAATGTAACAGAAAGTCTCTTTCCTAACTTTGAACAAGAAGGATTATGTGGAAAGATACAGCAGATACACAGTACTAGTATCAGGCAATTTCTATAGGCCATCCATGTCATCTCTTCCTTTGTCTCTTTCAAGAAAGATGAAGCAATAACAACCTTCCACCAATACGGAGGCTACAGTTGAGACTAGAGAAGTAAATTGAAAGGTAAAGGGCTAAAGGGAAAGGAGGCTGCAGAATAGAGATTAGGGCTGTTGAAAACAGCCTGTTTCAACTTTCCAGTTATGCCTAAAGTTGGTCTCATCAAGTCCATAGATCTTAGAATTCACTCTTCAGTAAATTTGCTTTGGGGTCTTAGAATTTTAGATACAGTATAATAGTATGACAGTGGTCTGAGTGGGAACACCATGAATTCTGCTCCTTAGTTTCAGGCTTAACTTTAATCAAGAGTTTCAGTTTCCTAATTTCTAAAAAGACAGTATAAATTCTTGACAACTTCACAGAATTTATATAGTAATTAAGTGGATATATGGATATAGGTAAGTTTCATTAACTATAATAAAATATTTAAAATGTTGCTTTTATATTGATATTTTCATTATTCAGTTCAGTTCCGTTCAGTTCAGTCACTCAGTCATGTCTGACTCTTTGCGACCCCTTGAATCGCAGCACGCCAGGCCTCCTTGTCCATCACCAACTCCCAGAGTTTACTCAGATTCACGTCCATTGAGTCAGTGATGCCATCCAGCCATCTCATCCTCTGTCATCCCCTTCTCCTCCTGCCCCCAATCCCTCCCAGCATCAGAGTCTTTTCCAATGAGTCAACTCTTCGCATGAGGTGGCCAAAGTATTGGAGTTTCAGCTTCAGCATCATTCCCTCCAAAGAAATCCCAGGGCTGATCTCCTTCAGAATGGACTGGTTGGATCTCCTTGCAGCTCAAGGGACTCTCAAGAGTCTTCTCCAACACCACAGTTCAAAAGCATCAATTCTTTGGCGCTCAGCTTTCTTCACAGTCCAACAGACTAAAAATTCTTAAAATGAGTAGACTTCTGACATAACCTCTAAGAATTTTTCAATCTGCCCAATCACTTTCCAGATCAGGCACATTCATTCAAAATTGACTCTTTCTGTTTAAGGGCCAGAGTAAAACTTCTTTAATTAACAACAATAGGATCAGCTCTGTTGATCTAAGAGGTATATTGGAATATCCTACCAAGATGAAAAAAAGAAGAAAAGATGGTGAGATAAATCAACAGGAAAATAATTGAAGTATACCATTAGAGTCCCAGCTTTAATAATGCCAGTATTTTCTGTTGTGAATATTATTTTAGTGCTTAGTAAACACTGCCTTATATTTTTGTGTACTGTTTTTCTTGTTCTAGATTTTAAGAGTAAAAATTTTGTCTACATCCACTTGTACTATTTAATTCTCATTATAGATTCTTGCACAGAACAGATGCCCAGTAAAATTTTGTAGCTTTTACTAATGGTAGTCAGAAACATATGAAAATTAGCAACCACTGGCAAAGGTTATAACATCCAAGGAAGTACAAATATTGAATGTATATTGTTAGAGGAAGTACTGTTTTGCTTGAGTCTAAACTCATGAAGCAAATTGTATAAACTCCCTGTCATTCTCCTGGTAGACTTATGAAAACAAGTTGAAAGCAGCTGATCAGCGGCATCTGTTAACTGGCATTGACACTTTGATGTGTAGGGCAGCTGTCAAGCAGTTCGACTTCCCTCTGTGTTTCTTTTTATAACTAATTAGCATTGTGAGACACTCAAATACTCACTCATTTGCCAAAAAGATCTTAGAAGCCAGCTCCCCAGAGAATAACGTGGAGGGGATCTGCACCTTCACAACTCATCATTCTCTAACCCCCTTTTTCTGGCCTCACTGGCTCCACTGGAATCAGCTCTTTGTGAGTTTAGGACAAATATAATATTTTGAGACAAAATTAAAAAATGAGATTGGTAAGTCAACTGAAACCCTTAGTGATAAAAATTGCAATGTAACTTTGCACAGCATGAGACAATGTGACCTCATATATAATGGTGTCTGTCCTCAGTTGTAAAATAGGCCTGCTTTGTTTAGGTTAATATCAAAGAAAAATTTCAAAGTAAATTATATATATAAATTATTTGAAAAAAATAAGTGTAAAGTGTAAGTGTATAAAGTGTAAAGTGTAATGGTATATATAAAAAATGATAAAATTTAACCCAATAAAAAAGTTTAATTGTTACTGCTGTGCATTTATATTTATATAATATCTGGAATATAATAATGATATCTGGAATAAAGGGGAAGAGGGAAAAATCTGGGACAATTAATTGAGATTAAACGGTAGAATGGAGAAGGAAATGGCAAGCCACTCCAGTGTTGTTGCCTGGAGAATCCCAGGGATGGGGGAGCCTGGTAGGCTGCCATCTATGGGGTTGCACAGAGCCAGACATAACTGAAGCAACTTAGCAGTAGCAAACTGTGGAAAGATATGAACAATTAATTACTTGAATTTATTTCTTGACAAAGGTAGCCTTATTGTTTTCCTCAGCTTGACTGAACTTTATTTTTTACTGAAATATAGCCTACCATGCTCCACTGTCCAAAGGATTTCCCAGGCAAGAATACTGGAGTGGGTTGCCATTTTCTTTTCCAGGAGATCTTCCCAACCCAGGGATCAAATCAATGGGTCCTGCCTTGGCAAGCAGATTCTTTACCACTGATCCATCAGGGAACACCTTATTGAAATACAGTTGATTTATATTTTATTAGTTTAATGATCCAATATTTTTATATATTAAAATATTATAAAGTTATTACAAAATAATTGCTATATTTCTCTGTGCTATACAATATACCTTTGCCGCATGTTTATTTTATCATAATTGTCTGTATTTCTTAATCCTGTTCCCCTGTCTTGCAAATTCCTTTCTTCTCATTAGTACCACAACTTGTTCTCTAAATCTGTGAATCTGTTTCTTTTGTTAATATCCTGTAAATAAGTGATAACAGAGTACTTTTTTCTCTGACATTTTACTAAGCATAATGACCTCTATTTCCATTTGTATTGTGGCTAGTGGCAGAATTTTCATTCTTTTCACATTTATCTGTTTATCCGTTTATCTGTTACTTGACAGGTTGTTTTCATATCCTGACTATTTGCTATGTACACTGTGGTGCATGTATATCTTGAATTAGTGTTTTCATTTTCTTTGTATATATACCGAGGAATGGACTTGCTGGACCATAAGGTTACCAGCAATATATATATTTTAAGGAAGCTTCATACTGTCTTCCATAGTGACTGTACCAATTGACATTTCCAACAACAGTGTACAAATTTTCCCTTTTATTCACACCCACTCTAATATTTGTTATTTGTAGATTTTTTAATGTTAGCTATTCTGACAGATGTCAAGAGATGTCTCACTGTGGATTTGACTTACAACTCTCTGATGATTAGCAATGAAGAACATCTTTTCATGAACCTGTTGACCATCTATATATCTTCTTTGGGAAAATGTTTATTCAAGTCTTCTTCCCATGTTATAATTAGGTTGTTTGTGGTTTTTATTTTGAATTATATAAGCTGTTTATACATTTTTATAGCATCCCATCAGTCATATCATTTGCAAAGATATTTTAAAACAAATTCTATACAAGAGACAAAGAAAGACATCATATAATAATAAAATGATCAATAAAAAGAAGACATTACACTCATTATCACATATGCACCCAGTACACAACACTTAAATATATAATGCAATCATAATAAACATAAAGAGAGAATATGACAATAAAATAGAAATAGTAGAATATGTTAATATCCCGCTTATATCAAATGAAAATCACCCAAACAAAATCAATAAGACAACAGTGGTTTTAAATGTTTGATACAATAGAAAAGTTAGATTTCATAGGTATCTACAGGACATTCCATACAGAAACAGCAGAATCATCATTTTATTCAAGTGCACATTGAATGTTCTCCAGGATAGGTCATATGTTAGGCCATAAAACAAAATTAAGAGATAGAATTGATATCAAACATATTTCTATCCACAAAGGCATGCAAATAGAAATCAATTACACAAGGACAAATGGGGAAGGTAAAAACACAGGGAAGTTTATAGATACAAAGCTAGCTTAAGAAATAAGAAGACTATCATAAAAATAACCTAACCTAAAGGAATGAGGAAAAGGACAAAGCTGAAAGTCAGCAGAAGGAAGGAAATAATAACAATCAGAGAATAAATAAATAAAACAGAGACCAAAAAGAAAAAAAAAAGATTGATAAAACCAAGAGTGATTTTTTTTTGAAAAGATAAAATTCATAAATCTTTAACCAGGCTGTTCAAGAAGAAAAGAGAGTGGACCCAAATAAACAAATGTTAAATGAAAGAGGAGATATATCATGTGATATATGATATATCAGAGTATATCATGTGAAATACCTGGCTGGATGAAGCACAGGCTGGAATCAGAATTGCTGGGAGAAATATCAATAGCTTCAGATATGCAGTTGACACCAGCCTTTTGGTAGAAAGCAGAGAGAAACTAAAGAGGTTTTTGATGAAGGTGAAAGAGGAGAGTGAAAAAAAAGGCTTATAACTCAGCATTCAAAAAACTAAGATCATGACATCCCCTCCCACCGTTTCATGACAAACAGATGGGAAAAAATGGAAACAGTGAAAGACTTTTTTTTTTTTTTTCGGTTTCCAAAATCACTGCAGATGTGACTGCAGCCATGAAATTAAAAGACTCCTGCTCCTTGGAAGAAGGGAAATGACAAACCTGAAACATATATTAAAAACAGAGACATTTTCCCTACAACGTTCCATATAGTGAAAGCAATGGTTTTTCCAGTAGTCATGTATGGATGTGAGAGTTGGACCACAAAAAAGGCTGAGAACCAAAGAATTCATATCTTCTAACTGGGGTGTTGGAGAAGACTATTGAGAGTCCATTGGACTGCAAAGAGAGCAAACCAGTTAATCCTAAAGGAAATCAGTCCTGAATATTCATTGGGAGGACTGATACTAAAGCTGAAGCTCCAATATTTTGGTCAACTGATACAAAGAGCCGACTCATTGAAAAAGACTCTGATGCTGGAAAGAATGAAGGCAAGGGGAGAAAGGGATGGCAGAGGATGAGACAGTTGGATGGCATCACCAACTCAATGTACATGAGTTTGAGCAAACTCCAGGAGATCGAGAAAGGTAGGACGTGCTGCAGTCCATGGGGTTGCAAAGAGTTGGACATGATTGAGCAACTGAACAACAACAATTACTATGATGCTAAAAATAGAAAAAAAAAACCTGCAAAAAATGAAAATTCCAGGTCAATATACCTGATATATATAGATATAAAAATCCTCAGCAAAATATTAGCAAACTAAATTCAACAATATATAAAAAAGATCATTCACCATGACTAAACTTTACAGCAGGTTTCTTCCTAAAAGGTACTCCCTTTCCTTAAAACATTTATTTAAAAAAACTTTCAATTATAAAATCTTTCTCTTTCTCTTTGAGATGCAAATCTTCTACAATATGAAAATGTCTTTCTCAAATATCATGTGTTATCTTTCTGAAATGCAATCATTGAAGGATTCTGCATTCTCTAACTCTCAGTCACTGTGAGAGGGTGAGAGTCTGATTTTAATAACAGACAATTAGCAAACACAGACGCCCTGATCATACTCACAAATACCTATGAATACAAAGTCCTCCAGCTTGAGCTTTTAAAAAACCACTCCCATGAGATATCACCTTAAACTTATTAGAATGAATATATATATTATTTATTATATATATATAATTAAAAAATATGAAAATAAGAATTAACAAAAGGTTGTCAAGGAAGTGGAGAAAATGGAACCCTAGTGCACCACTATGGGAATGTAAATCAGTGCAGCCATTATGGAAAAAATAATGGAGTTTCTTTAAAAAATTAAAAAAATTTCCATATGATCTAGCAATTTTATTGTGGACATTTTTGAAAAGAACTTTCGACTTTATAAATATATATACCTACATGTTCATTGCTACATTATTTATGATAATCAAGATAAGGAAACAACCCAAGTGCCCATCTATTGAAGAAACAATATGGAATAATATTATAATATTTTTCAGCCATAAAAACAGTGAGGGCATTAGTCAGACAGTCAGTTCAGTCGCTCAGTCATGTCCGACTATTTGGAACCCCAGGGACTTCAGTACACCAGGCTTCCCTGTCCATCACCAACTTCAGGAGCTTGCTCAAACTCGTGTCCATTGAGTTGGTCATGCCATCCAACCATCTCATCCTCTGTTGTCCCCTTCTCCTCTTGCCTTCAATTGTCCCCAGCATCAGGGTCTTTTCCAATGAGTCAGGTCTTCGCATTAGGTGGCCAAAGTATTGGAGCTTCAGTTTCAGAATTAGTCTTTTCAATGAATATTCAGGACTGATTTCATTTAGGATTCAGTGGTTTGATCTCCTTGCAGTCCAAGGGACTCTCAAGAGTCTTCTTCAACACAACAGTTCAAACGTATCAATTCTTTGGTGCTCAACTTTCTTCATAATACAACTCTCACATCCATACATGACTCCTGGAAAAACCATAGCTTTGACTAGATAGAACTTTGTTGGGAAAGTAATGTCTCTGATTTTTAAAAATGCTGTGTAGGTTGATCATAGCTTTTCTTCCAAGGAGTAAGTATCTTTTAATTTCATGTTGGCAGGAACCACCTGCAGTAATTTTGGAGGCCAAAAAAGTAAAGTCTGTCACTGTTTACATCGTTCCCCATCTACTTCCCATGGAGTGATGGGACTTTAGTTTTGATGATGCTAGTTTTCTGAATGTTGAGTTCTAAGCCATGTTTTTCACTCTGCTCTTTCACTTTCATCAAGAGGCTCTTTAGTTATTCTACTGCTTTCTGCCATAACGGTCGTGTCATCTGCATCTCTGAGGTTATTGATATTTCTCCTGACAATCTTAATTCCAGCTTGTACTTCTTCCAGCCCGGCTTTTTGCATGAGGTATTCTGCATATAAGTTAAATAAGCAGGGTTACAATATACAGCCTTGGAGTACTCCTTTCCCCATTTGGAACCAATCTGCTGCTCTATGTCCAGTTCTAACTGTTGTTTCCTAATCTGCACACAGATTTCTCAGGAGGCAGGTAAGGTGGTCTGCTATTCCCATCTCTTTCAGAATTTTCCACAGTTTGTTGTCATTCACACAGTCAAATGCTTTGGCATAGTCAATAAATCAGAAGTAGATTTTTTTTGGTACTCTCTTACTTTTTCAATGATCCAGTGGTTGTTAGCAATTTGGTCTCTGGTTCTTCTGTCTTTTCTAAATCCAGTTTGAACATCTGGAATTTTATGGTTTATGTACTGTTGAAGCCTGGCTTAGGGAATTTTGAGCATTACTTTTCTCGCCTGCAAGATGAGTACAATTGTGTGGTAGTATGAACATTCTTTGGGATTGCCTTTCTTTGGGATTGGAATGAAAACTGACCTTTTCCAGTCCTGTGGCCACTGTTGAGTTTTCCAAATTTGCTGGCATACTGAGTGCAGCACTTTAACAGCATCATCTTTTAGGATTTGAAATAGCTCAACAGGAATTCCATCACCTCCACTAGCTTTGTTCATAGTGATGCTTCCTAAGGCTCACTTGACTTCACATTCCAGGCTGTCTGGCTCTAGGTTAGTGATCATACCGCTGTGGTTATCTGCATTATGAAGATCTTTTTTATATAGTTCTTCTGTGTATTCTTGCCACTTCTTAATATCTTCTGCTTCCATACCATTTGTGTCCTTTATTTTGTCCATCTTTGCATGAAATATTCCCTTGCTATCTTTAATTTTCTTGAAGAGATCGTTAGTCTTTCTCATTGTATTGTGGGAATGGGAAAGAGCTTTACTGGTAATTAAAATACATGTTTGCAGGTACTCTGAGTGAGGCAGATCCTTAACTAGGCTTGGAAGGTTCAAGAAGCCTTTCCATGCTAAGTGCCAACTCACCTGAGCAACTCCACAGAGAAGCCCAAAGAAGAGCATTACATGAGGAGGGATGCACAAAAGAAAAGTTTATTGACAAGAAGTGATGTCAGTTTCCAGAAACTTAGTATAGCTGAGATGTAACTGGAGGGAAATTGTGTCTCATACCAATGTGCAAAATACAGCAGGTATCAGGGGATCAAAGGAGAGAATTAAAAATTCTCTCCTAAGATCAAAACAACAATAATGACAACAAAAACAACCCTGATACTTGTTGCTTGGCATTATTTTATTATATACCATTTAAACTTTATTTCCTGTAGTCTATTGTTACCTGTTATCTCCCAGAGCCTCTCATTAAAATGCAAGTGTGTTAATAGTTGGAAGGTGCATTAATCAAAGCTCTTTTATAAACTAAAAACTTGGTGGATTTTAGAATAACTGAGGAGTGTAGGTAGAAAGTTACCAAAGGAAACTTCATCCATTCTACGGTTTTGCTGCAGGCTATCTCCACTTGTAATCATCATGCCCCCTTTTTAATCCCTGTGAGGAGCTGTATTAAGGTTTCAGTGCCAAGACCTTAAGGCAGGGACTTCCAGGCCGGCTGGAAGCAAACAGTAGAGAAAATGTCATAAACACATCCTAATAGATTTCCACCAATTTCAGCAGACTCTGAAATGTGATACCAAAGTTTTCTGGGTGAGCATCCAACTCTGGCCTTCCGAGATTCACCCATCACCAGTCTTTAATCCTTTCAAATGTTTAAAAATGATAATCATATCCCTCTCTACTTGAGCTGTGAAGATTGCATTTTACTTGGTTTTTCGTAAACCAATCCTTCTTTTTTTTAAATATAAATTTATTTATTTTAATTGGAGGTTAATTACTTTACAATATTGTATTGGTTTTGCCATACATCAACATGAATCCACCACTGGACCCTGTGGGAAAGGGAGAGGGTGGAATGATTTGGGAAATCAATCCTTGACACATAGGTGATGCCTTTGCAGCAGAGAGATTTACAATTGCATTGTTAAATTATGACATGATCAATATATTTCCAAATGTACATTAATTTCAAAAAATCTAAATAGATAGGCAGGAAGAACAACTGTGCCATATTTAAATGTGAAGTTATCGATTCTGGATATATATATTGCTAATTCATCTCTACTTCACCTCAGAGACACAATAGGAAAATCCTTAAGATAGGATGTGTAACTGGTTTAATTCTCTTGGTATTTAGTAGTCTTTATGATGTTGAGACCCATTCCCAGTTTAAATTTTGAACCTAGTGACAGATAATTTTTCTTAAAAGGAAAGAATACTTAATAGGGCTTAATAAACAGTTAAAAGAAGTGAAAGGTATAGTTAAAAGTATGGAAGAAAAGAATGCTAACTGGGTGCAGATATCTTTAAACAATGCACATAAGGATACTATGGACTTTCAACTGTATCACAATTCAAATTTTCTTCATTCCTTTCCTTCTTTTTGTCCTAATAACTGAAAGGACTCATGAATTTGAACATTTGGAGAGTATATAAAATATCCATTTATATAAGATTTAGACAAGGTTGAGTTTAGACTTTCAATGACTGTTTTTTTCCTCTGACTATATACGTATGTCCTGAATAATGGAACAGAATGTGAAATAATAAGAGCAGAACTTATAATATGCTTTTTATTTATTTAAAATATTACAAAATTATGGTAGATATCACTAAGACTCATTGTACTATGCAGATATAATAGTGTATCTTGAAAAGTCAACTAACTTCAGTATCTATTTTACCTGTATAAGGAATATAATAATAAAATTCATATAATTTGACTTTGCCTCATTCTCCCTTCCTAAACCTTTTTGCCAAACTACATATATCCCTTTGGCTGTTGACTTGATGAAATGAGCCAGATAATTACCAAATTTTTACTTTATTATGTGTCCATGTAGACACAGTCTAATTGGACCATATAATGAAATGTTTAAATATATCCATACATTTTACAAAAAATGAAGCCCCAAACTAATCCTCCTCCTAGAACTTGGTCACTAGGGTATTTAAGGATGCACAACTGCAGCTGATGCAGAAGTTCTTTCCCAGATGTTCAATTTGACCTGGGGCAGCTCAATCAAAGTTTGTAAGGTTTCCAACGTTCCTAGTGGGAATTTTCAGAAAAAGAGGCATATGGATTATTCTGGCAAGTGGATATACATACAGATACTTGTGTGTAATGAATCCAGAACTTAAAATCTCCCTGAGAACAAGTCAAATAATAACATTATTTGTAACAATAATATTAATAAATAATGAAAGTAACACTGTTAGAGTTTTGCAAGGAAATGAATCAACCGTTCACAAAGCAATGAGATTAGAGAAAGAGAGGCTTCATGCTGAGAGCCAGAGAAGAGAAACAGAAAGAAGTGGGGAAAAAGGAGATTAAAACTTCCTGTATAACACCATGCATATATGATAAGGGACATAGGTAGAGGTTTAGAGAGAATACCCTTCTCAAAAGTATTTGTCCACATCCCAAATCAGTCAGCTTTCATTACATCTTTATTTCAAGATGTCCAAGCTGGATCATGGAAAAAGCAAGAGAGTTCCAGAAAAACATCTATTTCTGCTTTATTGACTATGCCAAAGCCTTTTACTGTGTGGATCACAATAAACTGTGGAAAATTCTGAGAGAGATGGGAATACCAGACCACCTAACCTGCCTCTTGAGAAATCTGTATGCAGGTCAGGAAGCAACAGTTAGAACTGGACATGGAACAACAGACTGGTTCCAAATAGGAAAAGGAGTACGTCAAGGCTGTATATTGTCACCCTGCTTATATAACTTCTATGCAGAGTACATCATGAGAAACACTGGACTGGAAGAAACACAAGCTGGAATCAAGATTGCCAAGAGAAATATCAATAACCTCAGATATGCAGATGACACCACCCTTATGACAGAAAGTGAAGAGGAGCTAAAAAGCCTCTTGATGAAAGTGAAAGAGGAGAGCAAAAACGTTGGCCTAAAGCTCAACATTCAGAAAACAAAGATCATGGCATCTGGGCCCATCACTTCATGGGAAATAGATGGGGAAACAGTGGAAACAGTGTCAGACTTTATTTTTTGGGGCTCCAAAATCACTGCAGATGGTGACTGCAGCCATGAAATTAAAAGACACTTACTCCTTGGAAGAAAAGTTATGACCAACGTAGATAGTATATTCAAAAGCAGAGACATTACTTTGCCAACTAAGGTCCGTCTATTCAAGGCTATGGTTTTTCCTGTAGTCATGTATGGATGTGAGAGTTGGACTGTGAAGAAGGCTGAGCGCTGAAGAATTGATGCTTTTGAACTGTGGTGTTGGAGAAGACTCTTGAGAGTCCCTTGGACTGCAAGGAGGTCCAACCAGTCCATTCTGAAGGAGATCAGCCCTAGGATTTCTTTGGAAGGAATGATGCTAAAGCTGAAACTCCAGTACTTTGGCCACCTCATGCAGAGTTGACTCATTTGAAAAGACTCTGATGCTGGGAGGGATTGAGGGCAGGAGGAGGAAGGGAAGACCGAGGATGAGCTGCCTGGATGGCATCACGGACTCAATGGACGTGAGTCTGAGTGAACTCCGGGAGATGATGATGGACAGGGAGGCCTGGCATGCTGCGATTCATAGAGTCGCAAAGAGTTGGACACGACTGAGTGACTGAACTGAACTGAACTAAGCTGTGTCCAAGACATAAGGAAAATAGAATAAGCAAACTCATTTTTATTTTGGATATATTAAATTCAAATCAAAAGTTAAACATTAAGGGTTTAGTCATGTGTTCAGCAATGTCCTGGGCACTTTGGAGGAAAACAGAAGCTCAGGAATTTAGACTCAGTAAAGTTTTGCAGGCCATTAGAACTTTAACATCATTTTGATCAGTTATAAAAACAAAGATATTAAACCTCCATATCCATTAGTTTCTTTCTGAGGGTTAAAATATGTATAAATATTAAATTATTAGCAAAGACAATAAACCTGTGTACAATTTGTGGATTAAAGACTGATTGTGATGTAGGTAGAACAGTTATTCTAATAAAAGAGAGCTCAATAGTGATTGAACAGATTGGAGCAGATTTCCTGAGATTGAAGATTGAGTGGAGCTTAGAAGATCTTATTAGCTAGAGAGGATTGCAGAAAGCATCCTCTCCAAGTTCCAAACAGCAAAGCATGAATCATGATATTAGAAGAATTACCAGACAAACCTAGATTGGAGAGGAATTGTGCTGAGGATGAAAGATGAAAGCAGTGGGAAATATGACTGCATGAATTAGGTAGAGTTATCAAAATGAAAGAGACATCAATAATGTTCAGAATTATCATTCCCTGTATCCTGATGATGTTGGAGTGAACTGATTCTTGACATTTTTAGCAGTCTTTGTTAATGAACTCTGCTTCTGTTTCATACACTTCAACTATTACCTCCCCTCACTCTCTGGGAATCCTGTAGGTCTATGACTACATCTATGGTTCCTCTGTTGTAGTGACATGGTGGTCATTACACACAGAGACCTGTAACTTTCTTCTCCTCCTTCAAAGTAGGTTATGTCAAGGTATTTTTGCAGGTACTGTTGCAAGACTAGAAGGGTGACTGTTTGTCTTGGTGATTAGGAGAAGGAAGAGCTGAAAAATGAATGAAACATGTACCTGGGAGCTATTTACGGTTCAAATCTGAGAAAGAAAATTTGTCATAAGGCCCACAGAGTACAGATAAAGCTTAAGATGGAATCAAAGTTAGAAAGTTGGAAGTCAGACTGCTCTCAGAAACACACAGAGAGGTTAAAGAAATGGAAAATTAAAAAAGAAGGCATTCAAGACTTGAGCCACAGATTAGGTTTAAAACTGTATATCTATCTTCATTAGGAACTAGATATTTGTTCAAGGAAAGAAGGGAATCACTTCAATCTTTTCCTGAGAATCAGATTCCATGACATATAGTGTTTATACTTAATTTCCAAAGAGTATGTAGTATTCTAATTTTCTTGAGCTTTTCTGTTTGGGACAATAAAACATTCTTTACCTTTCTTAACCTTCTTAATCAACAGTATATGTTTTCTTGCTGGACCTTCTTTGCGTGTTTCTTAAATTCTGGCATTCTAAGAAGTTGAAATGAAGGGATTACAAAAAAAGAAGTCACCTCTCTCATTCCCATACTTAATAAAATTAACATTCTTTATCCTTTCTGTCCTCATTGCATTGAAGAAGACGTTTATCTATGACATATCACACTCTATCTTCTAGCAAATATTTCAGTGTATATCAGCATACCTCAACTCGGAACTCCTTGAAGGGAAGGGTCATCATTGCAGAAAAAATGAATATATCAATAGATTTAATGAATGAATACATAAATATTTGATTGTCTTTACTCAAATTGTATCAAAGGTTCAAAGATACATGTGAACATAACACAGTAGCTTAATACTTTTCAAAATTACTTTTTCTCTCATTTATCTATTCATACATATCACCTATGCTTTTATCCTATTACAGGTCACGATCATCTCATGTCAAAAGGTCAGAAAATTTTCTCTCTGAATCTAGTTTTGAAGGATCCAATCCATTCTAATAATGGAGATGGAGAAATTGTTTTAAAAACAAATCTGATTCTTCCAATTCCTATTCTACTCCCATATTAAAACATTCAAAAATCCCCAATGTTCTTCAGTTCAGTTCAGTTCAGTCACTCAGTTGTGTCCGACTCTTTGTGACCCCATGAATCGCAGCACACCAGTCCTCCCTGTCCATCACCAACTCCCACAGTTCACTCAAACTCATGTCCATCGAATCGGTAATGCCATCCAGCCATCTCATCCTCGGTCGTTCCCTTCTCCTCCTGCCCCGAATCCCTCCCAGCATCAGAGTCTTTTCCAATGAGTCAACTCTTCACATGACGTGGTGCTCAGCTTTCTTCACAGTCCAACTTTCACATCCATACATGACCACTGGGAAAACCATAGCCTTGACTAGATGGACATTTGTTGGCAAAGTAATGTCTCTGCTTTTGAATATGCTATCTAGGTTGGTCATAACTTTCCTTCCAAGGAGTAAGTCTCTTTTAATTTTATGGCTGCAATCACTATCTGCAGTGATTTTGGAGCTCCCCAAAATAAAGTCTGACACTGTTTCTACTGTTTCCCCATCTATTTCCCATGAAGTGATGGGACCGGATGCCATGATCTTTGTTTTCTGAATGTTGAGCTTTAAGCCAACTTTTTCACTCTCTTCTTTCACTTTCATCAAGAGGCTTTTTAGTTCCTCTTCACTTTCTGTCATAGAGTGGTGTCATCTGCATATCTGAGGTTACTGCTATTTCTCCCAGCAATCTTGATTCCAGTCTGTGCTTCTTCCAGCCCAGCGTTTCTCATGATGTACTCTACATAGAAGTTAAATAAGCAGGGTGACAATATACAGCCTTGATGTACTCCTTTTCCTATTTGGAACCAGTCTGTTGTGTCATGTCCAGTTCTAACTGTTGCTTCCTGACGTGCATACTCTTAGAATAAAGTTAAAAATTCCTAACATCATTTAAATAGTATTTTGCTCTATTTTTTCTTGATTTATATCGAGATATAATTGATATACATAACTGTTTAAGGTATACATCATAAATATTTGACTTGAATACATCATAAAAAATCATCATAATATGTTTAATGATCATCCATCATCTAGTATCAATTCAAAATTAAACAAATAGGAAAAATGTTTTTCCTTATAATGAGAAAATAGAATTTGTCCTCAATAACTTTCATTTATAACATACAGTAATGTTCATTATATTTATCATGTTGTACACTTTTTATCTTACAACTGGAAGTCTGTACCTTTTCACTGCCTTCATTCAATCCCCCCTACCCCACTTCTGGTAATGAAAAATCTGATATATTTTTCTGTGAGTCTGTTCGCTTTTGAAGTAAAATTGACTTGCAAAACTTGTTAGTTCTTGTTATACAACCTTATGATTACATAGTGCTATAAATTTCAAAATGACCACCATAATAATTTTAATCATTCTGTCACCACAAAAATATTTATTTATATATCTTTGATCCCACATACTGTACTTGTACTGTGTACTAAGTTCCCATGCAGTATGTGAACTGTGAACTTGCAGATGTTCAAGCTGGATTTAGAAAAGGCAGAGGAACCAGATATCAAATTGCCAACATCTGTTGGATCATCAAAAAAGCAAGGGAATACTAGAGAAACATCTACTTCTGCTTTATTGATTATGCCAAAGCCTTTGGCTGTGTAGATCACAACAAACTGTGGAAAATTCTTCAAGAGATGGGAATACCAGACCACCTTAACTCGTCCTAAGAAATCTGCATGCAGCTCAAGAAGCAACAGTTAGGACTGAACATGAAACAGACTGGTTCCAAATTGGGAAGGGAGTATGTCAAGGTTGTATATTGTTACCCTGCTCATTTAACTTATATGCAGAGTAAATCATGAGGAACACTGGGCTGGATGAAGCACAAGCTGGAATCAAGATTGCCGGGAGAAATATCAATAACCTCAGATATGCAGATGACACCACACTTATGGCAGAAAGTGATGAAGAACTAAAGAGCCTTTAATGAAAATGAAAGAGGAAAGTTAAAAAGTTGGCTTAAAACTCAACGTTCAGAAAGCTAAGATCATGGCATCTGGTCCCATTACTTCATTGCAATTAGATGGGGAAACAATGGAAACAGTGAGAGACTTTATTTTTTGGAACTCTAAAATCAATGCAGATATTGACTGCCATGAAATTAAAAGACACTTGCTCCTTGGAAGAAAAGCTATGACCAACCTAGACAGCATATTCAAAAGCAGAGACATTACTTTGCCAACAAAGGTCTGTCTAGTCAAGGCTACTGTTTTTCCAGTAGTCATGTGAGAGTTGGACTATAAAGAAAGCAAAGCATGGAAGAATTGATGCTTTTGAACTGTGCTGTTGGAGAAGACTCTTGAGAGTCCCTTGGATTTCAAGGAGATCAATCCAGTGAATCCTAAAGGAAATCAGTCCTGAATATTCATCAGAAGGACTGATGCTGAAGCTGAAATCCAATACTTTGGCCACCTGATGTGAAGAACTAACTCATTGGAAAGGACCCTGATGCCAGGAAAGATTGAAGGCAGGAGGAGAAGGAGATGACAGAGGTTGAGATGGTTGGATGGCATCACTGACTTGATGGACATGAGTTTGAGCAAGCTTAGGGAGTTGATGGGTAGGGTAGCCTGGTGTGCTGTAGTCCATGGTGTCGCAAAGAGTCAGATATGGACTGAGCGACTGAACTGAACTGAAAGTGCTCACACTATATTTTATAGCAGTGACTGATTCATTTAGTAAATGTAAGTTTGTAACTCTAAATCTCCCTCACATATTTTTTCCTTTCCTCACTTTCGGTGGTTACCTGTTTGTTTCCTGTATCTATAACACTGGTTCTGTTTTATGTTTGTTCATCTGTCTTGTTTTATAGATTCCACATATAAGTGAGATCAAATATTAGTAGTACCTGCCTTTCTCTGTCTGAGTTTTTTTACGGAGGATAATACCCTGTAGGCCTGTTGTCGCAAAGGGCAAGATTTCATTTTTTCTGGCATCTGAATAATAGTCCCATAATAACACATGTTGTTGCAGAGTCAAACAAGACTTAGTGAATAAACCACCATTACATATCTCAACAATTGTACATAAAGGATTAGATGTATCTTTCCAAGTTAGCCTTCCCATTTTATTTGGACAAATATCCAGGAGTGGAATTCCTGGGTGATGTAATATTTCTTATTTTTAAAATTTTAAATAATCTCTTTTTTTTCAGAGGCTGCACCAATTTACTGTTCTACCAATAGTGTACACTGGTTCCTTTTACTCCAGAACCTTGCCAAAACTTAATATTTGTTTTATTTTTATATTAGTGATTTTGACAGGGGTGAGGCAATATCTCATTTCCATGTTCATTTTCATTTCCTTGATGATTAACAATGTTGAGCATCTTTTCCTGTGCCTCTTGGCTGTCTGTATGTCTTTTTTGGAAAAAGTGTTTATTCAAGTCCACTGCCCATTTATAATTGGATGTTTTTTTCTTTGATGTTGAGATGTATAAATTCTTTGTCAAAGGCTCTATCTGAATCTATTGAAAATATTACCTTATTTTTCTTCTTCAGTTTGTTAATGCAGTATATCACCACATTGATTGATTTATGGATACAGTTGCATCCTTGGGATAAATCCCACTTGGTCATGGTGTGTGATCCTTTTAATATATTGTTGAATGTGGTTTGCTAATGTTTTGTTGAAGATTTTTGCATCTATGATCATCAGTATATTGGTGTGTAATTTTCTTTGTGGTATCTGTCTGATTTTGATATCAGCATGATGCTGGCTTCAAAATATGAGTTCAGAAGTGACTTTTTTCTCTGATTTTTTTTATTTTGGATCAGTTTGACCAGGTTTGGTAGAATTCACCTCTGAAGTTATCTGGTTTTGGAATTTGTTTGTTGAGATTTTTTTTTTTTTAATTTAGTTTAGTTCAGTTCATTTCATTTGCTCAGTCGTGTCCGACTTTTTGCTACCCCATGAATCACAGCATGCCAGGCCTCCCTTTCTATCACCAACTCCCAGAGTCCACCCAAACCCATGTCCATCAAGTCGGTGATGCCATGCAACCATCTCATCGTCAGTCATCCCCTTCTCCTCCTGCCATAAATCTTTCCAAGCATCAGGGTCTTTTCAATGAGTCAGCTCTTTGCATCAAGTGGCCAAATTATTGGAGTTTCAGCTTCAACATTAGTCCTTCCAATGAACACCCAGGACTGATCTCCTTTAGGATGGACTGGTTGGATCTGTGCAGTTTTTTAATTACTGATTCAATTTATTTACTGGTAATTTATCTCTGAATGCTTTCTATTTCTTCATGATTCAGTCTTATAAGACTACACACGTCTATGAAGTTGTCTGCTTCTAATGATCTTTTATGACCCTTTGTTTTTCAACTGTAACTTCTTTTTCATTTCAAATTTTATTGATCTGAGGTCTCAGAATTCTTTGAAAATTCTAGCAAACTTTCTCAATTTAGCTTATCGTTTCAAAGAACCATCTCTTAGCTTTATTGATCTTTTCTCTCTCTTTTTTAGTCTTTTATTTATTTCTTCTTTTATCTTTGTACTTTATTCCTTTCTACAAATTCTAAGTTTAATTTGTTCTTCCTTTTTTCCTTTAAGTGTAGATTTTTAACCTGATTTTTTATTATTTCCTTAAGTAGACTTGTGTAACTATAAACTTACTTGTTAGAGCTGCTTTTACTTACCCCATAGATTTATGATAGTTGTGTTTTTATTTTATTTTGTCTCCAAGGTGTTTTTGATTTATTTAAATATATATTGGCTGTTTACTAGGGTATTGTTTAATCACTATGTGTTTCATTTTGTTTGTAGTTGATTCCTAGTCTCATACCATTGTGGTCAAAAGAGAAGCTTGATGCAATTTTGATTTACTTCAAAATATTGAGACAGTATTATGCCCCAGCATGTGATCTATACTGGAGGACGTTTCATGTATCAGTTCAGGTCAGTTCAGTCTCTCAGTCGTGTCTGACTCTTTGCGACCCCATGAATTACAGCATGCCAGGCCTCCCTGTTCATCACCAACTTCCAGAGTTCACCCAAACTCATGTCCATTGAGTCGGTGATGCCGTCCAGCCATCTCATCCTCTGTCGTCCCCTTCTCCTCCTGCGCTCAATCCCTCCCAGCATCAGAGTCTTTTCCAATGAGTCAACTCTTCGCATGAGGTGGCCAAAGTACTGGAGTTTTCAGCTTTAGCATCATTCCTTCCAAAGAAATCCCAGGGTTGATCTCCTTCAGAATGGACTGGTTGGATCTCCTTGCAGTCCAAAGGACTCTCAAGAGTCTTCTCCAACAACACAGTTCAAAAGCATCAATTCTTCAGTGCTCAGCTTTCTTCACAGTCCAACTGTCACATCCATACCTGACCACAGGAAAAACCATAGCCTTGACTAGATGGACCTTAGTTGGCAAAGTAATGTCTCTGCTTTTGAATATGCTATCTAGGTTGGTCATAACTTTCCTTCCAAAGAGAAAGTGTCTTTTAATTTCATGACTGCAATCACCATCTGCAGTGATTTTGGAGCTCCCCAAAATAAAATATGACACTGTTTCTACTGTTTCCCCATGTATTTCCCATGAAGTGATAGGACTGGATGCCACGATCTTTGTTTTCTGAATGTTGAGCTTTAAGCCAACATTGTCTCTCTCCTCTTTCAATTTCACCAAGAGGCTTTTTAGTTCGTCTTCACTTTCTGCCATAAGGGTGGTGTCATCTGCATATCTGAGGTTATTGATATTTCTCCCAGCAATCTTGATTCCAGCTTGTGTTTCTTCTAGCCCAGCATTTTTCATGATGTACTCTGTATAGAAGTTAAATAAGCAAGGTGACAATATACAGCCTTGACGTACTCCTTTTCCTATTTGGAACCAGTCTGTTGTTCCATGTCCAGTTCTAACTGTGGATTCCTGACCTGCATACAGATTGCTCAAGAGGCAGGGCAGATGGTCTGGTATTCCCATCTCTTTCAGAATTTTCCACAGTTTATTGTGATCCACACCGTCAAAGCCTTTGGCATCGTCGATAGCAGAAATAGAAGTTTTTCTGGAACTCTCTTGCTTTTTCGATGATCCAGCGGATGTTGGCAATTTGATCTCTAGTTCTTCTGCCTTTTCTAAAACCAGCTTGAACATCTGGAAGTTCATCATTCATGTATTGCTGAAGCCTGACTTGGAGAATTTTGAGCATTACTTCACTAGCATGTGAGCTGAGTGCGATCGTGTGGTAGATTGAGCATTCTTTAGCATTGCCTTTCTTTGGGACTGGAAAGAAAACTGACCTCATCCAGTCCTGTGGCCACTGCTGAACCTTCCAAATTTGCTGGCATATTGACTGCAGCACTTTCACAGCATAATCTTTCAAGATTTGAAACAGCTCAACAGGAATTCCATCACCTCCACTAGCTTTGTTCATAGCGATGCTTTCTAAGGCCCACTTGACTTCACATTCCAGGATGTCTGGCTCTAGGTGAGTGATCACACCATCGTGATTATCTGGGTCATGAAGATCTTTTTTGTACAGTTCTGTGTATTCTTGCCCCCTCTTCTTAATATCTTCTGCTTCTGTTAGGTCCATACCATTTCTGTCCTTTATGCAAAAAGCCCATCTTTGTATGAAATGTTCCCTTGGCATCTCCAATTTTCTTGAGGAGATCTCTAGTCTTTCCCATTCTGTTGTTTTCCTCTATTTCTTTGCATTGGTCACTGAGAAAGGTTTTTTTTCTTATTTCTGCTTGCTATTCTTTGGAACTCTGCATTCAGATACTCATATCTTTCCTTTTCTCCTTTGCTTTTCACTTCTCTTCTTTTCACAGCTATTTGTAAGGCCTCCCCAGACAGCCATTTTGCTTTTTTGCATTTCTTTTCCATGGGGATGGTATTGATCCCTGTCTCCTCTACAATGTCACAAACTTAATTCCATAGTTCATCAGGCACTCTGTCTATCAGATCTAGTCCCTTAAATCTATCCCTCACTTCCACTGTATAATCATAAGAATTTGATTTAGTTTATACCTGAATGGTCTAGTGATTTTCCCTACTTTCTTCAATTTGAGTCTGAATTTGACAATAAGGAGTTCATGATCTGAGCCACAGTCATGTTCTGGTCTTGTTTTTGCTGACAGTATAGAGTTTCTCCATCTTTGGCTGCAAATAATATAATCAATCTGATTTTCTTGTTGACCATCTAGTGATGTCCATGTGTAGAGTCTTCTCTTGTGTTGTTGCAAGAGGGTGTTTGCTATGACCAGTGCCTTCCCTTGACAAAACTATTAGTCTTTGCCCTGCTTCATTCAGCATTCCAAGGCCAAATTTGCCTGTTACTCCAGGTGTTTCTTGACTTCCTTCTTTTGCCTTCCAGTCCCCTATAATGAAAAGGACGTCTTTTTTGGGTGTTAGTTCTAAAAGGTCTTGTAGGTCTTTATAAAACCGTTCAACTCCAGCTTCTTCAGTTTTACTGGTTTGGGCATAGACTTGGATTACCGTGATATTGAATGGTTTGCCTTGTAAACGAACAGAGATCATCCTGCATTTCGGACTCTTTTGTTGACCATGATGGCTACTCCATTTCTTCTGAGGGATTCCTGCCCGCAGTAGTAGATATAATGTTCATCTGAGTTAAATTCACCCATTCCAGTCCATTTTAGTTCACTGATTCCTAGCATGTTAACATTCACTCTTGCCATCTCTTGTTTGACCACTTCCAATTTGCCTTGATTCATGGACCTGACATTCCAGGTTTCTATGCAATATTGCTCTTTACAGCATTGGACCTTGTTTCTATCACCAGTCACATCCACAGCTGTGCATTGTTTTTGCTTTGGCTCCATCCCTTCATTCTTTCTGGTGTTATTTCTCCACTGATCTCCAGTAGCATATTGGGCACCTAATGACCTGGGGAGTTCCTCTTTCAGTATCTTATATTTTGCCTTTTCATACTGTTCATGTGGTTCTCAAGGCAAGAATACTGAAGTGGCTTGCCATTCCCTTCTCCAGTGGACCACATTCTGTCAGACCTCTCCACCATGACCGGCCCATCTTGGGTGGCCCAACATGGCATGGCTTAGTTTCATTGAGTTAGACAAGGCTGTGGTCCGTGTGATCAGATTGATTCATTTTCTGTGATTATGGTTTGTGTGTCTACCCTCTGATGCCTCTCACAACACCTACTGTCTTATTTCATTTTCTCTTACCTTGGGCATGGGGTATCTCTTCACGGCTGCTCCAGGAAAGTACAGCTGCTGCTCCTTACCTTGGAAGAGGGATATCTCCTCACAGCCCCCTCTCCTGACCTTGAACATAGAATAGCTCCTCTTGGCCCTCCTACCCCTGCTCAGCCACCGCTCCTTGGACATGGATACTTGAAATAATATACATTCTGCTGAACTTGGATGGAATACTCTCTTTCTCTCTCTATGTGCATACATGGCGTGATAAGTCTCTTCAGTTATGTTCTACACTTTGCAAAACTATGTACTGTAGCCTGCCATGCTCCTCTGTCCATGGGATTCTCCAGACAAGAATAATGGAGGAGGTTGCCATGTCCTCCTCCAGGGGATCTTCCCAACCCAGAGATTGAAGTTGAGTTTTTTACATCTTTTCCATGGCAGATGAGTTATTTACCACTAGCACCACCTGGGAAGCCCCTATGTCAATTTGTTAGACTTTATTTTGTGATATATATATATATATATATATATATATATATATATATTCCAGTTGGTATTATGGATCATTTAAGGCAAGCATTTCATTATTGATTTTCTGTCTGGATGCCCTATTCACTTATGTTAATGAGGTGTTAGTGCCCCCTACTATTATTGTGTTACTTTCAACTTCTCCCTTTAGGTCTGTTAATATTTGCTTGGTGCATATTTATCTACAGTTGTTATTTCTTCTACTTGGACTGATCCCTTGATCATTATGTAATGTCCTTCTTTGTCTCTTGTTACAATCATTGTTTTAATGTCTATTTTGTGTAATATAAACATTGCTTTACCTTGGCTTTTTGTTTCCATATGCATGAAATGTCTTTTTCCATCCCCTCACTTTCAGTCTGTGTGTGTCTTTAGATCAAGAATGAGCATTTATGTGAGTGCTGATTTTATACTCCTTCAGCCACTCTATGTCTTTTGATTGGAACATTTGGTTCATTTATATTTAAACAAATTATTGATATGTGTGTACATATTGTCATATTTTAATTGTTTGGGGGTTGGTTTTGTTTCTTATTGTTGCTGTTATATTTTCTACCTTGGCTCTCTTTCCTTGTAACTTAATTATTCTTCTTAGTGTTACATTTGGATCTTTCCCCTTTTTTGGTGTGTGTATCTATTATAGATTTTTGGTTTATGGTTATCATGAGATTTAAATCTATCGTCTATCTATCTATGCAAGGTTGTTTTAATTTGTTGGCCTCTTAAGCTCAAACATGTTTTTAAAACGTTTCATTCTTACTCCTTCTCTCAGGTTTACTGCCATCAAAGTTCTGCATTCATTATGTCAGCAAATCTGTATGACTTAGCAGTGGCCACAGGACTAAAAGCGATCAATCCTCATTCCAATTCCCAAGAAGGGTAGTACCAAAGAATGTGATAACCAGACAATTGGACTCATCACCCATGCTACTAAGGTCATGCTTAAAATTTTGCACTTAGCTTCAGCCTAATGTGAACCAAGAACTTCCAAATGTCAAACCTGGGTTTAGAAAAAGAAGAGAAATTAGACATCAAATTGCCAACACTCACTGGATTATAAAGAAAGCAAGGAAATTTCAGAAAAAAAAATCTATCAATATTTCATTGACAATGATAAAGCCTTTGACTGTGTGGATCATGACAAACTGTGGAAAGCTCTTAGAGAGATGGGAATACCAGACCTTCTCACCTGTCTCCTGAGAAATGTATATGTGGGTCAAGAAGCAACAGTTAGAACCCTGTGTGGAACAACTGATTGGTTCAAGATTGAGAAAGGAGTGAAATAGGGGTGTCTGCTGTAACCCTGTTTGTTTAACCTATATGCTGGGCACATCATGAGAAATGCCAGACTGGATGAGTAACAAGTTGGGATAAGCAGGAGAAATACCAACAACCTTAAATATGCTGATGATGCTACTCTCATGGCAGAAAGTGAAGAGGAGAATTGATGCTTTCAAACTGTGTGCTAGAGAAGACTCCTGAAAGCCCCTTGGACAGCAAGGAGATCAAACCAGTCAATCTTAAGGGAGATAAACCCTGGATATTTACTGGAAGTACTGATGCTGAAGCTGAAGCTCCAATATTTTGGTCATCTGATGCAAGCCGATGACTCATTGGAAAAATTCCTGATGTTGGGAAAGATTGAGGGCCAAAGGAGAAGAGAGCCTTAGAGGATGAGATGGCTAAACAGCATCACTAGTGCAGTGAACATGAACTTGGGCAAACTCTGGGGGATGGTAAGGGACAGGGAGGTCTGGCTTCCTGCAGTCCATGGAATCGCAAAAAGTTGGAGACAACTGGGTGAAGAACAACAACAAGCATTTACTTTAATGTCTATTTCTTTTAGTGTGTTTTTGAATATCAGTTATTTTATTATTTATCCATTTGTTTCTTCTTTATATTTTTAACTCTTTGTTAAAAACATCTAACACTGTTCATCCAATCTCTCCTGAGTTCTTTGAACATCTTTACAGTTATTATTTTGAGTTCTTTATCAGGTAGTTTGCTTACCTCTCCTTTGTTCTTCTGAAGTTTTACTTTGTTTCTTCTATTGGAACATCTTCCTCTGTCACCTCATTTTGGCTAATTTACTGCTTTTATGCTATGTATTTGGAAGGTTGTCGGTGTGTTGGCTCACTGGTTGGTAGAGCCAGGGCTCACCAAAGTGCCCTGAGATTGTTACTTGGCCATTGCTGGGTGAGGCTAGTCTTAAGCCTAGTATAAGCCCACTGGTTCCTGGTCTCTCTGATTGCAGGGCCTTGGGATTCTGGAGCAGTTGCCAGTGTACTGTGTGGGGGGTTGAACTGCGCCCTCTGGTGAACGGTACCACATTCCAGGGTGGCTGTAGGCTCAGAGGATTTTACGGCAGCAGTCCTGCTGGTGAGTGAGGTTATGCCCATGCCCAGCGAGCTGCTTGGCCTGAAGCATCCTAGTACTGATGCCCATAGACTAGTGGCAAGGCTGAGCCCCAGCATTATTAAGCTATATAGAGGATACCAAAATGGCTCTGGCTATCACCAGTGTCCTTGTGGAAGAATGAGCTCCCAGTAATGGCTATCCCTGGTTTCTTTGTCTCCAGGGTGAGCTCCAGTTGCCTCTTGCCTCTCCAAGAGGTTTTCCAAGATAAGCAGGTGGGTTTGACCTAGGATGCTTTAAAATTTTGCTGAAGTGCCAATACTTTGGACACATGATACAAACAGTAACACATTGGAAAAGAGCCTGACACTGGAAAAGATTGAAAGCAGGGGAGTAAGGGGATGACCTATGATGAGATGGCTGGATGGTGTCATTGACTCAATGCGCATGAGTTTGAGCAAACTCTGGGAGACAGTGAAGGACAGGGAAGCCTGGCATGCTGCATCTCATGGGGTTGCAAAGGCTCAGACATGACTGAGCAACTGACTGCAAACAACAGCTTTCTAATTGCTGCTTCTTCAATGGGTCCTACAGTGTGTAAAATTTTATGTGTGCTCTGTCAGAGTGGAGTCTATTTCTCCCCAAAATAAGTTATCTGGCCTTCAAACTCAAACATTCTGATGGCTCATCTTCCAGTAAAAGACTCCTGGGCTGGAAAGCCTGATGTGGAACTTGGAGCTCACGTTTTTGGGGGGCAACCTCTGCCATTATTCTCCTGTTCATATGTTGCCTAAATGAGGGTATGCATGCATGTGTGCTCATCCATGTCTGACTCTTTGCAACCCCACGGACTGTAGCCTGCCAAGCTTCTCTGTCCATGCGATTTTCCCCAGCAAGAATACAGGAGCAGGTTGCCATTTCCACCTCCAGGGGATCTTCATGACCCAAGGACTGAACCTGCCTCTCCTGAATGCATAGTCAGGTAGACACTTTACGACTGAGCTGCCTGGGAATCCCAAATGAGAATATAACTCTTGATTATACTGCATCTCCACCATCCTTATGCATATCATTGTGGTTTCTTCCTTATACCTTTGGCTGTGGGAGATCTTTTCTGCTGGTCTTTTGGTCTTTCTCATAAGTAGTAAATAGTTGCCATTTTGGTTTGCCCATGGGAGCAAGTGAATTAAGGGTCTTCCTACTCCACAACCTGTGGCACTTTCCCCTTAAAATAGTATTTTAAATATTTGGAGAAAAGCCCATTAGTGAACCATGATAAACTATTAGAATAATAGAAAATACCAAAGAATATAATTCAAATTTAGTTAATCATGGTTTCAAGAACAGAGTGTGTGTTTGTGTGTATGTTCAAATGTACAGGTTATCAGCTTACAATATAGAATGTAATTTAAGTCATAGTTTAATAATTTTGCAAACTCTGGTTTCTGTTGATATTGCTATTTTCAATTCTTGTTGTTATTCTATTTTTTCTCCTCCTAGGCATATCGGTCTTCCTTTAGTCATTTCATCTTTCCCATTTAAAGGACTTTTGTGCACCAATTCTTGAAAAGCTCTTCATCTATTTATCTTCTTTCCTAAATAATCCTATAATTTTGTAACAGAACATCTTCAGGGAAATTTTTTCAACCTTAAGGTGAGATTAGTTCTTTTCATATATTAATATTATTCAAATATTTAAATGTGTTTATTTTTTCCTGGGCTCAGTAGTAAAGAATTCATCTCCCAATGCAGGAGATGAAGGGGATGGAGGTCTGATCCCAGGATTGGGAAGATCCCCTAGAAGAGAGCATGGCAATCCACTCCAGTAGACTTGCCTAGATAATCCCATGGACAGAGAAGTCTGGCAGGCTAAAGTCCATGTGGTCTCAAAGAGTCAGATACAACTGATTGAACACACATACACACACATATGTTTTCTTAACATGGAATCTTTGTTCTGGTCCATTATTTATTCAACAGTGTTATATAATTATTGTGAAACTATTATTAACTTCTGACTTTAATTATTCAGTTTAAGGACTTTACCTTAATGCATAAGTAATTTTAAGATATACACATTTTTGGAAAATTAATGACTATTAATCAATTTCTTCCATTTGTAACAAAATAGAGCTTTATAGCACAGACTGTCCTCTGTCTCTCTGCTTAAGAATTCTATTTTGTCATTTCAACTTATTCTCAGTATTTCTATTCTCCTCTTCAAGCACCTTTGGAAAATCAATGTTGCACTGCCATTTCTCTTTTGTTTCTTTAGGCACAATCCAGGTATTTAGGCTCAAACTATGTTAATTCATGGATCCATTTATGAAAACATTCTATCATTCCATTCAAAGAGCAAGGTATTAATTGCACATTAATTGTAGTACTATAGGTAAAGTTACTATAATTGTTCAGTTGTTGTCATGTCTGACTCTTTGTGATCCCATAAACTGAAGCACACCAGGCTTCCCTGTCCTTCACCATCTCCCAGAGTTTGCTCAAACCCATATTTATTGAGTTAGTGATGCCATCCAACCATCTCATCCTCTTCTCCTCCTGGTTTTGATCTTTCCCAGCATCAGGGTCTTTTCCAACAAGATGCCTCTGCATGAAGTGGCCACAGTATCAGAGTTTCAGCTTCAGCATCAATCCTCCCAGTGAATTTTCAGGGTTGATTTCCTTTAGGATGGACTGGTTGGATCTCCTTGCTGTCCAAGGGACTCTCAAGAGTCTTCTCCATCACCACAGTTTGAAAGCATCAATTTGGCGTTCAGCCTTCTTTGTGGTGTGATTACAAAAAAAAAAAAAGAAAGAAAGAAAGAAAAAAGAAATGTATTTCTCTCTTACACAACAGTCAAAAGTGAGGATTTCAGAATGTCAGTAGCCCAACTCCAGGGACCAAAGATGATGGCAATTTTGCTGTCTCCAACATACTATCTTTAAATTCATTGTTCTTATTGGCATACCCATTGGCC
This sequence comes from Oryx dammah, assembly GCF_014754425.2. Lineage (NCBI taxonomy): Eukaryota > Metazoa > Chordata > Mammalia > Artiodactyla > Bovidae > Oryx > Oryx dammah. The sequence goes on along the minus strand of NW_024070206.1, from coordinate 45,902,302 downwards.
CAAAGGTAAAGGAAAGTTCAGAACCAGAGAAGCTATTAAAAAAATTAAGTGAAATTTCACATACTTTATCAAGTCATTCCATCATTGAGAGTTTGTTCACATGAACATATCTAGCTGAAGGTAAACCTGGGAATCATAGCCTCAGATAATTACAGTGCTCTGTCTTCACTTATGTTATTATAGAAGAAGGCAAAAACAAATTAGGTAGACAATTTTCAGTTTCTACCATATCAACTCTGAGAAAAGAGACATGAAATGTAAAGATAATTTTAATACTAGATTCTGTTTTATGGAGTTTGGGGTTGCTATATACACACTGTTATACTTAAAATGGATAACTGACAAAGACCTACCATATAGCACTATAAACTCTGATCAATATTATGTAACAACCTAACTGGGAAAATAATTTGAAAAATAATAGATACATGTACATATATAAATCAGTCACTTTGTTGCACAACTGAAACTAACACAGCATTGTTAATCAACTATACCCTAATATAAAATAAAAAGTTATAAATTATATTTGAATATTAGAATAGACAAAGGGTATATATATATATAATACTATGTAAAAACACTGTAGATGATATCTAGGAGTCATAAATTTTACAGAACTTCCCAGGAGAGAGAAAAATTGCAGGTCATGTGGTTGAAAGTTTGAAAGTTTCAGGACATTGATGAGAAGTGGACTGAATCTTAAAGAATAAATGAGGCTTCAGCAGGTTAAAGTAATTGTTGTAAATCTATATTTTCCATAATCTCTATGTTGCTCAACAATTTGCTTTCCCAAACATAATTTTAGCGATTCTAGAATCTAAAGTCACATAGGTAAAAACATCTTATTTTAAGAAATTATTATTTATTCATAGTAGCTGCGCAGTGTCCTATATTTTGTTTTGTTGGAAACATATTTGTTTTCATGAAATTGAATTTTTTGAAAATAATCTTTTATAACTCTAAAATAGCTTTATCAATGTGATTGACATAGGCTCACTTTGGTATCCAATCATCTATATTGAAATATTTTATTAATTGTTCGGACTATGCTGACATATGAGTTGAGTCAAAAGCTGATCATGGACCATGGGCTCAAAGATATTAGTCAAAAATCAGAACAAGCTCAGAAAGCTGCAAAAGAAACCTCTGATGATTATGGCCAGATTAGAGATGATGCTGTTATGTCATATTGCCTCCAAGGTGACACAAAAATGTCTTTTTGTCATGCAGTTTTTATGCGTCAAGTACAATGCTCATATTAGTGGGTATTGAAAGTCTAATGTGCAAATTTGCAATTAGTTAATATATGTTGACAAGAGAAACTAAGAGGAACTATCATATGAGAGATTATCATATTGTCTATCCCAAAAAAATGGATTAAAATTTTTTTTTTTTTACTGCTTCTTTCAACTAAATGTTTATTCTCCTACAGACTATTTCCATATCACTTTTTTTAACCTTCCACAGGAATTTTGACAATAAATGTAACAAATAGATTAACTTCTACTTAATATATAAACAGGGTTAACCCTTCAAGGGTCTGAAATTTTACCCTGTTCAGCTGGGTTTCTACCAATCTTTCTTGCCCATCTCCTATCCCTCCAAACCAATTCTACACCCCCAACTGGTATTTCAAAGGCATAAAGTTTTCAAATTCTTGCAAATTTTAAAATTTTCTATAGCAGGTAGGCTTATACAACCTGGTTCCTAACTCAACAGAAGTAAGGAGACACTGTTGCTAGATACCTGATGGTAACTGGTGAACATTTGCATCTAGTCATAATATATATGCTTTCTATCAACTATTTTCAAGGTTTAAACTTCATTTTAAACCAGCTCACAACTTTTGATAATGGTGTGGATTTTATTAATAGAATTTTACTCTTTTCCTCATCACCTCTTGATTTGTTCCTCTTTTTGTTTTCTTTTTTTTTTTGGTCTCTGCTGCTTTCCTACTTTCTAATAAAATTACATGACTTTTTTCAAAATATGATATAGTACAATACACATATGCCATATACAAGTGTATTTGTTATTCAGTCTTACATGAATAACAGTGTACTCTATTAATTAACATACTTGAAAAATCTGTGTTATATTAAATTAATTGTTAAAGCAAGCAAAGTATTGATATTAGTTAGTATATTAGTTAAGATTTGTGAAGAAGGAGATAAAGAAAAAGATGACTTTGATATTGGGTCTTAAATAGAAGCTGATTTTTATGTTGTGTAATGATCAAATTATATTCTAGAATTCCAGGGCTTACAGTGGTACCATAATTCTTCAAATGTGTTTTCTGAATATGGAAAATATCCAGTTCTCACCATTTTTGAGCAGCTGGTAAGAATAAAGAACCAGGATAACCCACAGTTTTTTTTTTTTTTCAGGGCAATACCTGGGACTTATACACGCTCATTCTCCTTATCTGTTTCTTTAGAACATGACCATATGGCTAAAGTTGGCACTAAAGGATGGTGGGCAGTGTAGCTTTTAGCTGAATGGCCATGTGCCTAGCTAACATGCTATTACTATAAATTAAGTAAACATGGATATTCGGCTACAACTAGACATCTTCAAAATTCTCCAAGCCAGGATTCAGCAATATGTGAGCCGCGGACTTCCAGATGTTCAAGCTGGCTTTAGAAAAAGCAGAGGAACCAGAGATCAAATTGCCAACATCCAATGGATCATCAAAAAAGCAAGAGAGTTCCAGAAAAACAACAAACAAACATCTATTTCTGCTTTATTGACTATACCAAAGCCTTTGACTGTGTGGATCACAATAAACTGTGGAAAATTCTTCAAGAGATGGGAATACCAGACCACCTGATCTGTCTCTTGAGAAACCTGTATGCAGGTCAGGAAGCAACAGCTAGAATTGGACATGGAACAACAGACTGGTTCCAAAAAGGAAAAGGAATATGTCAAGGCTGTATATTGTCACCCTACATATTTAACTTCTATACAGAGTACATCATGAGAAACGCTGGGCTGGAAGAAACACAAGCTGAATAAAGATTGCCAGGAGAAATATCAATTACCTTATATATGCAGATGACACCACCCTTATGGCAGAAAGTGAAGACGAAGTAAAACGCCTCTTGATGAAAGTGAAAGAGGAGAGTGAAAAAGTTGGCTTAAAGCTCAACATTCAGAAAACGAAGATCATGACATCTGGTCCCATCACTTCATGGGAAATGGATGGGGAAACAGTGGAAATAGTAATACTTTATTTTGGGGGGCTCCAAAATCACTGCAGATGGTGATTGCAGCCATGAAATTAAAAGAAGCCTACTCTTTGGAAGGAAAGTTATTACCAACCTAGATAGCATATTGCAAAGCAGAGATATTACTTTGCCAACAAAGATCTGTCTAGTCAAGGTTGTGGTTTTTCCTGTGGTCATGTATGGATGTGAGAGCTGGACTGTGAAGAAAGCTGAGCACTGAAGAATTGATCTTTTTGAACTATGGTGTTGGAGAAGACTCTTGAGAGTCACTTGGACTGCAAGGAGATACAACCAGTCGATCCTAAAGGACATCAGTCCTGGGTATTCACTGGAAGGACTGATGCTAAAGCTGAAACTGTAGTACTTTGGCCACCTCATGCGAAGAGTTGACTCAGTGGAAAAGACTCTGATGCTGGGAGAGATTGGGGGCAGGAGGAGAAGAGGACGACAGAGGATGAGATGGTTGGATGGCATTACCGACTCGATGGACATGAGTTTGAGTGAACTCTGGGAGTTGGTGATGGACAGGGAGGCCTGGCGTGCTGTGATTCATGGGGTCGCAAAGAGTCAGACACGATTGAGTGACTGAACTGAACTGAACTGAACTGAAGCCATCTTCCATATGTGCTTTTTGTGCTGTAAGTTTCTAAGAGGTAGGGCTTCACTAGTGCCATTAGCATCCTTTAATTGAACATACAAAAGCAGACAATTTAACAAAGAGTAAATTCTTGATTTGCCTCCTTTCTGAGCATAAGTCAGAGGTTTCTATAGGAATGCAAGTTACTTTAAGGTGTAGCTCACAGATCAACTTTTTATAATGCTATAGTCTTTCCAACTGAAACAATGAGCAATCAAAATCAAATTCTAAATTATCTTTTTTTCCCCCCAATATGCCACATCTAAACAATACTTATTAGGAATTTATTTTTTTTAAAGCCTTGTTTTATATCATCTTCATTTAAAAAATTCCACACATTTATCCTAAACTTAAATTTTTATTAAATTTTAATGTTTCCTCTTACTTTAAAATCCCTGAGGTAGTATTTTATGTGCAAACTTCTCTCCATGATGAAGACTTAACCTGTAATAACCTTCACACATTTTTGTAAAGCCCTGTTTTACCTGAGGATTTCTAATATAACAAATAATAAATGAGCTAGCCTTAATTGGCATTGGTTATGTCCTGAAACCTGTTCTATTATTAAATAAACAAACAAAAACTTAGCTTTAGTTTTCTTTATATGAATGTTTAATACACAGATTTTTTAAAATGGTTTTTTAAAACATGGTTTGGTATTTGAGTATTATTTGGTATTTGAGTATTTGAGTATCAAGATTAATACAACAAAAACTTTTTTAAAATCCCACCTTATAAGCTAGAACTTATGGGGAATTAAGACAAAAAGTACCATATAATGCACTTTTTTTTTTTAATGAAGTGTATTCTTTACTTAGGAAAACAGAATCCACTTTCATTGAACTATTAATGTGACAATACAGAACATAAGGGGCAAATGTTATGCTATAGACAGTAAAGGCTTTTAGGTATTTATAGAAGAGGAACTCCTAAAATACAACTTTTCTCTCTTCTTTTTGTATATTTCACCTTCTATTCAGTTGTTATACAATAAATAAAGATTCGCTAAGTGTGTTAGGATTTTCTGTACTCAATCAGGCCATTAAATGGTTGACCCTAGGTTGAATGGAAATGAAAGAAAGAAAAAGGATCTTATCTGGGAAGAAGAGTATAAAAAAGAGTCAACATTAAATGAAAAATGACTGCATTAGGTCAAACTAGCTAATTAGAAAAAATGGGTTTTAATAGGTATTATGTAGTTAGATTTTACTTCCTGTGCAGGCATTCAAACTGCTAACTTCTGTGAGGTGGTTTGTCATCAAGATTAAGAGGTGGACCCAGCATAAAAACCTTCCATACTGAAATGGCACACTAGTTCATATTCAGTTATATGTGGTCATTTGTGCATCATAAAATCTTCTCATGATAAAAATTTTCCTGGGTCTACAGCAAGAAGGTACTAAATTTCAGGGCAAAGAGGTTGATCTAGTTGGCCTTTGATTGTCGTGTCAGTAGAACACATTAACTTTTCACAGTGCACTCAATTGCCCTGTCCTTCACAACTGCATCACTATGCTGAAAAATGTGATTTTCATAGAAATGTTCAATTTTGCAGCTTGGAGACTTCATGAAGGGGGAAAAACTATCATTTTTGCACTTAAAATGCTCTTCAAATTGCTCACTTTAGAAAGTTAAGATTGTCCGTGAGTATGACACAGGACCAATACACACTGGGATATTTTTAACCCTTTCATCTTTAGTAAGTTGGTTCTGCTGTCTTTTGAGTGTCTGAAGTGAAGTGAATTTGCTCAGTAGTGTCCAACTCTTTGCAACCCCATAGACTGTAGCCTATCAGGCTCCTCGGTCCATGGGATTTTCCAGGCAAGAGTGCTGGAATGGATTGCCATTTCCCTCTCCAGGGGATCTTCCCGACCCAGGAATCAAACCCGGGTCTCCCACATTGCAGGCAGACGCTTTACCGTCTGAGCCACCAGGGAAGCCCTTTTGAGTGTCTACCTTGGGTACCTTGGGTCAAATCTCCAAACACAAATGAAGTAAAGCCCTTCAAACTTTAGTTTTCCCACCCTCCCTCAAATAATTCCAGGTATTTGCATATTAAGAAGCACTCAAATTTCATTTTTTTTTTGTCTTTGCTTACTTGTAGATGAGCAAAAGTTTTTACAGTGATTTCTGCACATTAGGACTACACAAGACAATGGAAATCTTTCCTTGAGAGAAGCTGCTTTTAGCTCATTTTCCTTCATCAAATGACCTCCCTCTCTCAATACATCAATGAATTCTCACTGCATTTTTATTCTCAGTCTGTTGTTTATAAGGCTTCTGTAAAGGAACTTCCCTTCCTGTGGTTTGAAGACCAGGTTAAAGCGGTAAGGTTTTAGTCATACATATTTAAAAGTGCAGCTGCAAGAGTCTTCACATCAGAAGAGAAGACTGTATATCTTTTTTTTTTTTTTTTAATCATTGAGTAGTTTCTGAAGTTCTCTTTGACAATTTATCTATCACGGTTCCCCTATTGAATATTCTAACAGTGTGCCTAGTTAATCTTCTGATGTAAACAAAAGTTTAGCTTTTTACATCTCTTTCACTATCTGACAAATTTGAGACTGAATGTCAATTTATCTCTGAAAAGCAACTATCCAAAGTAATGAAAATACCCCCACTACATAAAATGCTCATAGCATGGTTAACACTTTGTTTTTTTTTTTTTTATCTCTCTTACATTTTCTTTCCTTCATGATTAATATCACAAATATTAATGTAATCATCACTATAAATAAACCCACTCTGTGGCAATATGGGGAAGAACTAAAAAGCTATGCTTGTCTTTCCACATTTGCCTTACTAATATTATTTAATAATAATAATAATATTGAAGTATCCTACATTGACAAAATCCTATTATCCCTCTCTTCATCACCCCTATCTCCACTCCCACCAATAAGCATTTATTTGACACTGACCATTCACAATACACTATTTTTTACAACTAAGGAGGAAACAAAAATATTATGTATAGTCTTTGTGTTTAAGTGTGATTCCCTGGTGACTCACACAGTAAAGAGTCTGCTTGCAATGCAGGACACTCGAGTTCGATCCCTGAGTCAGGAAGATCTCAGGAAGATCTTGAGAAGGAAATGGCAACCTACTCCAGTATTCTTGCCTGGAAAATCCCATGGAATGAGGAGCTTGCTGGGCTATAGTCCATGGGTCTCAAAGAGTTGAATATGACTTCACTTTCACTTTGTGTTTAAGTAGTTTGCATTTTAATAGGAGAGAAAACCATATGGCTATGTAATTTAGGAGCATAGACAAATAAATAATCAATAACTTAGTTGAGGTTGCCACGTTTCTGATCACAAGAATTTCCTGATGTGCTTTTTCAAAATAGTTTCCTGAGCCCTTCTGAGCTGGAGGTTAATTCTCACCTTTGACAGTCAAGTGAAGCTGCTGGTTCACCTGCTCACTCTGAGTACCAAAGCCCAAGGAGGTACTGAATCTAATTTTGTGGGAAAGGATCAGATAAATTGTATTTTTTATAAGGACCCAAGTTTTATCATGCTATATTCCATAACTCTGATCTTATTTTCACAGATGAGGAAAAAAGAGTGCAGGCTGACTAAATCAGTGTTTCCAACTCTTGCTATGGATCAAGGTGGCTTTTCAAAAAACTCTTACTTTTCCCTACTGAATAACACACTCTTTGGCAGTGGCCTGGGAACTGCACTTTTGAAAAGATGCTCATAGGATATTATGCATAATCAAGTCTGCTCTGGGATTTACCCACATTTACTGCAGCAAGTTAGAGGCTGAGGTAACACCTTTTCTCATATAGAGGATTAAGATGTTAGTGACTGGAGTGAAGTGTGAATCTGAATCATTACTCAATTTTATAATCTTTGCTAACCACAGCAGTCACTGTTATTGTTCTCCTCCCAGGCACAGGATAGACTGAATTTCCTTGCCCTGGGTTGTTGGGTTAGGCCAAATGACAAGTTCATTTTGGAGGGGAAGGAAAAGGGTGAAAGTGAAATGTCAAGGCCTTTCTCAAGCATCTTTGTGAACCTCAAGGATGAGATTTAGAGTAGATTGACACTTTACTTCATCTAGCATGTTAATAAACCTTTAGATATATTAAAAAAAGTAAGTATGGTAATGTTTTATTTTTAAAATAAAGTATCAAAATGTCCCACATGGTCAAGGATTTGGAAAGAACAGTCATGAACCAAAGAAGAACTCCACAAAACTAAGGACCAGGGACCTGAGATGAGAGAATAGCCCAGAGGTAGAAGAATGGAGGTAGGTGTGGGAAAGAAACACCTAAAAAGTAAGTAATAAATTGTATGAAAACCTGAACTACACAGAGATAAGAATGGTAAACAAACAGGGAGGGTTAAGGACATAAGAAAAGGATGACTAGTATCTAATTTTAGTAATTTACATATGTCTCAGTGGTAAAGAATCCTCCTGCCAATGCAGGAGATGCGGGTTCCATCCCTGGGTTGGGAAGATCCCCTGGAGAAGGAAATAAAAATCTGCTCTAATATTCTTGCCTGGGAAATCCCATGGACAAAAACGCCTGGTGGGCTACCTCTGTGAGGCTGAAAGAGTCAGTCATAAATTAGTGACTAAACAACAACAACATATCTGTCATATAACCTTTAGTAGAGGTGCGTTAGGGTTTCCCTGGTGTCTCAGATAGTAAAGAATCCATCTGCATTGTGGGAGACTTGGCTTCAGTCCCTGTGTTGGGAAGATCTCCTGGAGGAGGGCATGGCAACCCACTACAGTATTCTTGCTTGGAGAATACCCATGGACAGAAGAGTCTGGTGGGCTACAGTCCATGGGGCTGCAAGAGTCGGACATCAGACATGACTGAGTGACTAAGCATGGCACAGCAGAAATGCCTTAACTACTTGTGTGTCTCTGTGTGTGCTTGTATTTAATAGGTATGTGTTGGAGACTTGAGGTTAAAGAAATGAGCTCTAAGAACTTGAAAATATTTATAAGGTTTTATAACTTAGTACATGTTTTTTTTCCAAAATCCAAATAAATCTAAAGTATCTTTGTTGCCTACTTATTCCCCTTGTAAACTCCTGTTCATTATTATCTATAGACATACCTCTTTCCTTTGTAGGAGGATATGGCAACCCACTTCAGTACTCTTGTCTGGAGAATCCCATGGGCAGAGGAGCCTGGCAGGCTGGAGTCCATGGGCTCACAAGAGTCTGACACAACTTAGCGACTAAACCATTACCACCTCTTTCCTTTCCTGACATTATCAGCATAAACATCTGTATTATTTGTTTTTGTTTTCCTTGATTTCCTGTGGATTTCAACTCATCTCTTTTGGCTGTTGATAATGTTTTATGTTACCTATGCAAGGTCATTTTCATATTGGGAAATCCATAACCAAATAAATATTTATAGCATATGAACATTTAGGGTTGACATTATAGGAACTGTGGGGAGGTACAATAGATTGATACTTTGGCCAGAGAAAGTACAATTCAAGAATATCTAATAAAACTAATGTAATTAATGAAGTATATCAAGGGCCAACATTAAAAAGAGGAAAAGAATGCTATCTTTGACATTTTGCAGAGTTTTTCCACATATAAATTTCTCAACAATCTGTGAACATATGAGCTAGATATTTTATCACCAATTTATAAATGACAACTAATAAGTCACCGACTCGATGGACATAAGTTTAAGTGAACTCCGGGAGATGGTGATGGACAGGGAGTCCTAGTGTGCTGAGATTCAGGGGATTGCAAAGAGTCAGACACGACTGAGCAACTGAACTGAACTGAACTGAACTGAACTAATAAGTCAACACCAAATTGAAGTGAGGCATAAGAACTTTGTCTACACGACACGTCTATAGAGGGTAGATGGAACCCAAACCCAACTAATGACTGTAAGATTCTGAAGATAAGTCAGTTTTCATTCTGTCTCAACTCACAAAAATTGTTAGTCTGTTTTGCACCAAAAAGTAGATCTAGAAACCTGGGTGGAATTTAAAAGATGAACATTTTGTTATTATTTTTTTAAACATAAGGCTGTCTAACAAAGGTATAAGTTTTCTCAGAAGTAGTTTCTTCTGCCACACTGAAAGTGTTCCAAGAGAAGAAAGATGATATCCTGGAATATTGCAGATTGGACTCTTTCTTTTTCTTCTCTGATGTTGGATCAGATGTCAGCTAAATTTTCTTCTAAATCCCCAATTCTATGCCTCTGGGGTCCTAACTACTTTGTAGTGGGGTGCAGAATACAAATGAAATAAGTTAAGGGAAGGGATTACCCAACAGATATTTATTACCTTTCTGCAAATGTGCCAGGTTGCTCACCTTATGCAATGGACATAATTGTATTCCTGCTCACTACCTCATCTTTCAGATTGTGAATCAAACTGGGTGACAGGAAGGAAGTAACCAAGAGAAAAATCTCTCTGGGGAAAAAAAAAAAAAAACAGAAAAAAAATCAGATGTTAACTTTTTACCACTTGCTCAAGTCTAGCTTTTCTCAGAGTATTTTCTTAGAGTTCTATTTTGACCTCTATCCCTCCCCTGGGTGTCAGAATGTGGAAGAAGAATCCCGCTGATTGACTCAAGAAACACATTACCAGAAACTCTCTATTTTAACAGTTAAGGCCATGGAAGCAATTTGTACTTTACTTAGAAGTTTATTGCATTTTGATAATTGCTTTTCCCCTTGAACTGTAGAGTTTTAAAATATAATTTTTCACTGACTATAAAAAGAAAAAAATCCATATAACTTTAAGAGCATTTTCAAAGCTTTTAAAGTCTTCACTAAACTAACGCAGCCCAAAGTTACCTTGTTGGGTTGTTTCAAGTTAGCATCATAATTATTTTTTTAACTCTCTCACATCCAACATACCCAGAGGAAAAGAAATGACAGAGATATTCTATGATTATAGAGTATTCTATCCAGGAACTATGTTTCTGAAGAACTCAGTGAAAGGAAGAGAACATCAAATAGCTTGTCAATGAGTTTGGCATGGTTCTGTTTGTAAACACAAAAATCAACAACAAGTCTGAAGTGCTCTAACTCATAGAGCTCAGTAGCTAGTCAAATAGTGTCACTGAACAAACTTAGCTGATAAATTTTTCTGTGTATGGCTGTTTTCAAGTGTGAAAATGAATACAACCTATTAGTTAAAGGTCTACACTAGTTTCTAAATATCATGAAAATAGCTTACAAGGACTAGCCTCTTATGGATTATAAAACAGTTGCACAAATCTTCCCATATAGATTGCCTACACATGGAAATATTTGCTTTGCACAGATCTGAACAGATAGTAATAATAATAGTAGTTTAAAGCTCTATATTTCATTCTGAAATGTTTCTTAGGGTTGCTTTTGAATTTTCTCATTTCCCTCTAGCCTTGTTTATATTAGACTTAGATTTGATTAAACTGTGTGTGTGTGTGTGTGTGTGTGTGTGTGTACTTAGTCACTCAGTCACAACTGACTTTTTGCAACCCCATGGACTGTAGCCCAACAGGCTCTTCTGTCCATGAGGATCCTCTAGACAAGAATATTGGAGTGGGTTGCCATGCCCTCCTCCATGGGAAATTCCTAACCCAGAGATCAAACCCAGATCTCCCACATTACAGGTGAATTCTTTACTGTTTGAGCCACCAGAGAAGCCCTTAGCTAAACTAACTAGTTTGATTCCAACACACGACTCTACAAAAGTTTTGGTGAGCAAACCATCCAAAATATACTTGTCTATAATAATTTATGTTTAATAAAACTATGTTCAAACTGTTTATCATGCTTCTTTTATATTATTATAATTTATACTTTCTTGATTAGGTCATGGAAAATGCCAGGCTGGATGAAGCTCAAGATGAAAACAAGATTGCCAGGAGGGATATCATAATCTCATGTATTCAGATTACATCATCCTTATGGCAGAAAACAAAGAGGAACTAAAGAGCCTCTTGATGAAGGTGGACAATGAGAGTTAAAAAGCTGGTTTAGGCCCCAGTTTTATCCACCTCATTAGAACTGATTCAAATCTATTCTTTTTAATGGGTGAGTAATAATCCATTGTGTATATACCTGTGGTGGATTCATGTCGATGTATGGCAAAACCAATAAAATATTGTAAAGTAATTAACCTCCAATTAAAATAAATAAATTTATATTAAAAAAAAAACCGCTGGTTTAGAACTTAACATTCAAAAAACTAAGATCATGGCATCCAGTCTCATCACTTCATGGCAAATAGATGTGGAAACAACGTAGACAGTGGGAGATTTTATTTTCTTGGGCTCCAAAATCAATGCAGATGGTGACTGCAGCCATGAAATTTAAAGATGCTTGCTTCCTGAAAGAAAAGCTATGACAAACCTAGACAGCATATTAAAAAACAGAGACATTACTTTGCTAATAAAGTCCATCTAGTCAAAACTACGGTTTTTCCAGTAGTCATGTATGTATGTGAGACTTGGACTATAAAGAAAGCTGAGTGTTGAAGAACTGATACTTTCAAACTATGGTGCTGGACAAGACTCCTGAGAGTCCCTTGGGTTGCAAGGAAATCAAGCCAGTCAATTGTGAAGGAAATCAATCTGAGATATTCATTAGAAAGACTGATGCTGAAGCTGAAGTTCCAATACTTTGGCTACCTGATGCGAAGAGCTAACTCATTAAAAAAATTATGATGCTGGAAAGATTAAAAGCAAGAGTGGGGACAACAGAGTACAAGATTTTGGGATGGCATCACTGATGTAATGGACATGGGTTTGAGCAAGCTCTGGGAGATGGAGAAGGATAGGAAAGCCTGCTGTGCTGCAGTCCATGGGGTTGCTAAGAGTTGGACATAACTAAGTGACTAAACAACAACAAGAAGAGGTCACCAGGTTAGCACAAACTTTTATTAACTTGCCATGACCCCCAGAGGTAGATAGCAAAAAAGCCAGAATAGAAACCAGAATCATTAATTCAATATCCATGGTAAGATTATTCATCTCAACACCAGTAAGGCAAATTATCCTCCACCAATGATCTTCATCTCCATCAATGATCATGTAAAATTGTGAACTTATAAAGGAATGAATAAGACCATGGAGTAGCATATACTTTTCCACAAATGACTTATTGTCAAGTAAGATAGAAACATTTCAAAGAGCAGGCATTTCATAGAAGACTCTCATTTTGGAAATGTGTTTCCTTTTCTAGTGTAAGCAATCTCCAGTTTATTATCCTATCTATTAATAAATTCATGGATGATGGATCCATAATGGGTGATAAAGGGAAATTAAGTTAATAACAATAACTCACTTGTCTAATGCTCCATACTTTTCAAAGTGCTTTCAATTATAAATGGTATTTGATGAAACATCTTAGTGAGATTGACAAGTCAGAGATTTGTAGTGTTTGGAAACAAGATTCATTAAATGACAGTGTTATTTTGTACAGTTGAAAGTCTTATGAATAACATGTACTCAGTTATGTACCTAAATGTCCTACAAGATTAATGATAATGTTCAGTATGAAGCAATAAAAAATGAACTCTTCAATTGAATCCTGGTGCTTGTACACATACAAGTGCACCATCTTCCATTTAAAGGTGAGGAGACAAAGGCAGTTAGAAAAGTGAACTTGGCCACTCAGGCAGTTAGTGCAGAAACAGGAGAAGACTGAAGTCTTGAAGCTGAATAATAAGGGGCAATCACAGTTCTTTTCATTGTGTCACCAACTGTCTTTGAGAGTCAAACTCTTTTCTAAGTGGGCCGTGAGCTCAAGTATTTTGGCATTTCTTGTCATTTTTTTATTAGAAGCTGTATCCTAGTGGTGTACGTTTAAAACATTGTCTTTAATCGATGGGATCTGTGGAAGCTTTTTCCTCTTTGTATCACAAGGTTGTTCAATATTGTATTGGGAAGCACTTTGAACTCCTAGGAAGTTAAGTGCTGTTTAATTGCAAAGTGTTATTAGTCCTATGACTGTCATTATATGCACTAAGACAATTTTACAGTTAATGCATCTCAATATTACTGCTGTTGATATCCTTCACTTTTTTGTTTTAAACTGGCTCAGTGGCAGAATTGGATGTCTCAGGGGACTGGTTATTGGAAATTTGATTCAGCATCTCTTGCTTTTAGGTCTTTAATATCCAACGTGTTGCCCTATTACCGCCCCCCCCCCTTTTTTAAAGTAGCATCAATACTGTCCTCATGCTTGATTCACAATCCTGCAATAATATGCATCAGGTCTATGTGATGGGAAAAGATCAATTTACAGAGAGACACAATTCTTATCCAAATATAATGATTTTAACATTTTTACCTGCAAAAATAATTTATTTCACTAATTGTGTTCTATTTGTCTTTTTTTGTAAAAGAGACATTTTCAGTTTAAACATTTAATCTGTACTTGCCAAGACAATCCCATATGGTGTATTTTTTTAGGTTCCTACTTCCCTCTACTACTTCTGCCCACAATTCACTCCAAATGCACAACTCTTAATGAGACACAGAGACTCATTTCTGGTTTCTGTTGACAAGTAGGGAAGTGATATGTAACATTTATCACGTGATACTTTCCATTTGATCAACTAACAACTCAATTTTTTGGTATACTACAAAGTTCATTGATCTCATTGCTTACCTCTCACCCTAACTTATTAGGATTTCTGCTCTTAATTGTCAAATTCTCCATTTGCCACTTATCGTATCCTGGGGTTGGTTATGTAAAAGTTTGAAATCATAGAGTTTGTATTTGGGGATGAGGTAGGTAGAAATTTTGTGCAGAAAGGAAACACAGACATAAATGTCAAATGAACCAAAGAGGTAAATGACTATTTCATCTCCCCAAGAATATTTTCCATCTGTAAAACTATGAGCAAAAATTAGAAATACAATAAATTATGACAAGTGGAAACATAGAATATGGAACAAAATAAGCCTTGCAGTTTAAAAGAGTTAGGGTAGGCAACTTTATTATCAAAGTTTTATACTAAACTTCTGCTCTCTAATTATTGGCATACATTTTATCGAGTGCAGTTCAGTTGGTTCAATGTATCACATGGTCAGTGCCAATCTTTAATAGTATATATCACAATTATTTCTGCATATAGTTTTCATAAAGGACCTTAAAATATCACTGAGTAAATCTAGCCAATATATGTGAAAAAATAATAAGGTAAAAAATATCAGTTAATAGATTCTGTAGCTCAAAGCATTCTGGCATATAGCATCATACAACATCAAATCAATATTATTATCATGACATAGTAAATTATGAAGTAAAAACAAGGTGTACTTTAGGGAATCAGAAAGGAGACAGTAAAGTGATTTAGATGAGGGTAGAAAGACATGAAGAAAAAAAAAATTTGATTTTAACTCTAAGTGCTATGTCAGACTTGGGTGATCAGATACAGGAAGTTGTTTTTTGTTTTGGGTTGTATTCTCCCAGATGTAAACTCTGAGGCAAGGATTCAATTGCACAGAGTTTACATGGGAGGTGCCAGAGTGGGAAGTGATGCTGGGAACACAAATTGGTAAGCCTAGGAGGCAACTAGAACCTAGGAGGCAAACAGCACCTTGGAGGGGACACAAAATAGCTGCTTCAAATTACTCCATTCAAAAGGAAAGGGAACTAGGTTATTTATAAACCAACTACAAAGAGTCATTGGGTGAAGACTGCTGGTGAGGCTGTTAATTCCTGGACAATGCTAGATAGACAAAGTGGCCTTCAAGAATTCGTGAACATAACTCGAATAGAAAGACACCCCCCCGCTTTCTACCTAACCGTTATATGAATGACTGTTCTTTGGGAGCATAAGTGTTGTAAATAGGTCAGAACACTTCCTCTTTCACTACTAAAGGCACAAAACTGAAATGTCCACAGCAGGCTCTGCTCTATCTTTTCTCAAAGTAATTCTACTTCCTGAAGGAGAACTAGAAGGCAGAGAGTACAGTCACCAAAGAATGATTTTGAATTGGCAATACAGGGAAGAAAATATAATTCACTGGATTAAAAATTCAGTGGAAATGTGAATTGGGAATGGGTTTTATAAAGGAGACACTGTCAGTTATACTAAGAAACTAATAAGCTGATTTCTATCCACTGGGACAAAGGAGAAGGGGAGTAGAATGAATCACCATTTTCCACTATAACAATGACAGTTGGAAGACTGTTATGACTCTTCTGATGATAATAATTTCCATTTCGATAGGCTCCTTTTCCAAGATACTTAAAGTGTTGTACAAGTGATTTTTGCCATCCATCCTCATGTCTCAAAGAGGAGAGGTACAAATGTTCGTATCCTCATTTCATAGACAGCAAATGTGTCTAAAGGTTTCTGAATACACTGCAATTTTTGCAAAGAGATTTTTAATAAGGTATGCTGTAGAAACTGAACATTCAGTCATATATAAGAAGAAAAAGAAAGATAGAAGTATATTTGGACACATAACTCCCTACTAGTTCTTATTTTCATCTCATAACCCATGTTTGACAAGGAGAATATCAAAGGATAAAACACTGTTGTCTGTATATATGATGTGTTTTTTATTAATAGCAATTTTAGTCTTTAATATTATTTTAGTCTTTAGTATAAAGACATTCTTCTCTGATTCAGATATTGTTCTTTCCTCCCTCTTATCATAGTACATATTTTCTATCTACGTCAATATCTAGGATGGGATGAGCATGAATTAGGTGCTCTGTATATTTACTTGTTGAGGGTACATAACGTCAGTTACCCTCAAATAAAAATTATTAAAATCAAAATCTACAAAATCATTCAGGACATGAAAGGAACTAAGATCCATTAAGAGGAGAGAGATAACCTGTGAATGGTGATAGTTTTCATCCAATTCTTCAGCTTTCTTCCAATTTAGAATATAATTGCACAATGGTATTGTCTTCCATGGAGAAGCCAATGGCACGCTACTCAAATACTCTTGCCTGGAGAATCCCATGGATGGAGGAGCCTGGTAGGTTATAGTCCATGGAGTCGCTAAGGGTCAGACAGGACTGAGCGACTTCACTTTCACTTTTCACTTTCATGCATTGGAGAAGGAAATGGCAACCCATTCCAGTGTTCTTGCCTGGAGAATCCCAGGAATGGGGGAGCTGGGTGGGCTGCCGTCTGTGAGGTCCACAGAGTCGGACACGAGTGAAGCGACTTAGCAGCAGCAGCAGCAGCAGCGGAATTGTCTTCCAATTTTTTACTCATTAAAAATATATGATTGATGATAATTTCATATGGTAGGAGAATAATTTTACCCCCAAATGTCCACCATCCTAACTTCTCAAACCTCCAAAAGTGCTAGGTTTGGGGAAAAGTGGAATTAAGGTTGCAGATGAAATAAGTGTTGCTAATCAGCTGACCTTAAAATAGGAAGAATATCTTTAATGGGTCCAATATAATATACCAAATGTAAATGTAGAAGAGTGAGGCAGAAGTCTCTGCATCAGAGTGAAGAATGTGAAAAAGACTACCTAGCTATTGCTGGTTTTGGCTTTCCATGAACCAAGGAACATAGATAGACTCTATGCTCATGAGTTTGGATGAACTCCGGGAGTTGGTGACGGACAGGGAGGCCTGGCAGGCTGCGATTCATGGGGTCGCAAAGAGTCGGACATGACTGAGAGACTGAACTGAACTGAAGACGCCGGAAAAGGGAATAAATTTCTTCCTAGAGCCTCCAGCAAATAATGTGGCTCTGTTGACATCTTAATTTTAGTTATATGACACCCATTTCAGACTTTGGATCTCCAGAACTGTAGAATTATGAATTTGTTATTTTAAGCATCTAAGTTTGCGGTAATATGCTTTAGCAGCAATAGGAAACTAATATAGTATGAAGTACATGTTTAGTAAATAATTGAATGATGGATGAATCAAGAAGAATAAGTAAAATCTTATCACTTACTCACATCCAAAATATGAAAATGAGTTGGGAGAACTAGAGTTCATGGATTAGTTTCAAAAAGAGCAAAAATTCAAAATTTCACATGGCAATTGCAATGCCCATCTATATCATTTTAATCCCAGTTTCACACCTTCACTGACATCATCTGTGAAGAAGAGCATGGTACGGGAAACAAAAAAAGAATAATTGTTCATGAGATGTCCCAGAGGCTTTTTTGGAAGTGCTTGATTTCTACATGAGGAAGGAACTTTCATTATCTTCATTTTATGGATGGGTGGTGTAAATAGATACAGACAGGTAACGTGACTTGTCCAAGATCACAAAGCTAGGGAGTAGCAGGGTCAGAATTCAAACTCTTAACATATATTAAACAATGCATTCAATCTAAAAATAACTCTCCCACTTTCTAATGCCACTTTTAGTAGATAGCCTTTGATTTGAGCATTCATTATGTTTTATTGGCCTAAGTGATGGTTGAGACTAAAGATATTCTACAGTGAGGAAACAGTATAAGAAGGAAGGCCAAGTGAAGGTCAGAGAAGTGTTCTGTGATCTAAGGTACATGAAAACTACAGTGAAAAATGAAACTAGGATATTTGAGATTGGTTTTCAGAAATTTCTAAGCTCTAGCATGAGAGATTCAATTCTATCCGCCATCAGTAGAAATATTAGTTTTTAGTTGCTATGATTGGTTTTTGTTGTTTTTTTTTTTCTCTGTTGTTGCTGTTTCTGTTTTAACAGAAATAAAGCAATCAGGGTTTTCATGTTGAGCAGGTTAATGTATCTCAGTTCACATCAAGGGTGATGACTATAGTTGATGAGGCATGTCTTTCTGTGAAAAGACCACTGTAGTCTCAAAGCTGAAGACCTTTGGGGTTCTGATGGATCTGATGGAAGGGAAGTGACTGCTGGAGTAGAACAGAGGGGTTTAGATGCAAGCTGTATTATGGAGGTAGAACTGATATACAAGTCTCCTGAAAAGTGAGAGAAACAAGCATGTTTTGAACATGTGAGATTAGATTTTCCTCTGGGAAACAGAGGAACTTGAGTTAAGGGAAAGCTCAGAAAAATAGACCAGCTTGAGGATGAAGGCTAATGAATTTGGTTTGGGGAAATACCACTGATTTTGAAGGGATTATGTACATCTCAAGTATGTAACCCCATGAAGAAATGCCCGGTTTGTGATCAGCTTTTAGACATTTTGCAAACTCCTTCTATCAGGCCTTCACTCAGAAGTTAGTAATCTAATTTTCATTGATTATAATAATACATATATCACATTAAAAAATAATAGGGTGTCACTTTGATTCCTAAATACTCCATCAATAATTTCTAAGTCCTGTAGCCCTACCACCTGGTCATACCCTCAATTTCAGCTCAGTAGTCACTCAACACACAGAGATGAGAACTTCCTGATATAAATATTAGGCTGTCCAATACATTCCTTCAGTTTTTAAATAAAAATAAAAGACATATTTTTCACCAAGAACTTTATGGAACAATTTATTTACCATTCTGTTTCACTACATTCTGCCATTTTCCAGGCAACTTCATAGTTTCATCATCCCCAAACTTTTTATCTTTTTGACCAAAGAACTGTTCCAGGTATTCTTCATAGTCTCCAGGAAATTGAATTATTTTCACTAAGAGAATTTTGTAAAGAACAGAATAAATGGAAATTCAAAGGTGCAATGTCTGGTGAATATGACCGATGTATCAAAACTTCCCAGACAGACTCTAACAGTTTTTGCCTAGTCATCAAAGGAACATGCTGTCTTGTATTATCCTAATGAAAGTTTATGCACTTTCTGTTGACTAATCCCAGATGTTTTTCATTGATTCCTGCTTTCAGTTGATCTACTTGGGAATGATACTTCTTGGAATTAATCATCTGGTTTTTCATGAAGAGCTCATAATAGAGGACTCCCTTCCAATCCTATCATATACACAACAGCACCTTCTTTGGATGAAGACCGGCCTTTGATGTGGTTGGTGGCAGCTTGTTTTGCTTGACCCATGATCTGTTCCATTCAACTTTATTGTAGTGTTCATTTTTCATCACTGGTTACAATTTGCTTTAAAAATGGAACATTTCATTAAGTTTAAGTTGAGAATCACATATGGAAATACAGTCAAGAAGGTTGGTTTCTTTTTTTTTCCCACTTAATTTCAGTGGAACCCAAACATCACAGCATTTAACATAACCAAGCTGGTGCAAATAATTTGCAACTCTTAATTTGGATATTTTGAGTCTTTTAGCTATATTCTGCTTGATATGATTTTGATTGTTCTCAATTTAATTGCTATCAGCTTCATCTGGTTTACCTGACCACATAGCATCAATCAAATAGTGAGAAACCTCCAGCATGACACTTTTCAAACCACTTTTGACATGTTTCATCTATCACAGCACATTCTCTATACACTGCACAAATCCTTGTGTGTGTGTATGTATATGTTTCAGCTGTATTTTTACCTTTCTTGAAATAGTAAAGCCAAATGCCAAAATGTTACTTTTTATCTTCAAATTCATCAAATTTGATACTTTTTTAATGGTTGTTGATATGATAATTGTCAAAGTACAATCTAACATAATTAATTATGCTGATTAACAATGTTGTAACAGTGTCTGGAGAACAGTGAAGGGACTCAACCATATATGTATATGTATCCATTTCCCCCAAAACTCCCCTCCTATCCAGGATGCCACATACCATTGAGCATTCCCTCTACCTCACACTACAGTACTTATTTCTTACCAACTTGCTACAGATGTGTTTGACCTGAGAGGCTGTTGGAATATTTTCTACCTCTCTGTTTTAAAAATCTATGGATCTTAAAAGTGCTTTTCCCTGAGGAGGTACATGCTTCAGACTTAGAAATGGGGCCTACATTCACCAGCCCAGACTATGTACTCCTCTGCTGTAAAGTGTGTCTTTATTGTTTATATCAAACTCCTAAGCCATGGATGTCTATAATGTTGCCTGACAATCTTCTTTCAATTCACTGCCCTGTTTCTTTGTAGTTGAAAAATTCATCATTCTTGAAAGTCATAATGAATATGCAGATTCTCCTTTTTGTTAGAATCCATCATAATGCCTCACAATCCATTGCAACAATTACATTCAATCATTATAGGAAAGCTCTCACAAAGTTTATTACAATAATGTTAAATACAGCTTTTCCATTGGTCTTTAACCAGAACAATTTTTTAATATTGGAATATAGTTTTATGAAGCTTGTCAAATGCCAATGTTCTCTTTTAGAGCAAGGAAATATCCAAATGAGGGTTTAGTTGTTTGAAGCCTCCTTGATCCCACCTGTTTTACTTCCAATTGAAATTTTCTCCTTCTTTGCTTCTTCTACTATGTCATCCCCATATTTCTGTTCCTGTACCTAGAATGCAATAGATTTCAATTTCTATACATCTTCCATCCTCTCACAGAACTTCGAGATCACTGACGGCAGTATGGTTTGGCCCATGAATGTAGGAATAAGAAAATACTGGCTCTCTTTTTAGGTTCCATCACATCTCTGTAGAATGTGACCAAATTTCTCTAATCTTTACTTTTCTATTTTTGAAACATGGGACTGATCACAGCATCTTATTTCTTATATACCTCAAAGGGATATCATGCAAATCAAACAACAATGCTTTGTCAACCAAAGATGCTCTAGAGCTACAGATCTGATTTTCACTTGCCAGTTTATTATCCTTCTTTAGTTCAGATTTCTTGCCAACCATGCCTCATTGTTGTTCAATAATAACATAATATTATTCCTATTATAAAAGAAAAGAGAATAACAAAAACACATATTTGAATTTTCAGACAAACACACACAGATAGCAATTGCTGCCTGTAGTGTCCTCCTTGAACAGAGATGGCAATGATATAAATAGCCCATGTGTGCAGGAATAGTGATCCATACCATGTCAGCCCCTTCCCAAAGTCCACTGGGAAATTAGACCTTATCAGTGTCAAGCATCAATTCACAATCACCACAACAAAGTGGCAGAAGTTGCTAGAATGACACGCTCTGCTGCTGAGGCCAAGACTCTGTCACAAAGAAATGAAGAAGGATAATTATCTTGAGATTTAAGTCTGTGTAGACAGCCACCTTATATCATTTAGAACCAAAATTTTCACATTGTTAGAGTTCCTCAATGACCGTCCTCAACCACTGCCATATCATTCCTTATAGTTCACATTACTTTTAGAGTGTAAACTGGGTCTGAACTTGGAATCTAAAATGGAAGAAGGTCCACCATAAAATTATATTTGATAAGTCTTGACAGCTTCAGGCAACCTGAGAAGCTGGGAGTTTTTGTCCCCCCAGGGTCTCTCTCAAAAATGACACATGTATCTCATGAAGATATCCTAGCAGGTAGCATTTGGAAATAAATAAATAAGTCTCACTTTCAAACACTGTCAGGTAATAAGTATTGAGTGGCTTCAGCAACTAAAGACATTGGCCTCTTGGGGATATGTTAATCTGCTTGTGTCTGTGAGGAGGAAGAATAAACTGGCAGATAAAAGACTGAGGCTGTCACTGCCTACAGGGAAGTGATGAGTGAACATCAAGTTTCAGTTCAGATGATCATCTCAACACCTGTATGGGAATTTCACTGCCAGGACCAGTCGAGCAGGAGGGGTCCAAAACAAAGGAAATACACAATACATGTACCTCAGGGTGGTAGTGAATTTCCAAAAAGGGCAAATGGAAAAAATAGGTGCTGAGTCCTACACATGATAGACTCTCAATAAAAGTTACTGTCAAGAGGAAAGAAGCTTCTGAACCATCCCTTATGAATTCTGGCCACAAGTTATTGCAGTACACTAGCAAATAATAATACCCCTGAGATGTGTATGCTTACCAAGAAGGGAAAGATGTTCATATTTAAGCAAAATGCATATCCCAACACAATGTTTAATATTCAGGGTAAATAAGGTCACACCATGAAGTTGCTGTCATGGGGGCCAGCCTTTTGCTATTCAGTAAGGCAAGAATTCTACCTAAAGCCATTTTTACTTCATTTTTTGAAAGCTTTTTTCCTAATATTCAGTAGTTTGGTTGGTTCATAACCAAATTTTACAAATTAAAATTTTAAGAAAATAGTTTTAAGTTAATCAGATTGTAATATATCACTTGACTCTAACATATGGGATCATTTTGAGATTTTTAACTCTTAAATATTCACTTCAAAATAGTATCTTGCCTCTATGCAATGACAGATTGACTTCCAGACACAGAAACTACACCATCTTACCAACCAAAATACAAATATTTGGGGTGTTTTTCTATACCAGGCCGTATGTCTTGCATTTTAAACAAATTATGCCATCTGATCCTTACAATAACCATATAAGGTGGGTGGTATTATTTCACTTTATAGAAAAATTAACTGAAGCTTAGAGGATCTAAATAATAGAACCAGGATTATATAACTAGTAATGGGTAGAGCAGGAATTTTGGACTCAAAGAGTCTAAACTTTAAAGATATTTATTATGTCAGTTTTCTCTTATTTAACTCATGTGATCAGACCTGACCAGATTCTGTGCTGAGTTCTAAAATTACTATAAGATGCACATAAAATAGCCATGCAGTATTACAGTGTACAACATCCCTTCCTTCAGACAAGACATAATCCATCAAAATTGTTGATCAAACAAGCTCAAAAGAAAATAATTTAGCAGAAACAACCTGGAAAGCTGAGTTATGAAAACTACTGTGGTAAAAATTATGAGCTATATTATTATTATTTTAACATTTAAATTTGGAATGGGAGAACAAAATATCCTTCACTGAAGAATTATAGATATATGAAGCACACTCCCTGGACATATCGTTCATAAGACTTATTTATGCTATATAGTTCTTGATTTTTCCAAGACAGGTCTAATTCCCTATAGTGTGTCATTTTGCCTCTATTTTTGTTATACTGTGAATTCCCTAATTTTGGAAAACACAACCACTGTATTTTTAAGAGTACAGTCTATTTTTAAGAGTATTCCTTAATTAAGAAATGAAATATGGTTGTGTTTATCCATATAGATATTAAATAATGTATATATATTGATTGATGCATATTGAAGCTATTCATGTCTACACTCTGGACTGCATGCAGTAAATTTTAGTTTTGTACTGAGAAATCTGTATGCAGGTCAGGAAGAAACAGTTAGAAGTGGACATAGAACAACAGACTGGTTCCAAACAGGAAAAGGAGTACATCAGGGCTGTATATTGTCACCCTGCTTGTTTAACTTCTATGCAGAGTACATCATGAGAAACGCTGGACTGGAAGAAACACAAGCTGGAATCAAGATTGCCAAGAGAAATATCAATCACCTCAGATATGCAGATGACACCACCCTTACAGCAGAAAGTGAAGAGGAGCTAAAAAGCCTCTTGATGAAAGTGAAAGAGGAGAGTGAAAAAGTTGGCTTAAAGCTCAACATTCAGAAAACGAAGATCATGGCATCTGGTCCCAACACTTCATGGGAAATAGATGGGGAAACAGTGGAAACAGTGTCAGACTTTAATTTGGGGGGCTCCAAAATCACTGCAGATGGTGACTGCAGCCATGAAATTAAAAGACGCTTACTCCTTGGAGGAAAAGTTATGACCAACCTAGATAGCATATTCAAAAGCAGAGACATTACTTTTCTGACTAAGGTTCGTCTAGTCAAGGCTATGGTTTTTCCTGTGGTGGATGTGAGAATTGGACTGTGAAGAAGGCTGAGCACTGAAGAATTGATGCTTTTGAACTGTGGTGTTGGAGAAGATTCTTGAGAGTCCCTTGGACTGCAAGGACATCCAACCAGTCCATTCTAAAGGAGATCAACCCTTGGATTTCTTTGGAAGGAATGATGCTAAAGCTGAAGCTCTAGTACTTTGGCCACCTCATGCGAAGAGTTGACTCATTGGAAAAGACTCTGATGCTGGGAGGGATTGGGGGCAGGAGGAGAAGGGGACGACCGAGGATGAGATGGCTGGATGGCATCACGGACTCGATGGATGTGAGTCTGAGTGAACTCCGGGAGATGGTGATGAAAGGGAGGCCTGGCGTGCTGTGATTCATGAGGTCGCAAAGAGTCGGACACAACTGAGCAACTGAACTGAACTATCATAAAACTAAACATGCATTTTTGGAAAAGTAAACAAAACACATCTTAACTGTAGGACATAATATTGTCATACTTAAGAAAGCAACAAATTACTTAAAAGCATGCATTGCAAAAATTTAATTATGATAAGAGGTTAATGATACTAGAAATATGTCATATATTACAAACAAAATTAGGTTTTTTTATGTTTGGAAAATATAATGAACATCCACAGGGAAAAATAAATTGATAGACTGAGAGAAAAGAACATAGTAGAGTATACATTTCTCCAGCTTTCATAAATCCTTGGTACCAATATTCTTATAGAGGATCGCATGTCACTGTCCTTCCTCAAATCCTCAGATCAGCACTTTATGGAAGCTGTTACCTTTGAGAAGTTATATAGATGAATCTGAACTAATAGGGAGTGGGTTACTCTTTTTCTCTGTTCCTGCTACCCTCTGCATAGAGACACAAGCACATGCATATTCAAATATTTACATAATGTAATGGTTTTAAAAAAAAAGAAAGAATACCTATTTGTTCTGATATATAAAAAGGGTGTATTCACAGTAAGCATTCTGAAAATGTAGAAACAATAGAAGGAGAGCATCAAACATAATCCAAAATCTTAAACCCAAAGTAATTGGTGAATCTTTGCTCTCAATTTCTGTATGCATTTGAATAGAAATACATATTTATATCACAATTATTTTCCCATATATATTTTAAAATTCCTTTCTAATGTATTTAATAGACTTTTGAATGACTAAGATAGAATGAAGAAAGGTATTTTATTTATTTATACATGTGTTTATTTGTATGTTTATTTATTGTAGGAAAGATGTGATTTGTTCTAGGCAAAGAATTAAGGACCCTTGGAGAAAAGAGTAATAGAATGTCTCAAGGTTTCACAAAAGAAATGTCACCAAAGAGAACATTTAAGCAAGGGAGTTAGGAGCTCTGAAACTCACCAGCCAGGAGATCATTATTTAAAAGAAGAAAGACTTTTCTATGTACCAAGCAGCTGTAATTTAAAAATGTTCAAATTATTAGAGGGAGAAAGAGCCCACATGTAAGATAAAAAACAAACATACAAACAAATAAATATCTCAATTGTATACATTTTGATATTAATAGAATTGTAATACAATAATATTTAAATGCTTAGGAAGTATCACTACGAACAAAGCTAGTGGAGGTAATAGAATTGCAGTTGAGCTATTTCAAATCTTAAAAGATGATGTTGTGAAAGTGCTGCACTCAATATGCCAGCAAATTTAGAAAACTCAGCAGTGGCCACAGGACTGCAAAAGGTCAGTTCTCATTCCAATTCCAAAGAAAGGCAATGCCAAAGAATGCTCAAATTACTGCACAATTGCACTCATCTCACACGCTAAAAAAGTAATGCTCAAAATTCTCCAAGCCAGGCTTCAACAATACGTGAACAGTGAACTTCCAGAGGTTCAAGCTGGATTCAAGGCAGAAGAACCAGAGATCAAATTGCCAACATCTGCTGGATAACTGAGAAAGCAAGAGAGTTCCAGAAAAGCATTTATTTCTGCTTTATTGACTATGCCAAAGCCTTTGACTGTGTGGATCACAATAAACTGGAAAATCTGAAAGAGATGGGAATACCAGACCACCTGACCTGCCTCTTGAGAAACCTATATGCAGGTCAGGAATCCACAGTTAGAACTGGACATGGGGAGGGTGGTGGGAGTGGGGTTTGGGAATGGGAACTCATGTACACCTGTGGTGGATTCATGTCAATGTATGGCAAAACCAATACAGTATTGTAAAGTAAAATAAATATAAATAAATAAATAATGAAAAAAAAAAAAAAAAAAAAAAAAGAACTGGACATGGAGCAACAGACTGGTTCCAAATAGGAAAAGGAGTATGTCAAGGCTATATATTGTCACCCTGCTTATTTAACTTCTATGCAGAGTACATCATGAGAAACCCTGGGCTGGATGTAGCACAAGCTGGAATCAAGATTGCTGGGAGAAATATTAATAACCTCAGATATGCAGATGTAACCACCCTTATGGCAGAAAGTGAAGAAGACATAAACAGACTGTTGATGAAAGTGAAAGAGGAGAGTGAAAAACCTGGCTTAAAGTTCAACATTCAGAAAACTAAGATCATGACATCCGGTCTCATCACTTCATGGCAAATAGATGGGGAAACAGTGGAAACAATAGCAGACTTTATTTTTGGGGCTCCAAAATCACTGCAGATGGTGACTGTAGCCATGAAATTAAAAGAGGCTTGCTCCTTGGAAGAAAGTTATGACCAAACTAGACAGCATATTAAGAAGCAGAGACATTACTTTGCCAAAAAAGGTCTTTCTAGTCAAGCTCTAGTTTTTCCAGTAGTCATATATGGATGTGAGAGTTGGACTATAAAGAAAGCTGAGCACTGAAGAATTGATGCTTTTGAACTGTGGTGTTGGAGAAGACTCTTGAGAGTCCCTTGGACTGCAAAGAGATCCAACCAGTCCATCCTGAAAAAAATCAGTCTTGAATATTCCTTGGAAGGACTGATGTTGAAGCTGAAACTTCAATACTTTGGCCACCTGATTGGAAGTGCTGACTCCTTGGAAAAGACCCTGATGCTGAGAAAGATTGAAGGTGCGAGGATTAGGGGAGGCCAGAGGATGAGATGGTTGGATGGAATCACTGACTCAATGGAGATGAGTTTGTGTAAACTATTGGAGTTGGTGATGGACAGGGAAGCTTGGCGTGCTGGAGTCCAAGGAGTCCCAAAGAGGTGGACACGACTGAGAGACTGAACTGAACTGAAAATTTAAATTAGTTAAATTTCACCTAAGTGTTCCTCTACTATGTTATTGGACTTGTATTTGTAAATGAATATCTCCTTGGTAATTTAACTATATCAGTTCTATTGTAGTAGCTTCCTTTTTTATAAAGAAAATGCCGAATTTACTAATATATCTTTCTGTGCTGCCTTTAGTTCCCAAACAAAAATCAGTACGTTATTGCAGAAATATTTGACTGTCCCAAGAACTTAAAAACAAGGAAAGTAAAATTGGCCTCCAGGTCCTAAGCTATGAAATAAGTACATAATGCACAATCAACGTGTGTGTTAGTTGCTCAGTTGTGTACAGGTCTTTTCGGTCCCATAGACTGTAGCCTTGTAGCCCATCAGACTCCTCTCACCATGGAATTCTCCAAGCAAGAATACTAGAGTGGGTTGCAATTTCTTTCTCCAGGGTATTTTCCCTACCCAGGGATTGAATCCAGATCTCCCAAATTGCATGTAAATTCTTTACTTTTGGAGTTACCTGGGAAGCATAATCAATGCATAGACATATTAAAGAACTGGAATGAGTCCAGAGCTAGTCTGGCCAGGATAATAGACAGATGCAGATTAATTCAGCCCAAAAAAAAAAAAAAAAAAAAAAGGAGAGAGAGAGAGAGAGAGAGTGAGAGAAAGAAACAGTCAGCAATAGAGTCTTAGGTAAAGGAGGGGCTAACTAGAAATGTTCATCTAAATTCACTTGTGATGGAGAGTAACCTGGCTCAGCAGTGTGACGTACTCTTCCTCATGTCAGGAATATTGACATTTTCTGTTCTTTTTTTCACTAATTAAGTTTTTGATTATAGGTTGACTTCCCATGTGGTACTGTTAAAATCAGAGGCTGAGGTGCTCAGAGTACAGATTTATCCAGGCAGTTTGGCAATTATTTCACTGTCAATTATTATATTGACAGATTAGAGAGTACATATTCAGAATGTAAACACCTGTATCTGTTCCTTCCAAGGCTAAGGGCCATATCTTACACAAGGCTGTTAGTTACATACATGTTGTCTAATAATACATGATGTGTGATCCATGACTTCTCTTGGCAACTCAGAGTTGATATCTCTGTGGCAGCAGCACAAATGCCTCACACCCCTCTATCTGAAAGTCCATACAAATAGGTTTCCACACCACTGTGCTCAGCCTGGGCTCAGTGAATGGAGTGGTAAAAGAATAAGAAAGCAAGATAAAAGTGGATTCAGTGGAGGCTGGACTCTCAAAGGGCAGCAATCATATGTAAGAAATGAACTTATGACTCCACGCTTTCAATGCCAAGAGCACTTTAGATTCCTGGATGGGGAACTAAGACCCCATAAGCTGCAGGGTGTGACCAAAAAAAAAAAAAAAAAAAGAAAGAAAGATAAAAATGACCAAAGCCTAGATAGATAAACAATACAAGATTACACAAATGTGATAAGAACACATAGTATCAATGCTCACTTATATTGCATAAGCAAGCAAAGAATAAAGAAAATGAAAAGAAATTCTGCTTCTGTTTGAGAGAGCAGGAAAGAACTGTCTAACATACTCACATCTCTGCAATTAGGGAAAAAACTAATGATCATTTTGGGCAGAAAGGACACTTGTGATGACAGTATCCTGAGGCAAAAAGTTCCATGATAGCCCTGATTTTCAAAAACCTTTTTGAACCTTCTAATTAGATGATGCTTCATTATGTTCAACATGCCTTTTTCTATAATTTAATTGAGTAGAGTATGTGGATCCTAATTCATTAAGAGCATTCCTCTGGCAATTTCATATCTTATTATTATTCAAGTAAAATGCATTTTTTAACCAGAAAAATTCTTTAGATAATTTACCAATATCCATTTCTCTATAAAATATATTTCCATATAATGATATTTGTCCTGTTCTATAGCATAAGGCTTTGCTAACCTCAAAAGTTATCATTTAACAAGTATTTATTTAACACTTGCTATGTACATGGGTAGGATCACCCTGATTTACAATTCCTGGGGTACCATCAACACCACCAAATAGCACATTAGAGTTGTACAGGGTGAAAGCCTCATGGCCGTAGGTACAAGCTGATAGTATTCTCTGCTGAAAGCTCTGAGTGAAAAAACCTGGGTGGGGGCCTGAGCCCTGCCCAAGAGATTGTAGCTCTCAAATCTCCATGATACCTGCTATATATAAAATAGAAAACCAACAAAGACTTACCTACTGTATAAAATGGGAAACTGTACTGAAATACATAAAAACTGGATCACTCTGCTGTATGCTTAAAACTAACAAACATAATAAAACAACCATGTTTCAAAACTCTTTTATAAAAAACTCCATGATAGGCTGCTGCTGCTGCTGCTGCTGCTGCTAAGTCGCTTCAGTCGTGTCCAGCCCACCAGGCTCCCCCGTCCCTGGGATTCTCCAGGCAAAAACACTGGAGTGGGTTGCCATTTCCTTCTCCAAGGCATGAAAGTGAAGAGTGAAAGGGAAGATGCTCAGTCATGTCCGACTCTTAGCGACCCCATGGACTGCAGCTTTCCAGGCTCCTCCGTCCATGGGATTTTCCAGGCAAGAGTACTGGAGTGGGGTGCCATTGCCTTTTCCGCCATGATAGGCTAGTTTACTGTAATGTGTGTTTGTCTCCCACCAAAGTTCATATGTTGGAATCCTAACCCTCAATATGATGGTCTTAGAAGATGGAGATTTTGGGAGGTAATTGTATTAATGGTAGAACATTTGTGAATGGAAATAACACCCTTATTAAAGAGCAATCCTACTCCTCTTTACGAAGCATCACTATGAACAAAGGTAGTGGAGGTGATGGAATCCCAGTTGAGCTATTTCAACTCTTAAAAGATAATGGTGTGAAAGTACTGCACTCAATACGCCAGCAAATTTGGAAAACTCAGCAGTGGCCACAGGACTGGAAAAGGTCCAATCCCAAAGAAAGGCAGTGCCAAAGAATGCTCAAGCTACCATACAACTACATTCATCTCACATGCTAATAAAATAATGCTCAAAATTCCCCAAGCCAGGTTTAAACAGTATGTGAACTGTGGACTTACAGATGTTCAAGCTAGATTTTGAAAAGGCAGAGGAACCAGAGATGAAATTGCCAACATTCACTGTATCA
Source organism: Oryx dammah (assembly GCF_014754425.2). Lineage (NCBI taxonomy): Eukaryota > Metazoa > Chordata > Mammalia > Artiodactyla > Bovidae > Oryx > Oryx dammah. The sequence continues at coordinate 45,871,519 of NW_024070206.1, read as the reverse complement.
TCGAAACAACAATGGACTTCCAGAAAAACTTCTGCTTCCGTTTTATTGACTATGCCAAAGCCTTTCACTGTGTGGATCACAACAAACTGTGGGAAATTCTTCAGGAGATGGGAATACCAGACCAGTTGACCTGCCTCTTGAGAAATATGTATGGAGGTCAGGAAGCAACAGTTAGAACTGGACCTTGAACAATCATCCTGGTTATTTAACTTATATGCAGAGTACATCATGAAAAATGCTGGGCTGGATGAAGCACAAGCTGGAATCAAGATTTCTGGGAGAGATATCAATAACCTCAGATATGCAGAAGACACCACCCTTATGTCAGAAAATGAAGAAGAACTAAAGAGCCACTTAATGAAAGTGAAAGAAGAGAGTGAAAAACCTGGCTTAAAGCTCAACATTCAGAAAACTAAGATCATGGCATCTGGTCCCTTCATTTAATGGCAAATAGATGGGGAAACAGTGGAAACAGTGACACACTTTATTTTTTGGGGCTCCAAAATTAGTGCAGATGGTGACTGAAGCCATGAAATTAAAATACACTTGCTCCTTGGAAGAAAAGTTATCACCAACCTAGACACCATGTTAAATATCGGAGACATTACTTTGCCAACAAAGGTCCGTCTATTCAAGGCTATGGTTTTTCCATTAGTCACGTATGTATGTAAGAGCTGGATCATAAAGAAAGCTGAGTGCTGAAGAATTGATACATTTGAACTGTGATGTTTAGAAGACTCTTGAGAGTCCCTTGGACAGCAAGGAGATCAAGCCAGTCCATCCTAAAGGAAACCAGTGCTGAATATTCATTGGAAGGACTGATGTTGAAGCTGAAGCTCCAAAAATATGGCTATCTGATGTGAAGAACTGACTCATTGGCAAAGACCCTGATGCTGGGAAAGATTGAAGGCCAGAGGAAAAGCAGATGACAGAGGATGAGATGGTTGGATGGCATCACTGACTCAATGGACATGAGTTTGAGTAAACTCCAGGAGCTGGTGATGGACAATGAGGCCTGGTGTGTTGTGGTCCATGGCGTCTCAGAGTTGGACACAACTGAGTGACTAAGCTGAACTGAACTGAACTCCTCCCATTACATGAGGACATAGTGAAAAGGCCATTTGCAGTTTGGGAAGTACACACTCATGAGACACTGAATGTGTCACCACCTTGCTCTTGAACATTCCAGTTTTCAATAAGAAATAAGTTTCTATTGTTTAAAAGCCACCCAGCCTATGATGTTTTTGCTATAGTCATATGAACTAAAACAGTTCTTTTGAAAGGGCCACTGCCAATTGTCTGATTGGAGTGTGAAAGAAGTAACATTACCTCTCTCTACATAAAATATGAGCTTCTTAAAGGACCTATAATGTATCAAGACCTTTGCAACTCTCATAGGAATGTTCTGTCTTTCTTGAGCTGTAAGTGGCACAGGTGTTTTACTTCTAACCATAATTGGAGTTCAGTTATATCCAGACTTGTCTCCTGAATTAGATAACGCTAAGGGAAACTGAATTGGTATAAAAGACGATGCAGATTCTGTGTAAATGCATCAGTGAAAGTGGCTGAAACATAGTGGGAGCAGTGTGCCCAGGGATCACCGGTGGGGTGATCCTTTTGGAAAGAGAGGTTAGGCTATCTCTTCTGAGCAACCGAGTTTACTAATCAAGTGCACTACTTTTACTAGGAATAAGTGTTTTTCTCGGGTGTGCTTTTTCAAGAAAGAGATTGAGATTATAGCTAGGATACTCCCCTCTCTCTTCTTTACCCTGGCTACTAGAAAAAGAAGGAACCTCTTTTAGGATAGAACTGAGCCAACCTAAAACACACACTGTTATCTGAAGCCTAGAGCTCCATTGAGTCACATGTTTGTAACAGTCCTGGGCTGCTTATTCTCAGGTGTTTTGTTCTCTTTTATGTTTCAAAGAAAAGTTATGACCAACCTAGGTAGCATGTTGAAAAGCAGAGACATTACTTTGCCAACAAAGGTCCATCTAGTCAAGGCTATTGTTTTTTCACTGGTCATGTATGGCTGTGAGAGTTGGACTGTGAAGAAGGCTGAGCACTGAAGAATTGATGCTTTTCGACTGTGGTGTTGAAGACTCTTGAGAGACCCTTGGACTGCAAGGAGATCAACCAGTCCATTCTGAAGGAGATCAACTCTGGGATTTCTTTGGAAGGAATGATGCTAAAGCTGAAGCTCCAGTACTTTGGCCGCCTCATGCGAAGAGTTGACTGACTCATTGGTAAAGACTCCGATGCTGGGACAGATTGGGGGTAGGAAGAGAAAGGGACGACCGAGGATGAGATGGCTGGATAGCATCACAGACCCGATGAACGGGAGTCTGAGTGAACTCCAGGAGATGGTGATGGACAGGGAGGCCTGGCGTGCTGCAATTCACGGGGTCGCAAAGAGTCGGACACGACTGAGCGACTGAAATGAACTGAAGAGGCTTTTTATTTCCTCTTCACTTTCTGCCATAAGAGTGGTGTCATTGCATATCTGAAGTTATTGATATTTCTCTTGGCAATTTTGATTCCAGCTTGTGTTTCTTCCAGCCCAGCACTTCTCATGATGTACTCTGCATATAATTTAAATAAGCAAGGTGACAATATACAGCCTTGACGTACTCCTTTTCCTATTTGGAACCAGTCTGTTGTTCCATGTCCAGTTCTAACTGTTGCTTCCTGGCATGCATACAGATTTCTCAAGAGACAAGTCAGGTCGTCTGGTATTCCCACTTATTTCAGAATTTTCCAGAGTTTATTGTGATCCACATAGTCAAAGGCTTTGGCATAGTCAATAAAGCAGAAATAGATGTTTTTCTGGAACTCTCTTGCTTTTTCCATGATCCAGCGGATGTTGGCAATTTGATCTCTGGTTCCTCTGCCTTTTCTAAAACCAGTTTGAACATCAGGGAGTTCACGGTTCACGTATTGCTGAAGATTGTCTCAGAGAATTTTGAGCATTACTTTACTAGCATGTGAGATGAGTGCAATTGTGCGGTAGTTTGAGCAGTCTTTTGCATTGCCTTTCTTTGGAATTGGAATGAAAACTGACCTTTTCCAGTTGTGGCCACTGCTGTTTTCCAATTTTGCTGGCATATTGAGTGTAGCACTTTCACAGCATCATCTTTCAGGATTTGAAACAGCTCCACTGGAATTCCATCACCTCCACTAGCTTTGTTCATAGTGATGCTTTCTAAGGCCCACTTGACTTCACATTCCAGGATGTCTGGCTCTAGATTAGTGATCACACCATCATGATTATCTGGGTCATGAAGATCTTTTTTGTACAGTTCTTCTGTGTATTCTTGCCACTTCTTCTTAATACCTTCTGCTTCTTTTAGGTCCAGACCATTTCTGTCCTTTATCGAGCCCATCTTTGCATGAAATATTCCCTTTGCATCTCTAATTTTCTTGAGATCTCTAGTCTTTCCCATTCTGTTGTTTTCCTCTATTTCTTTGCATTGATCACTGAAGAAGGCTTTTTTATCTCTTCTTGCTGTTCTCTGGAACTGCATTCAGATGCTTATATCTTTCCTTTTCTCCTTTCCTTTTCACCTCTCTTCTTTTCACAGCTACTTGTAAGGCCTCCCCAGAGAGCCATTTTGCTTTTTTGCATTTCTTTTCCATGGGGATGGTCTTGATCCCTGTCTCCTGTACAATGTCACGAACCTCATTCCAGAGTTCATCAGGCACTCTATCTATCAGATCTAGGCCCTTAAATCTATTTCTCACTTCCACTGTATAATCATAAGGGATTTGATTTAGGTCATACATGAATGGTCTAGCGGTTTTCCCTACTTTCTTCAATTTAATCTGAATTTGGTAATTAGGAGTTCATGATCTGAGCCACAGTCAGCTCCTGGTCTTGTTTTTGTTGACTGTATAGAGTGTCTCTGTCTTTTGCTGCAGAGAATATAATCAATCTGATTTCAGTGTTGACCATCTGGTGATGTCCATGTGTAGAGACTCCTCTTGTGTTGTTGGAAGAGGGTGTTTGCTATGACGAGTGCATTTTCTTGGCAAAACTCTATTAGTCTTTGCCCTGCTTCATTCAGCATTCCAAGGCCAAATTTGCCTGTTACTCCAGGTGTTTCTTGACTTCCTTCTTTTGCCTTCCAGTCCCCTATATTGAAAAGGACATCTTTTTTGGGTGTTAGTTCTAAAAGGTCTTGTAGGTCTTCATAGAACCGTTCACTTTCAGCTTCTTCAGCATTACTGGTTGGGGCATAGACTTGTATAACTGTGATATTAAATGGTTTGCCTTGGAGATGAACAGAGATCATTCTGTCGTTTTTGAGATTGCATCCAATTACTGCATTTTGGACTCTTCTGTTGACCATGATGGCTACTCCATTTCTTCTGAGGAATTCCTGCCCGCAGTAGTAGATACAATGTTCATCTGAGTTAAATTCACCCATTCCAGTCCATTTTAGTTCGCTGATTCCTACAATGTCTATGTTCACTCTTGCCATCTCCTGTTTGACCACTTCCGATTTGCCTTGATTCATGGACCTGACATTCCAGATTCCTATGCAATATTGCTCTTTATAGCATCGGAACTTGCTTCTATCACCAGTCACATCCACTGCTGTGTATTGTTTTTGCTTTGACTCCATCCCTTCATTCTTTTGGAGTTATTTCTCCACTGATCTCCAGTAGCATATTGGGCCCCCACTGACATGGGGAGTTCCTCTTTCAGTATCCTATCATTTTGCCTTTTCATGCTGTTCATGGGGTTCTCAAGGCAAGAATACTGAAGTGGTTTGCCATTCCCTTGTCCAGTGGACCACATTCTGTCAGACCTCTCCACCATGACCCGCCCATCTTGGGTTGCCCCACGGGCATGGCTTAGTTTCATTGAGTTAGACAAGGCTGTGGTCCTAGTGTGATTAGATTGACTAGTTTTCTGTGAGTATGGTTTCAGTGTGTCTGCCCTCTTATGCCCTCTTGCAACACCTACCATCTTACTTGGGTTTCTCTTATCTTGGGCGTGGGGTATCTCTTCACAGCTGCTCCAGCAAAGCACAGCTGCTGCTCCTTACCTTGGATGAAGGGTATCTCCTCTTTCCACCCTTTCTGACCTTCAATGTAGGATGGCTCCTCTGGGCCCTCCTGCGCCCGCACAGCCACCACTCCTTGGACGTAGGGTTGTTTTTCCCGTCCACTGCCCCTGGCCTTGGGCTAGGGTTGCTCCTTCTGGTCACCGAGCAATGGAGATTTATAATTCCCTTAAGTAGATATCCTGGGGCTTTCCTGCGGGTTCAGATGGTAAAGAATTTGCCTGCAACGGAGGAGACCCAGTTTCGATCCCTGGTACTGGAAGGTCTCGTCTCCCAGAGGAGGAAATAGTCACCCATTCCAGTATTTTTGCCTGGAGTATCCAAAGGAAAGAAGATCCTGGTAGACTACAGTCCATGGGGGTCACAAAGAGTTGGACACAATTGAGTCACTCTAACACATAAAGTAATTATTCTAGATCTTTTAATATATTAACAACTTGTATATGGCCAGGTCAGGAACTTCAATACTATTAATTTTTGTTGTTGTTTATTTTTTGGATCCTACTCTTTCTGAGTCTTGAAGTTTTGAAAAGTGAATACGATCTTGAGAAGTTTTAAAAACTAACAAAATTCCATTTCAATATCCACCATTTAGTTTATGATGGTGATTAAAACAATATATAGTCTTTTATTCAAGAAAACATAGAGATTTGATGCAATCAAATTGTATTACAGTTAGATTATAAAGACACAATATGTTAATAGACGCTACATGTACAAAACTTCAAGGTATTCTGATATGGTAGAGGCATCTCATATAGCAAATATATTTGGATACATTCCACAAAATCTTACACAGATTTAATTCATACCATTAGTAGAAAGAAACTGAGATTTGTTCTGTTAATTATGAAGATATCCATCTCAATGTAAGTGGAAAGTTTGAATTTGTTTGCTTGTTTTCTCTTTTCCTTGAAAGTTTGTAAAAACATCAAAAATAGTCTACAAGAGCTACATTAATCATTGACTTTTCACTGGGGAAATGCAACGGGAACAGTTCAATTTTAGCATGTTTCTCCAAATTTAGAAAAATCAAGTATGTGACTTCAAAGAGAACAGTTAAAAATAAAATGTCCTAGGGAGACTACCTTATAGGTGGGCAGAGCTCTCGAGTTTTTGAGGTTAAGTTCACCAAAGTATCCACATGTTAGAATAACCTCTAACTTGTCTGAATATGTTGCAACTATAAATTGAATCTGAAAATATCCTCAGGTTATTCGTTTTGAAACTTGTCTACTTCTAGACTCTCTTTATCAAATCTAAAGAGTAGAAAACCATCACTCTTTATCCTCTTCCACTCTCTAGGTTCTGAGGAGGTCATATTAAACTATTTAAACCAAGTATTGCTAATTTTAGTGTTTAGGAATGTGATCCATCTGTCATATCTAGATGGATAGGTGTTCAGAGAAGTAAGAAGGAGAGAAACTAAGTCTAAATATAAAATAAGACCCAAATACATGCTTATTAATTAAATATTATATTCTAAGAGATGGAAGAAAAGAACTGTGACAGGTGATAGGGATTTAATGGGAAAAAATTGTAAATGAGTTTTTTTTGCTATAATGTATTTTGTATTATATTTTATAGCAAGTTTTAGACAAATAGTTCTAGAAGGGAAAATGAATCTGAACCTGCTTTTAGGTTTCCATCTATTTCTTAAAAATATATAAAACTATTTTAAAACAAAATGCAGATAAGAAAATGCAAGCAGTTTGTCAATAAACCATAATAATTATAGATTTTGCTATCAGTTTTCCTGATCTGTTTTTTTTTAAATCATTTTTTAATCTTTAAACACATTCTGTCTTAGAGAAATACAGTTGTTATAAATTTTCATATAAAGCAAGGTTGCATTTGGGGATTAAAAAATAACAAGTGCTCACATCAAAACTCTCAAGTCTATGTTTCAAAATTCTACTTCATAGGTAAGAAAATGTCTGAAAATTATTGGGGGTAAAAGCATGTGACCCACTTTGTAAAACAGAATAGCAAGCATAGAGTATATTTAAAATAAAAATAGATTAGGGAAAGATTAAAAAAAAGTGCAATGCTTTATATTTTGGGCTCTAGCATATCAAAATGGTAGCAGGGATACTGAGAAATAAATATACATATTTTCAGCTTTAACTAAGTAATTTTATCAAAAATCATATAATATATAAAACATTTTTAGGAAAGAAAAGGAATGCACAAAATCTGTATTTGTCTGTGTAAATAATGTTTAGAAATGTTTCCAATAAAAAATAAAGCTCTTGACTATGTATAATATATCTCTGAGAGAAAAGTAAAACAAATTAATTTTGTAAGAAAAAGGCTGAAGGATTTAGTAGACATTTTTCAATACAAGCTTTGAAAATTATTTAGATATGGGCAATTTTTCACTGATTTTTTCAGGAAAAGATTGGAAGGCCTATTAGACAGTTTGGTATTAACTTTGTTAATTACTTAAAATGGAACTATTTGAATTCCATGAGAATAAAGTATGTAGGAGAGAATGCCTTTTCCTATAAAATTATACCTCTGCTTTCTGCAGATACTGGTATCCTTTAACTATTTACTGAAAATTCTAGCTCAGTCATGCTTCTTGTGTATTGTAACTTCTTTTCTCTCAGAACAATTATCTAGTAAACCTTACTAAGCCTGATACAAGGCACCTAAACAAAAGCATTTCTACTTGCTGAGCAAGATTCTAAACCATTGGTAGCCTGCATGGGGCTTTTTGCAAGTGAATTTCAACCTTCCAGATGGAGGACCTGTGATCACAGGCTCACCACTCGTTAGAAGGCAGGGGCTGGATTTCAACTACCTTTTGTCCCTCAGCTGACTACCCTGATGCAAAAGATCAAGTCTTGGATCCAGAGTGGTATTAGTCAGTTTAGTTGCTCAGTTGCGTCCAACTCTTTGCAACCCCATGGACTGCAGCACACCATGCTTCCCTGTCCAACACCAGCTACTGGAGCTTGCTCAAACTCATGTCCATTGAGTCAGTGATGCCATCCAACCATCTCATCCTCTGTTGCCCCCTTCTCCTCTTGTGTTCAATCTTTCCCAGCATCATTTTTTTTTCCAATGAGTCAGTTCTTTGCATCAGGTGACTGAAGTATTGGAGCTTCAGCTTCAGAATCAGTCCTTCCAATGAATATTCAGGACTGATTTCCTTTAGGATTGACTGGGTTGATGTCTTTGCAGTCTAAAGGACTCTCAAGAGAATTCTCCAACACCACAGTTCAAAAGCATCAATTTTTTGGCACTCAGCTTTCTTTATGGTCCAACTCTCACATCCATATGTGACTACTGGAAAAACCATAGGTTTGACTAGATGGACGTTTGTTGGCAAAGAAATGTTTCTGCTTTTTAATATTCTGTCTAGGTTTGTCATAGCTTTTCTTCAAAGAAACGAGTGTCTTTTAATTTCATGGCTACAATCACCAACTACAGTAATTTTGGAGCCCAAGAAAAAATCTGTCATGGTTTCCATTGTTTCCCCATCTATTTGCCATGAAGTGATGGGATCAGATGCTAGGATCTTCATTTTTTGAATGTTGAGTTTTAAGCCAAATTTTTCACTCTCCTCTTTCACTTTCATAAAGAAGCTCTTGAGTTCCTCTTCACTTTCTGCCATAAGGGTGGTATCATCTGTATATCTGAGGTTATTGATATTTCTCCCGGCAGTCTTTATTTCAGCTTGTGCTTCATCCAGTTCAACATTTCACATAACGTAGTTTATGTATTAGTTAAATAAGAAGGGTGAGAAATATAGCCTTGATGTAGTCCTTTCTCAATTTGGAACCAGTCTGTTGTTCCATGTCCAGTTCTAACTGTTGCTTCTTGACTTGCATACAGATTTCTCAGGAGGCAGGTAGGTGGTCTGGTATTCCCAACTCTTTAAGAACTTTCCACAGTTTGTTGTGATCCACACAAATACTTTGGCATAGTCAATAAAGCAGAAGTAAATGTTTCTCTGGAGCTCTCTTGTTTTTTAAATAATCCAATGGGTGTTGGATCAGTAGAGGGAGAAGGATAAAAACTGTTAGTTATCTTATTGGTGGACTCTGAGACTCTTCTACCAACAACAATTTCTCAGAAAAGATGGTTATGCTTTTTGTAGAGTCAGGCATGAGAGTCCTCTCTTCATCTTTTCATGAAATCAAGGATTCTGGCACTTTGAAAATATATGATTTTGGAGACAGCTAGAGACCACACCCTTTTCATTAAAATGCATGCTTTCTCAGCTATCTCTATCAGCATTGTCAGCATAAAGGCTCTTTCCAAAGTTTTGGGAGACATTAGCCATTGCCACCTGGAAATTAAGATGGCAGACGTATCTGATTGATGGACTGTTGAACACGAATCAGATTCTTTGTGCAATCCTTTGTATATACTAAATTCTTCTATAATTGAGAGAATTCCCAAGTTCATTTAAATTTGGACAAAATTGTAGCATAACTTCACTAAGCAGTCAAGGATGATCTAATCCAGGCAATACTAAGTTACAATTGTCCAATGGTAGATACAAATCCATGTAAAAATGATGAAAGATTGCATTTCTGGACATGATCATTGAAAAGAGCTAATTTCTTTATTGTTAAGTGTGCCATCTCTGGGATAAAGGTAACAGAGACAATGCTCTTTATCACAGCTAGAGCTGGAGGTAGAACAGCGAGAAGATGAACTTTCTCCCAATGTACTAGGTAGACAATTTGGGAGAAAATAAAACAAAAACTGTTGTTGTTTATTTGCTAAGTCTTGTCCAACTCTGCAACACCATGGACTGTAGCTTACTAGGCTCCTCTGTCCATGGGATTTCTAAGGTAAGAATATTGGAGTGGGTTGCTATTTTTTCTTCCATGTGGTCTTCCCTATGCAGGGATCAAACTCAAGTCTCCTGCTTGGTAGGCAGATTCAATGAGCCACCTGGGAAACCCCAAAGAAAGCAGCTCTGACCAATAGCATGGGAAAAAATAACAAAACAAAATTGAATACAACAAAACTTAAAGTTCTACTACCCATTATAACTGATATGAGAGAGACATAGTAATGTTTACTATATAATTTTCCTATTAAGGACGAAGGATTTTATTCTTATTTGTCTAATTTCTACACAAACCTCCATATAATGTTTCATTATTCCTCTTTACAAAAGAGAAACCTGGAATATAGTGAGTTTAACTTATTGAACTTGTAGAAGTAAATTAAACATCAATATTTGAAGCCCAAATTCTCTGATCTCCCACATGTTCTTTCTTCACCTTCCATCCTTGTACCTTGAATGCTGTTTTCTAAAAATTATCCATTTTTTTAAATTTTTAATCTGAAAATTTATCATGGGGGGGTGGGTTCCAGAGGAATTCAAAGTGAAATAGTTAAGATTTTAAATGACTCTAGATGTCTTTGTACTTAAAATTGTTAGGGTTAGTTCTGCTTGTTGGAATTTATTTTAAAATCAACAAGTAGTGGGTATTTGAAATAAGAAACCCTCAAATACTCAATGTCTAGGGGTTTTTAGTCTTTGAAAAATAAATTTGGTTTCACTAGAGATTTCCTATTGAGATGTGAATATTTTTTGTCCATCTATCCATCGTCTCCTTGGACTTTTATTGAGCATCTACTATGTGTCTAATACTGTCTGTGGAATTCAAAGAATTCAGTGATATTTTCTGGATTTCAGTTGGGCTGTTTGAAAATATTGAATCTTCTCCCTGCTTTATACACTAAAAAGAAGTGAAAGGTGAGCCCCATCATGAGGCTCCAGTTTCATTGGCTAGAGGATTAAACATGTCCATTTTTTTTCAGCAAAAAATTTTAAAATAATAAATTATATAGCTGATATTATTTCTTGAGACAGGAAGATTGCAATAATCCTGATAATTAACATTAGTTAACATAATACAAAACTTAGAGTAGTAATAACACAGCAAGATTTCCTCTCCCCCAGGTCACGTTCTGATGTGGGTCAGAGAGTTCTCTTCCATCTGTGACTCTGCCTTCCAGAGCATGTGTCTTCCTAGACTACTGTGGTAGAAGAAGGGAGTGATGGAGGTCACAAATTTCTCAGCTGTCTAGGTCAGAAGTGATATGCATCCATTTCTCTCACTTCACTGTCTAGAAGTAGTCATATGGCCTCCATAAAAAAAAAAAAAAAAAAAAAAAAAAAACAACCTTGGGAAGTACTGGAAAGCAAATATTTGCAGTTTGAATACTATATCTTCCACAGACACATCACTAAAGATGTGTTCACAACTAAATTTGTTTGGGGGAGCGGTGGTTGAAGGTATGCTAGGCAATCTATAGTTCCAAGAATTAGAAAGCAGTTATACCTTAGACTTAAGTTATTACATGGAGGCAGTCCTTTCTTTGGATACATGGACTACAGTGGACCAAAGACATAGGTATAAAAGAACATTCCTTTATACCACTTTGATATGCTGCCTGCTTGGAATTTCTTATCTCTCGTATAAGTCTAACCCAACTGTCCCTTGAGTCAACCCTCAAATTTAAGATTCTAGGTATACTTTAGTTTAAACAGTTAATTTCAAAAATATATGTTAGATTTTGCTTTAAGAGAGAGACAGTTGTTACACTTAAAGAGTAGCTCATAAAAGCCATCCAGAGATTCTCAGAGAAACTAATGGACATGTTATAGTGAATATGGTTTACTACCTCTCTGGAAACTAGGGCAAAAACAGCAATCTATAACTCAGTATAACACAGTTTTCCCCTCAAATTGAGTAGGCATATGGCTTTCAATTACAATTCAGCAACCGTGTCAAATCTTAGATCTAACTGTAGCTCATACTTCCTCTTCTGAAATGGTTGATTTGGGAAAGCAACCAACAACAGAAGCATCAGGCAGGTGTTCCTGAATTGTCTGCTGGTCCATTTGGTAATTCTTGCAGACCCGTTGGCAAGGCTGCCTGCTGATAAACTCAAACCTGCTCATTGTTAGAGATTCATGGATCAGGAAATGAATACCTTAAAGTGAATGATTTCATGTGCAGTGAACACCCAGGGATTTCTATTTACCTATGAGACTGTGTGGGCACCATTTGATTATGAGACATATGCTGAGACAGCAGGGTTTGAACTAAACACAAACAAAAATGTACCATTTGGCTTGGGCATATCGATAAACAAGAGCAAACTATGTTCCCCAATGATATTCAGGTTATGAATGGACAAATTAAAATTCTGGGGCGTGTCTTTGGGAGTCAAAGTGACCCAAAGTTACACTGATAGGTGGTTAATTAGAATGAAAATGTGTGATATGGAGGCAAACTCTAGAGTTATCTTTCTTTTTGCATTGAAATCAACTACTATCCCAGATCTGATCAGCATTACTATACAGACTTGGGTCAAAATAACTTGGGTTAAAACTGTTTTTGCAGTTTGAAAATAACTTTCAATAAAATATGTAGGGATTAGAGGACTTCCCTAGTGATCCAGGGGCTAAGACTTCTCCCAGTGCAGGGGACCAGGGTTCAATCCCTAACCTGGGAATTATGTCCCACATGCTGCAGGTAAGATCAAAAATCCCATGTGCTGCAATTAAGATCCAGCACAGCTAAATTCATAAATGAATAAAATAAATGCAAATGAACATTTAAAAAATATGTAGGGATTGCATAAGAAGAATGTTCAGTCTATTCTCAGCCTATTAGTTTAAAATGTTTTGTAAGTGAAAACTTGTTTTTGTAGGTAGGATACATGGTAGACAGTAACCCTTTGTTGTTCCTCAAAAGGTAGAAGAATTCTTAATAAACTGGGATCCATTGCAGTGACTCTCGATCTTTTTTGTACTTTATTTTTATCAAGGGAGATTTATAAAGTTTTGATACCTAAGTTGGTCTGCGGAGAAGGATAAGCACCAGGATTTTTAAAGTGCTTCAGGTGATTTTAACATAAGACTGTGGTTAAGAACCACAGTTCAAACACTTGTTACAGGCAAAGCCTTCTTTGGGTCAATAAAAGATACTTAGAAAACAATATGAGCTGCCAAGGGTAGATATTCTGGACAGAATTATTATCTAAGATGCTTATAAATGGGCTCCAAAATCACTGCAGATGGTGACTGCAGCCATGTAATTGGAAGATGCTTGGTTCTTAGAAGGAAGTCTATGACAAACATAAACAGTCTATTGAAAAGCAATAGCATCACTTTGCTGACAAATGTCCATCTGGTTAAAACTATGATTTTTCCAGTAGTTATATATGGATGTGAGTTGGACTATAAAGAAATCTGAGTGCCGAAGAAGTGATGCTTTAGAATTGTGATGCTGGAGAAGACTCCTGAGAGTTCCTTGGACAGCAAGGAGATTAAACCAGTGAATCCTAAGGGAAATCAAGCTCTAATACTTTGGCCACCTGATGCAAAGATCAGACTCATTGTAAAAGATCCTGATGCTGGGAAAGATTGAAGGCAAAAGGAGAAGAGGGCAGCAGAAGATGAGATGGTTGGATGGCATCACTAATTCAATGGACATGAATTTGGGAAAACTCAGGGAGATGGTGAGGAACAGGGAGGCCTGTTGTGCTACAGTCCATGGGGTTGCAAAGAATTGGATACGACTTAGGGACTTAACAACAACAACAATGACATGTTTACAAAATTGTCTTTGACCTTAATGGAATCATAGGAAAAGAAAGAGAGAAAAAGTGAAAAATACATAGTAAAGAAATACCTCAATATATAAATCAGCTTTTATCAATTTCATCTTTAAGATTTTGTCAGAATGACAAAATCTAAGAAAGCCTTAGAAAGAAAAGGCATTCTAAGCCTCCTAAGAAAAGGCATTCTGTGTACTTTGGAAAGGACTCAGGGAAAAAGATAATCAGGTTACATGTATTTCCTTAAGTCTTACTTTCTTCATCTTAAAAATGATATTAATAGGTAAGAATACCATGAAAGTACCCTCTAAGTTCAAAGTTCTGTGATTCAAAGGTTCTTCTTTGATTTCAAGTCCCTGCTACTTTCTTTTAAACCAAAGTACAAATCTTTCAAAAATTATCAATTTAATCATTTAATTCAAAATTCTAGTTGGGCCCAGGAAATTGTGAAGTTCAAACATATTAAGGACTATAGCACAGTTTATATATAGGCCTTTGCACTGAGAAGAACACACCTGGAAAAATTAGCTTCTGTTACCACAGATAATGCTTCTGAATGACATCAGCCCAATGGGTCTGTGTAGGAACTGCATAAACCCAGCAAAGCACAAAGTGTCTTTGCAATAAATATGAAAAGGTAGTTGTGTCCTTCAGATAACTGGTTAATTATCAAATAGTTTTAAAGAGAAAAAAGATAATTAGATGTCAAAAACAACTTTATTTCCATGCAATAGTGGGATTTTTATTATAAAGACAATTTTTCACGGAAAAATCACAAAAATAAAGTACAAAACATGTGCTATTAAAGTTACAGGAAGGTGAGCCTTTTATAAAAATTCACTTCCATTTAATTCATTTCTGTTTTAAGAACTTCTTAGTGATATGTTTTATTAACATTTAATTTATTTATTCCAATTTTTATATTTCTAAAGCACTTTCACAAGAGAGCCTCACTTTTTTTTTTTTTATTTTAAGAAGAGAAAGTGATTGACTATTAAGTGAAAGTTGCTCTGTCATGTCCAACTCTTTGTGACCTCATGGACTATACAGTTCAGGGAATTCTACAGACCAGAATACTGGAGTGGATATCCTTTCCCTTCTCCAGTGGATCTGCCCGACCCAGGAATCAAACTGAGGTCTCCTACACTGCAGAAATATTTTTTACCAACGGAGCTATCAGAGAAACCCTGATTTGCCATTGGATAGGTGAAAATGGAAATCAAGATAGGAAAGTAGTGACATAGTGAATTTAAAATGAAATTTTAGAATCTAAGAGGTTAGAATCTAATAATCTAATAATCTTAGTCCAGATCCTTGGTCTTCGGGAATATCCTAAGGCCATAAGATATAAGATTTTTGTAAATGTCACTTAGCTAGTTAGTTACAGTAGAAGGACTATAGTTAAGTCCTTTTTTCTTTTCAGTGTTTCACGTTATGTTCATTTTGGCAAAGCCAAATGAATATTTAGACATGGTGGCAATTCTAAAACTCAATAATTTATTAGGACAATCACTGTCTCCAAGTGCAAGAAATCTCCCCTGGATGCTCCTTTGTAAGCTCACAAACAATGGGAGGTCTACACAATAGTATTATGATCACAATACTCCAAACAGAACTTGGGAAGACATTAAGACCCATTTATCATACCATATTCTAAGCAAGTTAGTATGGAGTAGTGAGGCAATAGTTTTGGATTATTCATAACAGATGGCTAAATACCATCTGTAACTGGTTTCTTTATCCAAATGGATCTTAAACAACACAACTGCATTTATAGACAAAGCATTTTTAAGTGATGGATTCTGTACCACCCAAAGTGAAAGTGAAAGTGTTAGTTGCTCAGTTGGTGTCTGATTCTGTGCGACCCCATGAACTATAGCCTGCCAGGCTCCTTTGTCCATGGCTTTCTCCAGGTAAGAATACTGGAGTGGGTTACCATGCCTTTCTCCAGGGGTCTTCTTCACCCAGGAATTGAACTTGGGTCTCCTGCCTTGAGGGAAGATTCTTTACAATCTGAGCCACCTGGGAAGTCCATATCACCCAAAGGATAGTGTATTTTTACCACCCAGCTATCTTTGGTAAGCCTGTGAAGTCTAGTACTTCAAATTCATCTTGCAGAGCTCAAAGTACATATGCCACATATAAGTATTCTCATCCTCAAAACTTTCTCTGTTTTCTACTTATCTTTCCTCTTTTGAGTTCATACAATCCAAATAATAAGGTAATGGAAAATAGATGTAAATGACATCTTAGAGTTAGCTTATTTCATTTCCTAGAATTTGGTAATGAATAAAGGTTATGGCAAAGGTCCTTGACTTGACTGATTGCTTATCAAATATTTTAACTCCCCAAGATCTTCTAACAATCTACCTATATTATTGTCCATCTGTTGAGTATTGATTGATACAGCCAAATCCATGAAATGCACTTGGCATCTTCTTTAATAGTTTACATATCAAATTGGTGATATTACCTGTCCTATAAGATTTTATTCCTTTAGACAAAACTCTTTTCTTTGAAGCTTATGTTTTGCAACTTAACATAAGGGGGACATGCAGGGGACATGTAAATAACACAGTTAGTCAATCAATCAAATATCTATTCCATAAAGAAAATCCAAAGTTATTTTGGACCAAATTATGCTTGTTTTGACCTCCAAAACCTTCCCAACCCCCAGTCATTCAATGTTATAGTTGCTCTATAGCTAAGCAAAGAGCAGAGAATGAATCTCAGAAGTGAAATGTGGGGAAGGCAACATTTAGCACAGGTGTTTTGAGAATTGAGAAGTTGTTGGGTTACTGGGCAAGTGAGAACTTAGGTTTTAATAATGTCATTGCTAAACAATTAGCTGAACACACAGGAGGAAATCAAAAAGGAGGTGGAGAAAAAGAACAGTAATTCATGAACAGCAGCATAACAAGCAGCTACATGGAACTTAATTGTGTTCATCCAGAGGTAAGACACCCAAGAGAATTAGCCTAAAATGTTGCTCTTTGTTGATTAGTACAAGATGGTTGCCTAGTCTCCTTAAGATCTTGTAAGAACCTTCCTTTTATTGAGACTGATTGAACACTGACAGTGCTGCATCCTTATTGTGCCCCTGTACTCTTCTTAATGGAAGATAATATGCCCTATTCTTGCTTATTTTTGCCAACAATCAGTTAAGATCAATTATCTTTAACATGTTTGGTAGAAATTTTTGCCAGAATAGAACTTCAATTTCCTGTTTCCATGCACCATTAGTGAAGTTTGCCTTTACTGAATAGGATTTGACCATTACATCAATTGAATTAGTACTCTAAATGTGGGCAGAGAAACCAATGAGTGACTTGTAAGATATTGATTATTGGAGTAGAATGCTATAAGAGAATTGAAAAAGCAAGACATTTGAGGAAAGAAAGGGAGGAAGAAAAAAATCTGTCATCATGTATTCATAACTTTGTGATTGCCTATTGGAAGCATTTGGAATAGTTGTAGATGTGGATGGAAGTTTTAGATAAAATACTATACATTTGTAAGGAAAGGTTATAACTCCACCACCCCCTGCAATCCTGAAATGACTGAAAATCAGATAATTGGATGGCATCACCAACTCGATGGACATGAGTCTGAGCAAACTCCAGGTATTGGTGATGGACAGGGAAGCCTGGCGTGCTGCAGTCCATGGGGCTGCAAAGAGTCAGACATGACTGAGCGACTGAAATGAACTGAACTGAATATTGCCTTACAAACCTCTCTCTTTAATTTTAAAATGGATTTCTCAATTGTCCTTTCAGAGAATCAGACTTTCAATATGAATAATTAGCTACTTTACTTAACTGAGAAGCAAATATATCTGTGATCACTCCGATTGACAGAGAGAAAAAAAGAGCAAGAGAGTTAATCCATATTCTAATGACTGCAAATGGCAACACCATCACACATCTCATCCACTCCTAAGTGGGAATTTTCTTATTAATATTCAAAATTATGTCCATTTCAGATTTTTTTTTTTATGTTACCACTTATTCCCCACTGGGGTTGGTAATTAAAACCTCTCCAGAGTAGATCATAGTTAATCTAAGTTTGTTCTTCCCTCCAGAGCTTTATAATTATAAACTTATTACATTTATGGCTATATGTACTGTCTCATGTTTTATCCATTTTCAAAAGAACATATATTTTTTTTTAAGGCCAAAGATATGGCACAATGCATGGAATGAAATTTAACCAGGTAAAAAGTTTGTTAAAGTCAAAAAACAAGCAAACGATATTCAGAGACAGTGGTCATTTTGGCAAGTATTTGTAAGGTCAATTGCATGGCAAGGATGATAGTATACTAGGTAGCTAAACTCTCCTTTTGGCTTGGGAGCAAATTGATTAGGCTGCCTGATCCTAAAAGCCACCTTTGTGCTAAGAAACTTATTGAAAACTTGGGCAGTGGAACTTAGCTCATTGCCTCAAAGAAAAATCAACTTGCATGAACTACAGTACTGACACTTTTGTTGCCAGCTTTGATCTGAAATAATTATATACTTACTTGGACTTGACACATTAAATGTACATGTTAAGTTCTGTGGTTCTGATTTTTAAGGTAATGGTAATATAGTGGTAAAAAAAAAATATTAAGGAAATGAATATACATTTTTTTAAAAAAGCTGTAAAAAGAAGAACCACATTTACTCTAGAGATACTATTGTATTTTCTAAATCTAAATTTCCTTTAATATGTATATTATTTTGATTTAGATGCTTTTGTTATTTAATTAATTCCAAAAATGTAATATAAACTTAGAAGCATAAAAGTGAGTTCAACTATGATGGATTTTACACAACAGTAAATATACCTTTTTTTTAGGGGAAGCACACTGACTGATCTGGTCCCATCACTTCATGAGAAATAGATGGGGAAACAGTGTCAGACTTTATTTTTTGGGGCTCCAAAATCACTGCAGATGGTGACTGCAGCCATGAAATTAAAAGACGCTTACTCCTTGGAAGAAAAGTTATGACCAACCTAGATAGCATATTCAAAAGCAGAGACATTACTTTGCCGACTAAGGTCTGCCTAGTCAAGGCTATGGTTTTTCCACTGGTCATGTATGGATGTGAGAGTCGGACTGTGAAGAAAGCTGAGTGCCGAAAAATTGATGCTTTTGAACTGGGGAGTTGGAGAAGACTCTTGCGAGTCCCTTGGACTGCAAGGAGATCCAAGCAGTCCATTCTGAAGGAGATCAGCCCTGGGTGTTCTTCGGAAGGAATGATGCTAAAGCTGAAACTCCAGTACTTTGGCCACCTCATGCGAAGAACTCACTCATTGGAAAAGACTGATGCTGGGAGGGATTGAGGGCAGGAGGAAAAGGGGACGACAGAGGATGAGATGGCTGGATGGCATCACTGACTTGATGGATGTGAGTCTGAGCGAACTCTGGGAGTTGGTGATGGACAGGAAGGCCTGGTGTGCTGCCATTCATGGGGTCGCAAAGAGTCGGACACGACTGAGTGACTGAACTCAACTGAACTGAACACTGTCGGAAGTTACCCACCCTGGCCAGACACCACAGTTACTATTTGCATGAGTTATTTTATGACAGGAGGTAAGGAACATGGAACTAATAAACCACCACCAACTGGATGAGTTCAGGAAGGATCAAAACCGTGTCCAACTACCTCCAAGAATCCTTCTTGCTGACATCCATGTTGAATGAGCAATGCATCAGGACTCTGAGTCAGAATGATTGATCGAAGACAAGGGGAAACTAATCCTATTACCATAAATCCTGAGACTATAAACCATGTGGCAGAGCAGTTCTCCTGGGTTCCCTTACCCTCTGCTCTCTGCCTGGGCTCCCCTTCCCAATAAAATCTCTTACTTTGTCAGCACATGTGTCTCCTTGGACAATTCACTTCCAAACATTAGGCAAGAGCCCACTTTCAGCCCCTGGAAGGTGCTCCCCTTCCTACAACACTTTAAGTCAATATGATTTTGAGCAGTTGAGTGGGTCACTAATTAAAAGGCTGATAGAGAGTATTTAGTAATACTAGTAAACTCTTCATTTTCATTAGCATATTAAAAAAAGAAAGTCTCCTTGATCCTTTTTAAGAAGAAAGAAGTTCCTCTGATTTTCTTCCATAAACCCAAGGCCAAACACCCTTGAAAAACTGTAAACAGCACTGTGTTTTCAGATCTGAATGAAAAGCACTAAATTAATTTTCATCAATCAAATTATAAGTTATTATCTACATGTTGAAGAGAAAATCCAAAGCCTATAGCTGAACTGTTTATTTTCCATTTTCAGAGATAAATTTAAGGATCATGAATTGCACTTCAAAAAGCATCCAAAAGTGGATGGGTAGATCTGTCATAAAGCATCTCATGGAATCAACTGAACATGTCTGTGTACTTAAAGGATCTTCCAATTCGGCTTAAGCAGGGACTCACTTTCTTGAGGCATATTAGTCATTTAGCATGGCTGAATGACTGTAATTTTATTATTTTTTATTCTTTTGGATTTAAAGTAAAATAGTCAAAATAATTATTGTAAAAGTTAAATTGTTTTTTTCTTCTTGTCAACATAATATATCTGGGTAGTTTCTTAAAAAAAAAAAAACAGACAAATCAAACAAAAGTAATTAAATTCAAGTGAGATAATTATTTTCAGCGTAAGTTTACAGCCAATGTCAAAAGTACTCATTGAACAAGCTATTGTGTTACAAAGCAGTCCATAGAATACAAAATATATTGATTGTCCTGGGAGACTTTATATTTCAAATGCCATCATAAATTTAATCCAATTATATAATCATTTGAGATGCAGGAAAATAATTTGTTTTCTACTAACCAAATGCCTTAGCCTACTATCACTTTTCTCCTTACCAAATTTTTCTGTACTATAATATTTGTATATTGTGACTATTTTTGCACTTAGTACTTTTTATGTAAATAGCAACTTTTTAAGGCAAAGAATATCTTTGTATCTATTTTCCCAGAGAAATGTTATAGGACTATTTTGAAGATAAATATGATTGTATTCTGGTAGTTCAAATTTCTCTCCTCAACACTCAGTAACATGGACCTATTTTGCCAAGCTATGGGGCAAGTGATACTATGAATTAGCAACCCCTCTGCTTCTAAGGCATAAAAGACCTTAAAATGACAATTAAGAAACACCAATGGGAAAAAGAATTGAGGTTTCCTTTAAAACTGACAGACTAAGTTTATCAATGATAGAGCAGAGAAGAGGAAAATAATAATTCTATCTGATTTTTGTAAAGCCTATTACAAAATTATTTTGTAGCAGTCTCACATTAATTTTTAAGGAACTTTTACCATAATTAAATAACATAAAATAGACTAAAATATATTAAGTAATCCAGTTTACTAGATATGTAACACAAGTTAGGTAAGTGTTTTATCAAAGTTTAAATTTATAGATAAGGAAGTTGAAACACATAGTAACTTTCTAGCCAATGGCCACGGAAATTGCAAGTAAGCCCAAGACTAGAAGTCATGTCTTTTGCATCCTAAAGATTTTTTTCAAGAAAAATCCTCCTCAAATTAATAAACTGTTAATGATCTATTAACAAAAATTAACAAAATGAAAGCAATCATAGGATTTCCTTTAAGAATCTCTGTGATGAACAGAGGCTGAAATCAAATGGATTGACCAGTATGATATTCCTGGGACAGCTGCTTGTGAAATGATTTTCAACCCTCAATCTTTTTCTCAGGAACACTTGATTATAAGATTTAGGTGCTTAAAGTGGACAAAATGGAGCTACTTTCTAAGAAGAACGCTTTTGAAGACCCTGTGCAGCTTAAATCTCATCATCAAAGCAGTGTGCTTAAGAAAGCAGAATCATAAATCTGCATGTTATACAGACACTTAAAACTGATCCAGGTAATCCAGGGACCTCTAAATGGAGGTCTGTTTAGACTTTTGATTAGTTTAAGCAATTATTAAATGAAAGAACGTAACAAATGAGATAGGTATGTTATTAGATATCATGTAAGATAAATAAAACCTTCCCTGGTGGCTCAGTCAGAAACAGTCTGCCTGCAATGTGGGAGACCCAGGTTCAATCCCTGGGTCAGGTATATCCCCTGGAGAAGGAAATGGCACCCACTCCAGTATTCTTGCCTGGAGAATCCCATGGGCAAAGGAGACTGATGGGCTACAGACCATGAGGGTCACAAAGAGTCAGACACAACTGAGTAACACACACACACACACACACACACACACACACACAGAAGATAAATAAAAGTTTCATTTATCCACAAAATAGAGTATTACAGCAGAGTCCCCTGCACCCACACAGCCAGACAAGCTAGCCTCAATGCTGTTCTAAAGGCACATTTTTTAGATGAAGGTTGCAGATTAATTTTCATGGCCCATTTAGTCCTTGCCCTCTCTGCTTTGCCTGGCAACAAAGGGGCCAATTAGTGAAGACGGTTTCAGTACTTTTTTCAGAGACAAATCCCTTCCCAGGAGGGAATTACATAAGCCCACCATCATATTTTGAATAACATGAGAAATCAATTCTAGGAGGGGCCAAATATTCTCATCGTGGGTTGAAGGAAAACAAAGTCATTAATCTTTTGTGGATAAATGAAAGGTTGGCCCATGTGGGTAGGGTCTTGGGCAAGATAGAATCAAACTTTTGCAAGGTGATATCACAAAGAAGGCAACACTTTCTGTGTGTTTTAATTGTAATTAATGATAACACTGAACTTTTGTACAATGTAAAAATGTACCTAAATAATGTAGTATATATTTATTCAGGGCTGTTATGAAAACAACACAAAATGAAGAAATCTGGCTACATAAAACTAGAAACAAAATCTAATCTTTTACTCTAAATTTTCATAGCAGTATCTTATAAAATCTTCACATTATGGGAAGCTTTTAATCTACCACCCAACTTCTAAGTTTCCCATTGAAAGTGCATTTTTATTGAATTGCATTTAAATTATTTACCTGTTTTTATGGGTATAAGGTAATCAGAAACATAATGTATCACACAGATCCCCAAATGTTCCCAATGGATGTCTTTCTGCTAATTAAACGTACACCACTTTTAGGAGGGGAGAAAAAGCTTTGAGATTTATTTTTTTCCTATCTCTCTTTTTAAAAAAATTCTGTTATTTTCTTTAAAAAGAAAATTAAAGGTCAGTTGTTAATTAGCTACTTTTGAAAAGTATCCATTAATATTATATACATTGCTGCATACAAATCCAATTAAATTCTTAGGTCGTATTGGAACTAAATAGATTATTTAATTTTCAGGGCACATTATGAAATGAAGTCTATAGGAGAAACTGATACATGCACAGAGAAAGACTAAGCTATAAGAAGGTATGTGTGTAGAAAATCTGGGCTTCTCAGGTGCTACTAGTGGTAAAGGACCTGCTTACCAGTGCAGAAGATTTAAGAGACCTGGGTTCAATCCCTGGGTGGAGAAGATTCCCTGGAGAACAGCATGGCAACCCACTCTACTATTATTTCCTGGAGAATCCCATGGACAGAGGAGCCTGGCAGGATACAGTCCATGGGTTCATAAAGAGTCAGACACAACTGAAGTGACTTAGGACTCATACATGTTAAGAAAATCTATAGATTTTCTGTATATTTGTTCAAGTGCTAAGTTCTACTGACTAAATAGAGGTGCACTGAATGCTTAGGTAATTCTCTGGGTTACTGCTGAGACCAATAATCAAAATTTGCCTTAGAGTTACCTCAGGGATTTAAAAAATGAATAAATAAAGGATATGAGGGAAACAAATACATATAAATTTAGAAAAACTTACATCTGAGTGCAAGACATGAAGTGATCTTTCATATGTGTACCAATTGATTAAATTAGGCCAAAATAAAATATTCAATTGCCCATAATTTATTAATAGTGTAAATTATAATCAGATTAGGAATTTCTCTCATAGCTCAGTCAAGAATCTGCCTGCAATGCAAAAGATCCAGGTTCAATTTCTGTGTCAGGTAGATATTCTGTAGAAGGAAATGGCAACCCACTCCAGTATTCTTGCCTGGAGAATCCCATGGACAGAAGACCCTGGTAAGCTACAGTTGATGGGATCACAAGAGTCAGACACAACTTATCAGCTAAACCACATAATCAAATTACATCAATGTAGAATTGATGCTTTTGAATTGTGGTGTTGGAGAAGACTTGAGAGTCCCTTGGACTGCAAGGAGATCCAACCAGTCCATTCTAAAAGAGATCAGTCCTGGGTGTTCTTTGGAAGGATTGATGCTGAAGCTGAAACTCCAGTACTTTGGCCACGTCATGCGAAGAGTTGACTCATTGGAAAAGACTCTGATGCTGGGAGGGATTGGGGGCAGGAGGAGAAGGGGACGACCGAGGATGAGATGGCTGTATGACATCACCGACTTGATGGACATGAGTTTGGGTGAACTCCGAGAGTTGGTGATGGACAGGAAGGCCTGCGTGCTGCAATTCATGGGGTTGCAAAGAGTCGGCCGTGACTGAGTGACTGAACTGAACTGAACTGAGTAGAAAAATTGAATATTTAAAAGAAATACAAGATAAATTATTATTCCCTAAATTATTTTTGCTAAATAATTTTCAATATTGTCTGTGGCCTTCATGTCCTCTGAGTCTTCTCTCTTTGTCTTACAGATGACACCCTTCTTGTTAGATTTCCTCACAGACTTTTCCTGATTTTCCTGTCTCCTTGGTATCCCCCTGTGTGTCTCAATCTCTTCTTTTTATAAGGATTGGATTAAGGTCCACTTTAAAGACATTTTATTTTAATCACTTCTTTAATTATCCTATTTCCAAATAAGGTCATAGTCTGATATACTGAGGTTGAGGTTTCAAAATATGAATTTTGAGGAATCACAAATCAGCCCACAACTGAAGAATACCATGGTATATTACAAACATCACTGAGTGATTCTTAGCCCTAGTATGTGGCATAACTAAGGAGTTATTATGTGACTCTAGGCAGTATAACAGTGATTTAAGTCATGGAGGTTTTTTTTTTTTAACATTTAAAAAATTTATTTGTTTTTTTACTTTACAATATTGTATTGGTTTTGCCATACATCAACATGAATCCACCATGGGGATGCACGTGCTCCCAATCCTGAACCCCTCTCCCACCTCCCTCCCCATACCATCCCTCTGGGTCATCCCAGTGCACCAGCCCCAAGAATCCTGTATCCTGCATCGAATTGAGGAGTAGATTCCAATTCTAACTCCTCATTTACAACTTCAAAAAACTACAGTACGATGTGTAACTTTGCTGAGTTTCAGTTTCATTATTTAAATAATAAATATTTCTGAAGATTTAATGATTAAATAAATTATGTTTAAAGCATTTAGATTATTGCACGGAACAAAGTGGCTACAATTTATTAATTGTAGCTATGGGTTTCCCTATTTATGGCTCAGCCATAAAGAATATGCCTACAGTGCAGGAGTGGCAGAGGTGGGTTCCATCCCTGGGTTGAGAGGATGTTCTGGAGGAGGTCATGACAATCCACTCCAGTATACTTCCCTGGAGAATCCCATGGACAGAGGAGTCTGGTAGCTACAATCATAGGGTTACAAGTATTCGGACACAACTGAAGTTACTTAACACTGATGCATCATACATTTTTTAAAAAGAAAGCTTTGTTGAGGTCTAGTTTACATATCATAAAATTCACTGTATTTATCAACTCAGTGATTTCTTAAAAATACATTTACAATGTTATGCAACCATTACCATAATGCAGTTTTACAAAATTTTTTATCAGATTGCATTTTTTATGCTTTTTTGAAATCATCTCATGTTCCAATTCTCAATTCTCTACAGATTTAGCTATTCTGGAGCACTACATATAAATGGTTAATACAATATTTGCTTTTTTGCATACAACTTTTACACTTAGCATAACATATTTGATGTTCATCCATTTCATAATGTATATTAGGAGTTGGTTCCTTTTTATTTCTGAATAAAATCCCATTGTATGAATATATAATATTTTGCTTATTCATTTAGATATTTGAGTTGTTTCTACTTTTGACTATTGTGAAGTTTACATACAAACTTTTGTGTTGACATATATTTTCATTTTTCATGGCAGATTTCTTGAATATAAATGTCAAAGCTGTATTGAAATGGCACAGGGGCCCATGGTCCCTCCCCTCTCCATAAACCTGTCCTCAGCCTACCTTTTGTCTATGGAACAGCTTTAATCAAACAATGTGTTTAATCAGAGAAGTGAAAAAAAGTGTAAAAATAAAGAGAAACAGTCAAAGGAGACCAAATAATAAGAGCTTAGTCACTAAGCAAAGTCAAGGGCCTTCATTTGCTCAGGCTATAAATAATGTTCTGAACGTTATCCTGGGAGCCGTCTTATTGATACTAAAATCTTTACCTTGTGGAGTAAGTTAACTACTTAATGACCAACTGTAGCCACTGACATAAGCTGCCACAATGTCTCATATTGGCCCTGAATAACTTGAAATAACCTGACTATGAAGCTGAAGATTAACTGTACTTAAAATAATCAAGATGATGCCTATCAGACCAGTGATGAATTTCAAGATGACTGTCAGAGCTGATTGTGTTTTTCTGCATGTAGCCTCCTCTGTCTATAAAAGCTCTTGCCCACCTATTGTGACTGGGGGGTACTCAGCATTTGGATAGGAATCTACTCTCCCCCACCTCCCAGTCCTACTGCAAAATTTCCTTTTCTCTTTATCAGCTTTTGAGCAGCAAGTAGCTGGCTCCCATATTTGAATACAGTATGATAAAATGTTGCTTAATATTTTTTAAAAAATTTCATAATTTTTCCAGTGTGACTGTTAAATTCAGTCCCTCAGTTGTGTCCAACTCTTTGTGACCCTATGGACTGCAGCACAACAGGCTACCCTGTCCATCACCAACTCCCAGAGCTTACTCAAACTCATGTCCATTGAGTACGTGATGCCATCCAACCAACTCATCCTCTGTCAATCCCCTTCTCCTTCTGCATTCAATCTTTCCCAGCATCAGGGTCTTTTTTAAGGTGTCAGTTCTTCTCATCAGGTGGCCAAAGTACTGGAGTTTCAGCTTCAGCATCAGTCCTTCCAATGAATATTCAGGACTGATTTCCTTGATGATTGACTGGTTGGATCTCCTTGGAGTCCAAAGAACTCTCAAAAGCCACTCTGAACACCACACTTCAAAAGCATCAATTCTGGCTTACTTCACTCTGTATAATAGGCTCTAGTTTCATCCACCTCATTAGAATGGATTCAAATGTATTCTTTTTAATGGCTGAGTAATACTCCATTGTGTATATGTACCACAACTTTCTTATCCACTCATCTGTTGATAGACATCTAGGTTGTTTCCATGTCCTGACTATTATAAACAGTGTTACAATGAACATTGGGGTACATGTGTGTCTTTCAATTCTGGTTTCCTCAGTGTGTATGCCCAGCAGTGGGATTGCTGGGTCATAAGGCAGTTCTATTTGCAATTTTTTAAGTAATCTCCACACTGTTCTCCATAGTGGCTGTACTAGTTTGCATTCCCACCAACAGTGTAAGAGGGTTCCCTTTTCTCCACACCCTCTCCAGCATTTATTGCTTGTAGACTTTTGGATCACAGCCATTCTGACTGGTGTGAAATGGTACCTCATTGTGTTCTTGATTTTAATTTCTCTGATAATGAGTAATGTTGAGCATCTTTTCATGTGTTTGTTAGCCATCCATATGTCTTCTTTGGAGGAATGTCTATTTAGTTCTTTGGCCCGTTTTTTGATTGGGTCATTTATTTTTCTGGAATTGAGCTGCATAAGTTGCTTGCATATTTTTGAGATTAGTTGTTTGTCAGTTGCTTCATTGCTATTATTTTCTCCCATTCCAAAGGCTGTCTTTAGTTTAGCAACACCTTGCTTATAGTTTCCTTTGTTGTGCAGAAGCTTTTAATTTTAATTAGATCCCATTTGTTTATTTTTGCTTTTATTTCCAGTATTCTGGTAGGTGGATCATAGAGAATCCTGCTGTGATGTATGTCGGAGAGTGTTTTGCCTATGTTCTCCTCTAGGAGTTTTATAGTTTCTGGTCTTACATTTAGATCTTTAACCATTTTGAGTTTATTTTTGTGTATGGTGTTAGAAAGTGTTCTAGTTTCATTCTTTTACAAGTGGTTGACCAGTTTTCCCAGCACCACTTGTTAAAGAGATTGTCTTTAATCCATTGTATATTCTTGCCTCCTTTGTCTAAGATAAGATGTCCATAGGTGTGTGGATTTATGTCTGGGCTTTCTATTTTGTTCCATTGATCTATATTTCTGTCTTTGTGCCAGTACCATACTGTCTTGATGACTGTGGCTATGTAGTAGAGCCTGAAGTCAGGCAAGTTGATTCCTCCAGTTCCATTCTTCTTTCTCAAGATTGCTTTGGCTATTCAAGGTTTTTTGTATTTCCATGCAAACTGTGAAATTGTTTGTTCTAGCTCTGTGAAAAATACTGCTGGTAGCTTGATAGGGATTGCATTGAATCTGTAGATTGCTTTGGGGTTTATACTCATTTTCACTATATTGATTCTTCCGATCCATGAACATGATATATTTCTCCATCTGTTAGTGTCCTCTTTGATTTCTTTCATCATTGTTTTATAGTTTTCTATATATATGTCTTTAGTCTCTTTAGGTATATATATTCCCAAGTATTTTATTATTTTCATTGCAATGGTGAATGGAATTGTTTCCTTTATTTCTTTTTCTACTTTCTCATTATTAGTGTATAGGAATGCAAGAGATTTCTGTGTGTTGATTTTTTTTTCTGTATTTATTTATTTTATTTATTTAATTTTTATTTTTACTTTATTTTACTGTGCAATACTGTATATGTTTTGCAATACATTGACACGAATCTACCACAGGTGTACATGAGTTCCCAAACATGAAGCCCCCTCCCACCTCCCACCCCACACCATCCCTCTGGATCATCCCAGTGAAGTAAGCCAGAAAGAAAAACACCAATACAGTATACTAACACATATATATGGAATTTAGAAAGACGGTAATGATGACCCTGTATGCGAGACAGCAAAGGAGACGCAGATGTATAGAGTGGACTTTTGGACTCTGTGGGAGAGGGAGAGGGTGGGATGTTTTGGGAGAATGGCATTGTGTGTTAATTTTATATCCCGCAAATTTACTATATTCATTGATTAGCTCTAGTAATTTTCTGGTGAAGTCTTTAGCGTTTTCTATGTAGAGGATCATGTCATCTGCAAACAGTGAGAGTTTTACTTCTTCTTTTCCAATTTGGATTCCTTTTATTTCTTTTTCTGCTCTGATTGCTGTAGCCAGAACTTACAGAACTACGTTGAATAGTAGCAATGAAAGTGGGCACCCTTGTCCTTTTCCTGACTTTAGGGGAAATGCTTTCAATTTTTCACCATTGAGGATAATGTTTGCTGTGGGTTTGTCATATATAGCTTTTATTATGTTGAGGTATGTTCCTTCTATTCCTGCTTTCTGGAGAGTCTTTTTTATCATAATTGGATGTTGAATTTTGTCAAAGGCTTTCCCTGCATCTATTGAGATAATCATATGGCTTTTATTTGTCAATTTGTTAATGTGGTGAATTACATTGATTGATTTGTGGATATTGAAGAATCCTTGCATCCCTGGGATAAAGCCCACTTGGTCATGGTATATGATCTTTTTAATGTGTTGTTGGATTCTGATTGCTAGAACTTTATTGAGGATTTTTGCATCTATGATCATCAGTGATATTGGCCTGTAGTTTTCTTTTCTTGTGGCATCTTTGTCAGGTTTTGGTATTAGGGTGATGATGGCCTCATAAAATGAGTTTGGAAGTTTACCTTCCTCTGCAATTTTCTGGAAGAGTTTGAGTAGGATAGGTATTAGCTCTTCTCTAAATTTTTGGTAGAATTCAGCTGTGAAACCGTCTGGACCTAGGCTTTTGTTTGCTGGAAGAGTTCTGATTACAGTTTCAATTTCCGTGCTTGTGATGGTTCTGTTAAGATTTTCTATTTCTTCCTGGTTCAGTCTTAGAAAGTTGTACTTTTCTGAGAATTTGTCCATTTCTTCCACGTTGTCCCTTTTATTGACATATAATTGCTGATAGTAGTCTCTTATGATCCTTTGTATTTCTGTGTTGTCTGTTGTGATCTCTCCATTTTCATTTCTAATTTTATTGATTTGATTTTTCTCCCTTTGTTTCTTGATGAGTCTGGCTAATGGTTTGTCAATTTTATTTATCATTTCAAAGAACCAGCTTTTTGCTTTGTTGATTTTTGCTATGATCTCTTTAGTTTCTTTTGCATTATTTCTGCCCTAATTTTTAAGATTTCTTTGCTTCTACTAACCCTGGGGTTCTTCTCCCTTTCTTCCTTTTCTAGTTGCTTTAGGTGTAGAGTTAGGTTATTTATTTGACTTTTTTCTTGTTTCTTGAGGTATGCCTGTATTGCTATGAACTTTCCCCTTAGCACTCCTTTTATAGTGTCCCACAGGTTTTGGGTTGTTGTGTTTTCATTTTCATTCATTTCTATGCATATTTTGATTTCTTTTTTGATTTCTTCTGTGATTTGTTGGTATTTCAGTAGCGTGTTGTTCAGCCTCCATATGTTGGAATTTTTAACAGTTTTTCTCCTACAATTGAAATCTAATCTTAATGCATTATGGTCAGAAAAGATGCTTGGAATGATTTCAATTTTTTAAATTTATCAAGGTTAGATTTATGGCCCAGGATGTGATCTATCCTGGAGAAAGTTCTGTGAGCACTTGAGAAAAACGTGAAATTCATTGTTTGGGGGTGAAATGTCCTATAGATAGCAATTAGGTCTACCTGGTCTATTGTTTCATTTAAAGTTTGTGTTTCTTTGTTAATTTTCTGTTTAGTTGATCTGTCCATAGGTGTGAGTGGGGTAATAAAGTCTCCCACTATTATTGTGTTATTGTTAATTTCCCCTTTCATACTTGTTAGCATTTGTCTTACATATTGCGCTGCTCCTATGCTGGATGCGTATATATTTATAATTGTTATATCTTCTTGGATTGATCCTTTGATCATTATGTAGTGGCCTTCTTGTCTCTTTTCACAGCTTTTGTTTTAAAGTCTATTTTATCTGATATGAGTATAGCTACTCCTGCTTTCTTTTGGTCTCTATTTGCATGGAATAACCTTTTCCAGCCCTTCACTTTCAGTCTGTATGTGTCCCTTGTTTTGAGGTGGGTCTCTTGTAGATAACATATATAAGGGTCTTGTTTTTGTATCCATTCAGCCAGTCTTTGTCTTTTGGTTGGGGCATTCAACCCATTTACGTTTCGGGTAATTATTGATAAGTATGATCTGGTTGCCATTTACTTTATTGTTTTGGGTTTGGGTTTATGCACCCTTTTTGTGTTTCCTGTCTAGAGAATATCCTTTAGCAATTGTTGGAGAGCTGGTTTGGTGATGCTGAATTCTCTCAGCTTTTGCTTGTCTGTAATGCTTTTGATTTCTTCTTCATTTTTGAATGAGATTCTTGCTGGGTACTGTAATCTTGTCTGTAGGTTATTTTCTTTCATCACTTTAAGTATGTCTTGCCATTCCCTCCTGGTCTGAAGAGTTTCTATTGAAAGATCAGCTGTTATCCTTATGGGAATCCCTTTGTGTGTTATTTGTTTTCTTTCCCTTGCTGCTTTTAATATTTGTTCTTTATGTTTGATCTTTGCTAATTTAATTAATATGTGTCTTGGGATGTTTTACCTTTGGTTTATCCTGTTTGGGACTCTCTGGGTTTCTTGGACTTGGGTGATTATTTCCTTCCCCATTTTAGGGAAGTTTTCAACTATTATCTCCTCAAGTATTTCCTCATGGTCTTTCTTTTTGTCTTCTTCTTCTTCTTCTGGGACTCCTATAATTCGAATGGTGGAGCGTTTCATATTGTCCTGGAAGTCTCTGAGATTGTCCTCATTTTTTAAAATTCATTTTTCTTTTTTCATCTCTGATTCATTTATTTCTACCATTCTATCTTCTATTTCACTAATCTTATCTTCTGCCTCCGTTATTCTATTATTTGTTGCCTCCAGAGTGTTTCTGATCTCATTTATTGCATTATTCATTATATATTGACTCTTTTTTATTTCTTCTAGGTCCTTGTTAAACCTTTCTTGCATCTTCTCAATCCTTGTCTCCAGGCTTTTTGTCTGTGATTCCATTTTGATTTTAAAATTTTGGATCATTTCACTATCATTATTTGGAATTCTTTCTCAGGTAGATTCCCTATCTCTTCCTCTTTTGTTTGGTTTGGTGGACATTTCTCCTGTTCCTTTACCTGCTGGGTAGTCCTCTGTCTCTTCATCTTGGTTATATTGCTGCATTTGGGGTGGCCTTTCTGTATTCTAGCAGTTTGTGGAGTTCTCTTTATTATGGAGTTTCCTCACTGTGGATGGGGTTGTATCAGTGGCTTGTCAAGGTTCCTTGGTTAGTGAAGCTCGTGTCGGAGTTCTGGTGGATGGAGCTGAATTTCTTCTCTGTGGAGTGCAATGAAATATCCAGTAATGAGTTATGATTTGTCAATGCTTTTGGAGTAAGTTGAGCTGCCTGTATATTGAAGCTCAGAGGTGTGTTCCTGTGTTGCTAGAGAATTTGCGTGGTATATCTTGCTCTGGAACTTGTTGACCCTTGGGTGGTGCAAGGTTTCAGTGTAGGTATGGAGGCATTTGATGAGCTCCTATTGATTAATGTTCCCTGGAGTCAGGAGTTCTCTGATGTTCTCAGGATTTGGATTTAAGCCCTCCTGCTTCTGGTTTTCAGTTTTATTTTTATAGTAGCCTTAAGACTTCTCCATCTATTTAGCACTGATGATAAAACATCTAGGTTAGAGATGAAAAGTTTCTCCACATTGAGGGACACCCAGAGAGTTTCACTGAGTTACATGGAGAAGGGAAGAGGGAGGAGGGTATTAGAGGTGCCTGGAATGAGATGAGGTGGGATCAGAAGAGGAGAGAGCAAGCTAGCCAGAAATCACTTCCTTATGTGTGCTCCACTGTCTGGACCGCCCAGAGATGTTCATGGAGTTATACAGAGAAGAGGAGAGGGAGGAAGGAGACAGAGGTGGCCAGGAGGGTAAAAGAGGGAAATGAAAAGGAGAGAGACAGATCCAGCCAGTAAACAGGTCCCTAAGTGTTCTCCACCATCTGGAACACACAGAGATTCACAGAGTTGGGTAGAGAAGAGAAGGGGGAGGGAGGAGACAGAGGCAAACGGATGGAAAAAAAGGAGAGCCCAAAGGAGGAGAGAGAGGTCAAGCCAGTAATCTCACTCTCAAGTAAAAACGGGTACTGAAGATTGGGTTTTTAAAGGTACAAAATTGATAACAAATATCAAAAAGCAATGATTAAAAATCTAGAAGTTGGATTTTCAAAAATACAATATTAAAGAAAAGAAGAAGAAGAAGAAGGTCACAAGAATTATTAAAAAAACCCACAAATATATATATATATATATATATATATATATATATACAGCTTTTGCTTTAAGAACTTAAAAATTAAAAAATGTTAAAATAAAAAAAAAATTAAAAAACAAGAAGAAAAAGAAAAGAAGAAAAAAATCAAAACAAGAAAAAAGAATGATCGTAAAACTAGTAAAGGTATATCTGGGACTTTCTGTGGTGTTGTTGAGGGCAGTGTGGGTTCAGTTCATTTTCAGATAGTTCCTTGGTCTGGCTTATATTTCTTAAGATCTATACTTCCAAGGCAGTTCCCTCTGTTTTAGCTTCTTCTGTTTGCTGGTCTCTTCAGTGTCTGTTTTCCAACCTGACACAAGGGGGATGGTGGTGGACACTTTTTTTTTTTTTTTTTTTTTTAGGCTCACTTGTTCAGTCGCGCTGTGGGGAGGGAGGGAAGCTGCAAACAAATAACACTGGCATGTGCTCATAGTGTCTCAGCCACACTGGGCCTGCCCCCACTCATGGAGCACACTGCTCAGGCTCTAGGTTGCTCCGCCAGGATCTGTCTGAGGCTGGCCCTGGGCTGCATGCACCTCCCCGGTCTAAGCCGCTCAGGCTCAGGCACTCAGGTAGTCCTCAGAGGCACAGACTCGGTTGGGCCTGCATTTTGTGCCCTTCCCAGGTTCGAGCAGCTCGGGTGTTTGGCGAGCACAGTCACTGCAACTTATTGCCTTTCCCATCCCTGCTGCTCAGTTTTCTGTGTGTACAACTGGCGCCCCTTATTAGGCAGATGGTGACTGTCCAGAACCCCAAGAAGTCTTAGTTAGCAAAGAAGCTTGCTTGCAGTTTGGAAGTTAATGTTTCTCTGGGTCTGCAATTGGCCCCTTCCGGCCCTTCTGGCTCTGGCTGCCTGTCACCGGAGGGGGATGGTCTGAAGCCAGCTAATTCTGTTCCATCTTTTGTGATGTGTGTGGGCCTGGCGGTGTCTTATGTTAGAGCTTTTCACATGGTAGCTATCCCACAGTCTGGTTTGCTAGCCTAAGTTAGTTCGCTCTGGTTATGCTCAGGGCATTCTGGCCCGATTCTTAAAAAACACTGCAGCCCACGCCTCCCTGTCCAGCCCCCGCTTGGTAGTGGTGGATGCAGGCATCTGTGCTGCTTCTCCGCTGGGGGAGTTACCATTGGGCTTGTAATCTGTTGCTTTTAATTATTTATTTATTTTTCTCTGTGTTATGTTGCCTTCTGTGCTTCCAAGGCTTGCCACAGTCTCGAGAGTGTTTCCTGATGTTTAGAAACTTCTCTTTTTGAGACTCCCTTCCCAGGATGGAGCTCCCTCCCTACCTCTTTTGTCTCTTTTTTCCGTCTTTTATATTTTTTCCTACATGTTTTTGAAGACAACGATCTGCTTTTCTGAGTGCCTGATGTCCTCTGCCAGCATTCAGAAGTTGTTTTGTGAAGTTTACTCAGTGTTGAAATGTTCTTTTGATTAATTTGTGAAGGAGAAAGTGGTCTCCCTGCCCTATTCCTCCACCATCTTAGGACCGCCTGCCTCACTTTTTAACTTCTATGCAGAGTACATCATGTGAAATGCCATGCTGGGTGAATCACAAGCTTGAACCAAGTTTGCCAGCATAAATATCAGCAACCTCAGATATGCAGATGATATCATGCTAATGGCATAAAGTGAAGAACTAAAGAACCTCTTGATGAGGATGAAAGAGGAAAGTGAATAACCTGGATTAAAATTGAACATCCAAAATATAAAATCATGGCATCTGGTCCTATCACTTCATGGCAAATAGAAGGGGAAAAATTGGAAGCAGTGACATATTTTATTTTCTTGGGCTCCAAAATCACTGCAAGTGGTGACTTTGTGCATGCTCAGTCACTTCAGTCATGTCTGACTATTTGTGACCCTGTGGACTGTAGCCCTCCAGGCTCTTCAGTCCGTGGGATTCTCCATGCAAGAATACTGGAGTGGGTTGCCATGCCTTTCTCCAGGGTATCTTCCTAACCCATGGATTGAACCTGCATCTCCTGTATTGCAGGCAGATTGACTGAGGCACCAGAGAAGACCATAAAGAAGGCCAAAATGAAGTGAAAGTCATTCAATTGTGTCTCATTCCATGAGTTTGTGAACTCATGGACTATACAGCCCATGGAATTCTCCAGGCCAGAATACTGGATTGGGTAGCTGTTCTTTTCTCCAGGGGATCTTCCCAACCCAGGAATCCAACCCAGGTCTCCCTCATTGCAGGAGATTCTTTACCAACTGAGGCACCAGGGATGCCCAAAGAAGACTGAGCACTGAAGAACCTATTCCTTTGAATTGCTGTGCTGGAGAAGACTCTTGACAGTCCCTTGGACAGCAGGGGAATCAAACCATTCAATCCTAAATGAAATTAACCCTGGATATTTGTTGGAAGGACCGATGCTTAAGCTGAAGTTCCAAAACTTTGGTCCCATGATGCAAAGAGCTGATTCATTGAAAAAGACTGATGCAGGGAAAGACTGAAGGCAAAAGAAGAGGATGGCAGAGAGAATATAGTTAAATAGCATCAGTAATTCAATGGACATAAATTTGAACAAACTCCAGTGATAGTGAAGGACAGGAAAGCCTGACATGCTGCAGTCAATGAAGTTGCAAAGAATTAGACATGATTTAGTGACTGAACAGCAGCGATGACTTTTAGCCATTATTTTCTTTCAATGTCATTAACCTGGATTGGGTATGGGATCATTTCCAGGCTAAAACAACATATCATTCCTCTTTTCACTAAGGTTCAAAAGTTTCTTGAATAAAATCTGCTCAAGTTACTATTTGCCCTTTGTCAGAGTCCAGAGTACAGAAGTTGCTGTTTTGACAACTTTTTTTCTAGTTTTATTATTGCTTTTTAGAAAGAATATTTACTGTGTTTGTTGTCTAGCCATTTCAGGAGTCACTCCCTATCACTACATAGCTATTATTCTTGAATGAATTTAATTTCAGACTTAAATTTTCCTTTTCTGTAAACAAGATTATTAACTCTCCATTGGGTTGTTGGGAATATTAAATATGTAATATATTGGAAAGTGATGGTGTACTGAACTACCTTGTACATAGCATATCCAGTAAATATTTATTGCATTTGAATTTGCATTATTCAATTGAATATTCAATTGCATTGAATATTGCATTCATTGCATTAATAGGGTCATTAAGAGGTGATTGAACAGTGTTTGTGGGATTTCGCTATAACCTGGGGAGCTCTTTTGACTCCCCAGTTAAACTACTAAAGACTGATGCATCATTCTTCCTTGTTCTATTGGATAGACACTTTCATACCCTTTTATAGCCTACTTGCTTTTTAAATAAGAGCTACCTTGTGACAATCTGCCTTTCTTCTTGAGACTCAGAACATTTTACTTTCAGCTGCCCGTTAGTTGATAAAAGTAGAAGAAATCTTGATATAAAAGTGACTCTCAAAAAACAGGGTTTTGAACTGGCTCCACTTTTATGCATATTCTTTTTTCAACTGTAAATTCTATGGTGCTACATGATCTGTGGAGATTTGAATCTATGAGTTCAGAATCGAGGATAAGGATTAACTATCATTGGAGGATGGACTGTAAGTTATAAGTAGATTTTCAAATTTGCAGAGTGTTAGCTTGCCTGCCACCTGCATTGTTCAAGGGTCAGCTGTAAATCTTATTTACTGGGTCCTTTGAAAAGGCCAGTAGTAATACCCTAGGTATCAACTTACCATAATAACAAAGATCCATTAAAAACTGTTATTGTTTATGGATACGTTTTATATATCACAAATATCTAACATCAATAAGCAGGCAAAAAAAGACCCTGGTATGTCCAGAGAAAGTAAAATTTGCTGTCTTCCAGCTTGTTTTTGTGTCCTTTCCCTTAAGGTTTTGGATTTTCTGCTGTGGAATATGTTTTGTTATGATATGTGTATTGGAAAATTGGCAAACTTGTAGAGAAATAAATGGCAAGGAAGAAACAAAACCTTTATATGAAACTTTGGTATGAACTAGGATTCGGCCCTATCTAGCAAGATTCTATAATTTTAACTAACCCTTGTGGGATTAAAGCAATATTCTGGAACTCTCTAAACTAAACTATTCTCTGTCTCCTTGCCTTAAATTGTTCATTACTACAATTCAGTATCCACAGCCATGGCTTCTAGTGGGGAATATGTTATCCTGGTGGGGATATTACATTTATTTCACATAAGTATAGATATAGACTATAAACAGATATCATTTTAAAGTTTCCCAGTAGAAAAAGTGTTACATATGTAGGAAGAAAATATAATAAGTAATGACAATTGGACTTGGCTAATTTTTGTCATGTATGCATTTCTTGATTTATTCTTTATTCTATTATTTATATCCCTCCTCTTTTTATAACTTTTTAAAACATATTTTATCTTATTTCTCATATCTACTTTTCTTAATAATTTTAAAAATATTTTTTCTGCTTCATCCATATCCCCCTTTCTTTTCCACATAATGCCTCACTCACACTTGTTTGTCTTTGTATTTTCGGTACTATTTCAAATATGTCCAAGTGTACTGGGAGCAGTTTATACTCTTCAAATAAGCCACTTGAAGAAACAGTTAATCTTATCTTCCTAATAAAGAATTTCAATCATTGTAGCCATAAATATTTAAAAGATGATTATCCTTGTATTTTCATTAGAGCCAAGGTTTTGTTTGGTGTTTTGGTTTTAAACAAACACTTGTCCCAGCAGTGCAGCTCACCAATATAGAAGAGAATTACAATGTACTTCCAGCCAAATTCAGTTTATTGTCAATTTCAGTAGTGTTTCTTATGGTAGCAATTATTCTCTGTAAGCCTGCAAGCAAGCAGCAGAAAACTGAAATCATCAAAGAGTTTTTATCTGCAGCAATTCCAGAAATGGCAGGTAGCTGATAGTTTAAACTTTACTTCTCTGCAATAGAATACTGCAAATAGGAGAATGCCATCTGCCTGCTCCTGGAGGCTTTCTGAAAAATATAACCAAGTTAATAAAGATTTGGGGTGATATTTGATGACTTTGGTTACTATTGCATTGGATGCTACGACATAACTATAACCCTATGCTGCTGCCCTGGACACTTTTGAGACAAATTTCATCAGCATTGCTTTTTTAACATATGAATTAGATACTTGGGCGTTTGTCACAATTTTCTAAATACCTGGAGTGAGATTTTCTAATGTTAGTTCTTTGATGTAATCTGAAAAATAGGATAATTGCTGAGATTTACGTGAATAGGAGGTAATGTAAAAATGGGCAACCAGATCTGGATTTATTTTAAAAAGAAGTCTTAGAAGATTAGATTAAAGAATGATTTTGAATGTCACCCAGGTTGCTCTTCCTGTTAATGATAATTTATTTAGAGCATACTAGACAGCAAGTGGACTACTGCTTTCTATAAATGTTTTAAAAGAAGATTTTTCTCTATTTCTTTGATCATTGATGCAACAAATATGTATTGATTTTATTTGCTGGGCTGTGAAAATACAGTGATAGGCAAAGATGTGAGTTTGAAACAGTGACCAAGACAAATGCACTCTTTCATAACTTACATTCCAGCATAGAAGAGTATTAGCATCAAAACTTCTTAAGTACAATTTTAATAATTGTACAAAGTGATCAATGAGATGGAGAATAAGGGCATAAAATAAGATTATATGATTTGAATATTTGTATTTCCTTCAGAATTCATCTTAAGTGATTTTAAACCCTGAATATTTGCTGGAAGGACTGATGCTGAAGCTGAAGCTCCAGTGTTTTGGTCATCTGATGTGAACATATGACTCATTGGAGAAATACCTGATGCTGGCAGAAGGAGAAGAGAGGGTCAGAGAATGAGATGGCTGGACGGCATCACTAATGTAACAAACATGAACTTGAGAAAACTCTGGGAAATGGTGAAGGACAGAGAGGCCTGGCGTGCTGCAGTCAGTGGGGTTGCAAAGAATTGGACACAACTAGGTGACCAAACAACAACATAATTCATATGTTGAAATACTGATGCTCAATGCAGTGGGTGTTTGGTAGATAGACAATTAAGTCATAAGTGGGGAACCCTCATATAATTAGTGCCATTATAAGAGTCCTTTGAGTAATCTTGCCTCTACCATTAAGTGAGGATATAATGAAAAGTCAACAGACTGCAAGCCTTCACCAGGAACCAGCTATGATGACACCCTCATCTCTGATGTCCAGGCCCCAGAACTATGAGAAATGTTTCCATTGTTTATAAGCTACCCAGTCTGTGTTTTTTGTTTTGTTTTGTTTTTTAACAGCATCCTAAATGGACTAAAATGTAAGGGAACTTGCTCTTTCATCTAGAAACTTCCTTAAAGAATTTGATGAACTGTAAAATATGATTCATAATTAACTCAGTAAATGAAGATGTGAAAGTGTAAAATGTCAATCCAGGATGAGTGGACAGAGTAAGCAAAAGTCCTGAAATAGAACACTCAAAAAAAAAAAAAAAAAGCCAGTTGAGGGGAAAGAATAAATTAGCCAAGATAGCACGGTCAGGCTCTCTCACCCTATGGCCTCTTGCTCTTGCCACACATTTTGTAAATTATGATTGTGTAAAAGCTGAAATCACTTATAGAACTGCACATGAGCCTCTTATAGCACTGCGCATGAGCATCATGAGGTACTCACTTGGTCATGGATTAGTTTCTGGGCCACCCCTGTATGAGCTTTGCCATGAAAGCACTGGCTGCTGCTGCATTGGGGCTACACTGGAGCACATCCTGGTAATGCAAAGTGAGTTTATATTATGGCTCCGTTATGGCTACCTTATGGTTATGTTGTGTCCTCTGCTTTGGTTGCTGAGGACAGACGTTGTGTTATGGCTGCCGTGCCAGCCAGGAGAGAATAAAAGTGTCTGCAGTTCCTATGGTTCCTTTAGTCTTCTTCCAGCCTCTTAGATCGTGCCTTGCATACCACGGGTTCAGGGAATAGTGCAGTAGTGTGAACAGTGAGACAACTGGTGCTGTGAGCAGGATCAGTGACACACCAATGTAGTTAGAACACAAACAATAAGAAAAGAGTTGTTTGAGGTGAGTTTGAGGGGTAAGCAGGGTTAGACTGTGCAGGAATTTATAGGTTGGGTCAATATTTTAATCTTTAAGAATGATGGAAATCTACTTTATGACTTTAAGCTAGGGAATAACATGGTTTGTTCTTTAAAAATAACTCAATTGGCAATGTAGAGAGTCACTGTTCGAGGAGAAGAGTGGATATTAGGAGGCTAATGCTAACTTACCCAGGAGTTGAAAAAGAGATGAGAAGATATGGGTATTTTCAAATGTTTTAAGTGGTAAAGTGACATATATCAGGATGAATGGAATAGGGAATAGAAGATACCAAAACTGGTTTCTGTGTCTTTGAAGTGTATCAGTGGAGGTAATAGGGTCAGAATTAGCAGAGATATTAAGCAGAAAGTTGGCAACACATGAATTTTAACTGTGAAGTAACCTAGACCAGTAAAACATATTGACATGTGGCCACTGAGGTCATAGCAGAAATCACCTAAGAAGTATGGAAAAAGAAGAAAAATCTTAGGTTCTAGTCTACTAGAACTTCAATATTTAAAGTTTGGTTAGAAGGTGATGAACAGCAAAGGGTGTACTGGCAGAGATGTAGAAGAAAAATAGGATAATTTGTGTCAAGAAACACAATATTCTGTATCAGTCATATGCTGCCAGGAAGTTAAAACACCTATCTATAGGAAGTGTACTTCATTCTAATCAGCCTCTTCATTTGCTTGACCATGAAATAAAGGGGACATAAAAACTGCTTATTTTCATTATTGATTATGGGCATTTCTTTTTCTAGTAGGCTAAAATTAGTCAGAGTACTGCCTGTCTATATGGAAAATCTCTTTTTTATACAAATAGAAATGTAAGTTTAAGCACAGTGTTCAGGTGGATAAAAGCAGTTCAGTTGCACCTAGGGATCACAATTCTGTGTTTTATTTACCTTTCCTCTACATTTTTTTTTTCCTATAATATTAAGGAAAGAATAAGGATTATATTGAGCAGTAGCATGGATTGCATTTGTAATGCTCTGATATATTAGGTAATTCTTAGAGTTTTAGGAATCAAAGCTGTATTTTAATAAAGAATTTATAAGAAGGTAAACTGTATTCTTATAATGTGTTAATATTAGAAAATATCAGCAGTATTTTCTCTTGGAGGAATGTGTTAACATGAAATGATTAATCTTGATATACAGTTTTGATTGCAATGAGGTTTACCTCATATACATTACCTAATTTTATCTGTAAACATTCTTTATTTTAAAATTTACTTTGATAATAGAAATAATTGTATTTTATATTAATGAATTTTTCTTATTTTAATGAAAATTATAGTTGTTTCATATAGACTATATATATAGACTATATATATATATATATATAGACTGCTGCTGCTAAGTCACGTCACTCGTGTCTGACTCTGTGTGACCCCATAAATGGCAGCCCACCTGGCTCCCCCATCCCTGGGATTTTCCAGGCAAGAACAGTGGAGTGGGTTGCTGTTTATATATATATATACATATATGTATACACACACACACACACGATATATTGGGCTTCCCAGGTGTTGCTAATCGTAAAGAACTTGCCTACCAATGCAGTAGACCTAAGGGATGGGATTTTGATCCCTGGTTCAGGAAGACCCCCTGCAGAAGGAAGTGGCAATCCACTCCAGTATTCTTGCCTGGGCAGGCTACTGTCCATAGGGTTGCACAGAGTCAGACATGACTAAAGCAACTTAGCATGCACAATATATTACATGAAATACATATTCCAACTTTTAAAACTTCTATATAGAAATTAAATAAGTAACTCAGGGTAAAGAATCCACCTGCTAATACAGGAGATGCAAGTTTGATCCCTGAGTCAGGAAGATCCCTAAAGGAGGGCGTAGCAACCCTCTCCAATATTCTTGCCTGGAGAATCCCATGACAGAGGAGTCTGGAGAGTTAGAGTCCCTAGGATTGTAACTATTTGGACCCTACTGAAGCAACTTAGCATATATGTAGCATATATATTTATACAGATATAGTTACATAATACATTAAGATTTTTAATTGAAATATATAATTTGCATAACACAAAAATTCCCAAAGTTTACATTTAAATCCATAAAGAGATTTTAACCTCTAAATGTAAAAAGATTTTGTTCAAGAGTTAATGAAATTCTTAGATAAACGTGACTAACAGAAATGTCTGTACCTTCGTCTTAAATCTTTTTTTTTTTTTTTTTTTTTTTTTGCTCCTGATACTGAGCCTCTTCATTTTGTTTCATGGGTTAATACACTCGTATCGGTTTAAATGTTTTTGGTTTTTGAGATCCTTATATACACTCTTTCTTTGTAACTATTGAAAACTTATACTTTGAATGTCCATTAGTTTTCTGATAAACACTACTGTAGTTGTACCAATTTAAGAGGGATCTAATCATTCCTACAGTTTGAAGGAGTTAATTCTCTATAAATATATGATGTCAGTTATCATTAGATATTGAAATGACTTACCTGATCAACAGGGAATTCAATGATGAAAAGCAGAAGTTCTGAAATTTCTTTCTTATGACAATATTAGTTGATTTTTGAGGGAAAATTTATAGGCTCTTTTCCATGGAGGATAAAGAAGCAGATTTACCTGTGTTTATAGAGTATCTTTTAAATTCATGATCCATTAAGACATTGAAGCAGATATAAGCTGATTTTAAATGAACTTCTACCAAAGCATCTCTGATCAGTCAGTGAAGAACTGATCCTGTTTTCTACTACACATTCCATTGTGTATGATGATTTGAAAGAAACTTAGGATACTGTGGCTACTTGTATAGAAATGAAAAATGGCATTTTATATTCAATCTTTAAAATTTTATGGTGTTCAGCTTCAAATATTTTAAAAGCAATTTGGCAATAAATGAAATAGTCACTTTTGATAATTTCTAACTTTTTTCACTTATAATTCTAAATGTGTCTTTTCAGGTTATTTTCTCTCCTTTACTTCTCCTTAATAATTTGTTTCTTCTTGTGACTGCTACCATGAGTATCTCTAATCTTCCTCCATTATTTTGTTATAGCATCTTATACTTTACCAAAATGTTTATAATAATTGTCAGTTTTGATAAGTCACTAAAACTCAGTAAAATACTTGAGGCACACCCCATTAAACTTAATTAATGGATAAAGGAAACTGAGACACACAAAATGTGGTAAAGTTCTGAAGGTGTCTTTGAGTTATGTTTTTGAATCCGGAGCTGAAACTTTCTGTAACCTTGACCACTGCATGATTTCCCTTTTTGTGAATCAGAAATTTTGCTCCCAGGACTATTTCATAAGGTTGTTTGAGCATCCTCTACATGCTCAGGGCTTCATAGGTGGCTCAGTGGTAAAGAATCTATCTGTATTATTCTGGGAAAGGTAGCTACAAAGAACAGCCATTCTTCCTGTACAAGTGTATAAACTTAGGTGCTTGCATGGTCAGTCACTCAATCATGTCCTACTGTTTGTGACTCCATGGACTGTAGCTCACCTGGCTCCTCTGTATATGGGACTCTCCAGGCAGGAATACTGGAGTGGTTAACATTTCCTACTCCAGGGGATCTTCTCGACCCAGGGATTAAACCTGTGTCTCCTGTATCTCCTGCATTGGCAGGTGGATTTTTTTTTTTTTTTTTACCATTAAGCAATATGGGAAGCCCCATAAGCTAATTAGGAACCATAAAATTCCTCCTAGAAAATATCTAGAATAAATTTCCATAACCATAACTACATAGAATATTTTCCCAAAGCTTCTTGGAGCTTTCAATTTTTTATTTAGATTTATTGGGATTAGGAAACATAAATTTGAAAATAATGGTAATGAAATATACCACAAGGAAAATTACATCATACTGACTTTGAGATTTGTGAAGAAAATTATTTTCTTCTATATCCTCTTTTGTTCAACTCAGTGGTTCAATCTGCCTTACTGAGTGTTTCCTCAAATTCCATAGAAACAGAAGGAGATCTGTGGAACCATAAAGGACTATAGAAGAATACACAGAAGCATACATGTATAAAGTATATATATTTTTCAGTATGACTAAATCCCATAGCTATGAAGACACAGTCCCAGGTTTTATTCTACGTTCTAGCTAAATCAACGCTTGAGAACTGATGAAATCATAACATAAAAGTAATGTATTTTTATAATGGCAAGACAGATTGGATTTGCTCTCAACCTTGAATGGTTCCCTTTATCATTTTGTAACAATCTGGGTAAGTGTTGGGACCAAATGTGCTACCTGCCTAATTGTAACAGGACAATAAAATCACATTTATAATACTGTTGTTTTCCTTCCCCACTGTTGGCAACCAAAGAGAAGAGAGAGATCCAGTCCAAACTCATTTTCTCTGCATTATGCCTTTGTGATGTATCTCTGTATAATAAGAAATAATGGCTTCCAACAATTCTTCTCCTCAAAATATGAAGCGATCTGCCACAGTGAGACTGAGGAGAGAGATCACCCAATGACAGAGTGTGATGTTCATAAAGGAAAAATAAAAGTTAGATTTGTTAAAAAAAAAAAAAACACTTTTCACTTTATATTCGAGTATTAGCCAATTAGCAATGAGGTGATAGTTTCAGGTGGACAGCAAAAGGACTCAGCCATACATATACCAAAGTTGGACTTTCAAATCTATAGAAAATATATGGATTCACTTAAAATAACTGGAATTCAAGTGTCCCTCTGCTCTTCAGTTTTTTCTTTCTCTCCCTTTATCTTTGCTCTTCTCCTTCCTGCCTCCTTTCTTTATCTTCTCTATTAACACAGCACTTCTGATGGGGTAGGCATTGTATTAAAGAGATGCATTACAGTT
Source organism: Oryx dammah (assembly GCF_014754425.2). NCBI lineage: Eukaryota > Metazoa > Chordata > Mammalia > Artiodactyla > Bovidae > Oryx > Oryx dammah. Next base: position 45,826,522 of record NW_024070206.1, on the reverse strand, counting down.
TGTCCTTGCCTTCATTTAAAAGGCATCATTACTGGAATTAAGGATGAAGAAAAGATATGTACACCCGTGGCGGATTCATGTTGATGTATGGCAAAACCAATACAGTATTGTAAAGTAAAATAAAGTAAAATTTTAAAAAAACCAAAAAAATTGGAAAACAAAAAATTTAATTGGCATAATCGATAGCTACAGGAAAACATAGAAGGCAAAGAATGCAAGGTAGTTGCCACTGAAAGTTCTGTTGATAAGACAGTAACTTAGCTCTAGATCCAGTATATCAGTAAATACATAAAGAAAAACATGCACAAAAGAGATAACATTCATGGCATATTAGGGTAGTTCTAAGTTGTACAGCCCCTTCATGGATCACAGCCTTGTCATGATGAAGGGACTTGCATAACTCAGTGAAGCTAAGAGCCATTCCGTGCAGGGCCAGCCAAGATGGACAGGTCACAGTGAAGAGTTCTGACCAACTGGTCTACTGAAGAAGGGAATGGCAATACACTTCATTATTCTTGCCTGGAAAGCCCAATGGGTAGTATAAAAAGGCAAAAATATATGACACCAGAAAATGAATCTGCCAGGTCAACATGTGTCCAACATGCTACTGGAGAAGACCAGAGGGCAATAACTAGTAATTTCAGTAAGAATGATGCAGCTGGCCCCAAGAGGAAATCACTCAGCTGTGGATGTGTCTAGTGGTGAAAGTAAAGTCTGATGCTGTAAAGAACAATATTACATAAAAAAACAGAAATGTTAGGTCCATGAATCAAGGTAAATTGGACATGGCCAAGCAGGAGATGGCAAGAGTGAACATTGATATATTAGTGATCAACAAACTAAAATGGATGGGAATGGGTGATTTTAATTCAAATGAACATTATATCAACTACTGGGGGCAAGAATCCCTTAGAAGAAATGAAGTGGCCCTTATAATCAACAAAAGAATCCAAAATGCTGTATTTAGGTGTGACCTTAAAAATGAAAGAATGATCTCAGCATGTTTCCAAGGCAAACCATTCAACATCACAATAATCAAAGTCTATGACTCAACAACTGATGCTGAAGTAGCTGAAGGTGACCGGTTTTATGAAGGCCTACAACACTGTCTAAAGCTAATACCTAAAAAGATGTCCTTTTCATCATAAGGGGTTGGAATGCAAAAGTAGGAAGTCAAGAGATACCTGAAGAAGGACATGGAAGCAACGTAGATGTCCATTGGCAGACAAATGGATAAGAAAGCTGTGGTACATATACATAATGGAATATTACTCAGCTATTAAAAATAATGCATTTGAATCAGTTCTAATGAGGTGGATGAAACTGGAGCCTATTATACAGAGAGAAGTAAGTCAGAAAGAAAAACACAAATACAGTATATTAACGCATATATATGGAATTTAGAAAGATGGTAATGATGACCCTATATGTGAGACAGCAAAAGAGACACAGATGTAAAGAACAGACTTTTGGACTCTGTGGGAGAAGGCAAGAGTGGGATGATTTGAGAGAATAGCATCAAAACATGTATATTATCATATGTGAAATATATCATCAGTACAGGTTTGATGTATGAGACAGGGTGCTCAGGGCTGGTGCACTAGGATGACCCTGAGGGATGGAGTGGGAGGGAGGTGGGAGGAGGGTTCAAGATAGGAAACACATGTACACCCATGGCTTATTAATGTGAATGTATTGCAAAAACCACCACAATATTGTAAAGTAATTAGCCTCCAATTAAATTAAAAAAAAAAAAAAAAACGAGAGAGAGAGAGAGAGAAAGATGCCTGGAGAAATGGGCAAGTTTGGCCTCAGAGTACAAAATGAAATGGCAAAGACTAACAGAGTTCTGTCAAGAAAACACACTGGTTACAGCAAACACCTTTCTACAAAAACCCAAGAGATGATTCTATACATGGACCTCACCAGATGGTCAATACCAAAATCAGATTGATTATATTATTTGCAGCCAAAGATGGAGAAGTGTTATATACTCAGAAAAAAACAAGACCAGGAGCTGACTGTATCTCAGATTATGAGCTCCTTATTGCAAAATTCAGGCTTAAATTGAAGAAAGTAGGCAAAATTACTAGCCCATTGAGGTATGACCTAAATCAAATCCCTTCTGAGTCGACAATGGAGGTGATAAATAGATTCAAAGGATTAGCTCTTGTAGACAGAGTGCCTCAAGACCTATGGATGGAGGTTCATAACATTGTACAGGAGGCAGTGGTTGTGTGAGGAGGCATTGACAAATAGCTGTGGAAAGAAGAGAAGCAAAAGGCAAGGGAGAGAGGGAAAGACATATTCAACTGAATGCAGAGTTCCAGAGAAGAGCAATGAGAGATTAGAAGACTTTCTTAAATGAACAATGCAAAGATATAGAAGAACACAATAAAACAGGAAAGACTAGAGTTTGCTTTAAGAAAATTGGAAATATCAAGGGAATATTTCATGCAAGGATGAGCGTGATAAAGGACAGAAATGATAAGGACTTAAGAACTAGAAGAGATAAAACAGAGGCAGCAAGAATACTTAGAAGAACTCTAGTGTAAAAGTTAGACACAACTTAGAGATTGAACAACAACAAAGATTGTACAGCATAATTTTTGAGGATGGATATTTTTAATATGCATAAATGGCTTTTGTTTCTCTAAAGCTATTTATTTCTCCATGCTATTGTTCTCATCTTTTTATTTAGAAAATTTTAAACTTCCAGAGAATTTGAAAGAATAATATATTGAGTCTCTATCCCCTTCACTTAGATTCACCAGTTGTCAATATTTTGTCTCATGTTTTCTCTTTCTTTCTCTGAAGACAAACATACACACATACTCTTTTTCACTAAAGAATTTGACAATTGGAGACATCATGATGCTTTAAACCCAAACGTTCCATTGTGAGCATTCTATATAAAAAGAATCTCATGATCATACACAAGATCTTTAACACTGGTGCAAAACAATATCTAACATACAGCTGTTTTTCAGTCATTCAGTCTTGTCTGACTCTTTGCAACCTTATCGATTCAAAACACCAGGTTTCCCTGTCCATCATATCCCAGTGTTTGCTCAAACTCATGTCCATTGAGTCTGTAATGCCATCCAACCATCTTGTCCTCTGTCTTCCCCTTCTCCTCCTGCCTTCAATCTTTCCCAGCCTCAGGGTCTTTACTAATGTGTCAGCTGTTCACATTAGGCAGCCAAAGTATTGGAGCTTCAGCTTCAGTCCTTCAAATGGTATTCAGGATTTATTTCCTTTGACTAGTTTGATCTCCTTGCAGTACAAGAGATTCTCAAGAATCTTCTACAGTAGTTAAGCAAATTTCCCAACAACCCCCGTCTTTTAAAACAATGTTTTACAGTCTAGGATTCAACTAATATTCACACATTGCTTTTATTTGTCATATGTCTCAGCTCTGTTTTGGTCTACAAGTGTCCTATGTTTAACTCTTTCAGAGATGAACTGCTTTTTGTTCTTTATGTTGACTCTTGACTAATTATTTTATAGTGTATCCCAAGTTCTAGGCTTGCCGTGCTGTATTCTTGGATTCTGCCTGCAATGCAGAGACCCTGGTTGGGTTGGGATGATCCCCTGGAAAAGGAAAAGGCTGCTCACTCCAGTATTCCGGCCTGGAGAATTTGATGAACTGTATAGTCCATGGAGTCACAAAGAGTCAGACACGAAAATTCAGGTCAAATATTTTGGTCAAGAACACTATATATGTGACAGTGTGTGATGTGTAATTCCTATTGAATTCCATTAGAAGCATATAATATAAAGTTGTCCAATCATTGGTTATGCTAAATTTCAGCATCAAAGTAGTATAACACAACACAATTTTATGGTTTACAATGTGATCGTTTAATATGGGTACAAATGACTTTCAATTTACAATGGTTTGGTTTACAATTTTTCACCTTTAAGATGGTGTGAAAGTGATACGTGTTTAGTAGAAAACTGTACTTTGAAATTTAATTTAGGTTGATATCTCTCTTGATGCAGGCAGTGGCTGTGAGCCATAGTTCCTAGTCAGCCACACAATCAGTGGAGAATATAACACATACAAATATCTGTTGTCATAAAATCCCACTATTACAAAATAGGCTCTGTGTAGGCAAATATAGGCAAATGTCATTATTCTGAGCACCTTTAAGGTAGGTTAGGCTACGTTTTGATGTTCAGTAGGCTACATGTTTTAAATGCACTTTCTGCCTGTGACATTTTCAACTTTTAATGGATTTATCAGAACATAATCCCATCATAAGTTGAGGAAGATCTGTACATTGTGAAATGACTACTACAATTAATTTGATTAACATATCTTTTACTTCGTGTAATTACCTTTATTCCCAGTGGTGAAGCAGGTTATAAACACTTAAAGCCTACTTTCTCAGGAAATTTTAAATATACAAAATGTTTTTTTAAATTATCTTTTCTCATCACATTGTGATCAGAAATCAAGTTTTTAGAATGTCTTGAAACTTCTTCTATAACCTTAGTCAGGGATATTTTTAAAAGGTTATTTTCCAATTGTTGGTGAACTGTTCTGGATATGTGGTCTAAATTTTGAATTGTGTCATTTAAACATTCTTTATTCATGTTATTTTCTTTTTATTTTAGTTTTATACACTGGTTTTAAAAAAAAAGGTATAATAATGCATCCAAAACAGATATTTCCTTGTAGTCTAATAATATTGATGAAAATGTGCTTTGGTGTGTTCTTATTAGATTCTTATAATTTTTTGTTGTTGTTGTTGCTGTTGTTCAGGCACTAAGTAGTGTTTAACTCTTTTTGACCCCATGAACTGTAGTAAGCCAGGCTCCTCTGTCCATAGATTTCCCAGACAAGAATACTGGAGTGAGTAGCCATTTCCATCTCCAGGGGATCTTCCCTATCCAGGGATTAAACCCATGTTTCCTGTACTGTCAGGAGAATTTTTTATCATTGAGTCACTGGGGAAGTCCTCTTATAATTTAGGATTATATATAAGATTAAAAAAACAAATATTTCATTGTAATGTTATTAGTCCTCTATTTCTAGTAATTCTTTAGCTTTAAATTCTATTTTGTCATGTATCAGTATTGTAAAAGTTGTAGTATCTTTCATATTTTTCTTCATCCTGAGTGCTTTTGTTTTTAGTTTGTTTATTATTTAGCTGAATATTTATTTAATTTTTTTTTTCAACTCCGAATTATACTGTTTGGATCCTTTACTATTATTGTACTTTATGCATCTGAGTGCTTCCTAGTTTAGGATTTCTCAATATCAGCACTATCACTATTTTGGATTACAAAATTATTTGTGAGTAGGAGACAGTCCTGTTCATTGCAAGGTGTTTAGTAGCATTCCTGATGTTTACTTTTGTCAGTAGCATCTACCAAAACCTATATACCCAGTTTAAAAATACTGAGAATCTCTCCAGAAATTGCTAAATATTAATTGAGAGGTAAAATTGCCCTTAGTTGAGAAACGCTGTTTTGATTTTAGATCGTTTGACATTTTCATTATTTTCTTCTATTAATATGAACAGTATATAGTTTATTTCCATTATTTTAACTATTTTTATAAAGATGTTAAATTTTTAATTTAAATTATAAAATTTGAGAGAGGTAAACTTCCAGATAGAACCTTATCTATGACTATCCCTTCTCAATATATTTGCTATCAATTTTTGGCATTTTAGTTCTGTCACTAAAAATGTGTAAGTAAGACAAAACTGCTGTTGTACACAATCTATGGTTATCATATTTACCTTATATTTTATCATATTTTGCTCATAGTTCTTTTCTGTTATGTTTATCTATATTTCTATTATTATGTGGATTTTTATTTATTCTGAATGCTTCCAGTTTCCTTCTTTTATTTTTCTCTGAAAAGCAGATTCTAGCAAACTTTTAGAGCAGGTTTATCCATGACAAATTTTCTTATTTTACTTACACCAGAAAATGCATTTTTTACTTGCTCTTCATAAAGGTAATTTTGCTGAACATAGAATTTTGACTAAACAGTTGTTTTTATTTTCCTTCATCACTTACAAAATGTTGTGCCAATTTCTTCCTGTTTTCATAGTTTATGATAAGCAACCCACTTTAATTTTTCTTAACTTATATGTAAAGATGTATTTCTCTTTGCTTGTATTCAAGGTTTTATTTTTTTAATTTTTTAAAATTTAGTTTTCATAAATTTGAGTGTAACAGTCATGGGTTTATTTACATCTATCCTGAATGAGATTTGCTCAACTTGTTAAACTTATGCCTTTCAAATTCAGGCAATTTCAGCATGATTCATCAGTCCTCACTCTCTTCTCTACTTTGGGATTTCTATGATACAAATAATAAAACTTCTGTAACTGCTCTACAGGTTATTCAACTCTGTTCCTTTCATAAAAATATATATTTCTCTCTGATTCAGATTGGATGAATTTTTTGTCTATAATTAATTTTACTGACTCTGTCACATTAATTATGCAATTGAATATATGAAGCAAGTTTTTTTTTTTTTAGTATTACCATATCTTTTTAGTTACAAAAATGTAATTTGGCTTATACTTTTATCTTCTATGTATTCAATTTATCTATTTTTCTTCCATTTCTTTGCTGAAAAATTTGCATTTTTTTCCAGAGTATCCCTACTTGCCTGTTGGAATATTTTAATGATATTTGTTCTAAAGTCCTATCAGATAATTTCAACATCTATATTACTTTTGCATTTCTGTCTGTTCGTTGCCTTTTCCCAATTAAGTTGAGATTTACCTGGTTTTAGAAATGATGAGTAATTTTTAAATTAATTTTCTGGACAATTTGACTCATGACAATTTATTATACATCAACATCATTTGTAGTTTGCTGTCTACTCTTTTGGGTTCAGAATGCATATATTTGTCCATTGTGAGCTATGGTTTGGATGTTAGTATAGTTTTTTTAAGTTTATGTAGTGTTATTTTGAAATGCCCATGTAACACTTGGGTGTTACACAGAGAGTAATCTGAATACTTGGTTAGAGCCCACTTTCTAGTTCAGTTCTCAAAGCACTCATGATATTGATTACAGTTTCAAAAATAGGATATTCCAGAGTTTGCATATGACTTAATGTGCATGCTAAGTTGTTTCAGTCATGTCTGACTCTTTGTGACTCTATGGGCTATAGCCCTAAAGTCTCCTCTGTCAATGGGGATTCACTAGGTAAGAATACTGGAGTGGGTTGCCATGCCCTCCACTAGGGGATCTTCCCAACCCAGGGGTCAAACCTTGCTTCTCTTAGGTCTCTTTCATTGGCAGGAGAGATCTTTACCACTAGCACCACCTCGGAAGTTCAGTCCAGTTAAGTTCAGTCACTCAGTCATGTCTGACTTTGCTACATGCCAGGCCTCCCTGTCCATCACTAACTCCCGTGGTTTACTCCAACTCATGTACACTGAGTCGGTAATGCCATGCAACCGTTTGATCTTCTGTCGTCCTCTTCTCCTTCCAAATTCAATCATTCCGAGCATCAGGTCTTTTCAAATAAGTCAGCTCTTCGCATCAGGTGGCCAAAGTATTGGAGTTTCAGCTTCAACATCAGTTCTTCCAATGAATATTCAGGACTGATTTCCCTTAGGATGGACTGGTTGGATTTCCTTGCTGTCCAAGTGACTCTCAAGAGTCTTCTCCAACACCACAGTTTAAAAGCATCAATTCTTTGGTGCTTAACTTTCTTTATACTCCAACTCTCACATCCATACATGACTAAAGGAAAAAAAAAAAAAAAACAAAAAACATAGCCTTAACTAGAGTGACCTTTGTTGGCAAAGTAATGTCTCTGCTATTTAATATGCTCTCTAAGTTGGTCATAACTTTTCTTTCAAAGAGTAAGCATTGTTTAATTTCATGGCTGTAGTCACCATCTGCAGTGATTTTGGAGGTTCCCCCAAAAATAAAGTCTCTCACAGTTTCCCCATCTATTTACCATGAAGTGATGGGACCAGATGCCATGATCTTACTTATCTGAATGGTGAGCTTTAAGCCACTTTTTCACTCTCCTCTTTCATTTTCAGGAGACTTGTTAGTTCTTCTTCACTTTCTGTCATAAGAGTGATGTCATCTCCATATTGAAGGTTATTGATGTTTCTCCAAACAATCTTGATTCCAGCTTGTACTTCATCAAGCCCAGTGTTTCTCATGATGTACTCTGCATAGAAGTTAAATAAGCAGGGTGACAATATACAGCCTTGACATACTCCTTTTCCTATTTGGAACCAGTCTGTTGTTCCATGTCCAATTATAACTGTTGCTTCCTGACATGAATACAGATTTCTCAGGAGGTAGGTCAGGTGGTCTGGTATTTCCATCTCTTGAAGAATTTTCCACAGTTTGTGGTGATCCACAAAGTCAAAGGTATTGACATAGTCAATAAAACAGAAATAAATGGTTTTCTGGACCTCTTATTTTTTCAATAATTCAATGGATGTTGGCAATTTGACCTCTGGTGAAGTTCACGGTTCATGTACTGTTGAAGCCTGGCTTGGAGAATTTTGAACATTCCTTTGCTAGTATGTGAAATGAGTGCCATTGTGTGGTAGTTTGAGCATTCTTTGGCATTGTCTTTCTTTGAGATTGGGATGAAAACTAACCTTTTCCAATCCTGTGGCCACTGCTGTGTTTTCCAAATTTGCTGGCGTATTGAGTGCAGCACTTTCACAGCATCATCTTTTAACATTTGAAATAGCTCAGCTGGAATTCCATCATCTCCACTAGCCTTGTTTGTAGTGATGCTTCCTAAGGCCCACTTGACTTCACATTCCAAAATGTCTGGTTCTAGATGAGTGATCATACCATTGTGATTATCTGGGTCGTGAAGATCTTTTTTTTTTTTTTTTGTACAGTTCTTCTGTGTATTCTTGCCACCTTTTCTTAATATCTACTGCTTCTGTTAGGTACATACCATTTTTTTCCTTTATTGTGCCCATCGTTGCATGAAATGTTTCCTTGGTAACTCTAATTGCCTTGAAGAGATCTCTAGTTTTTCCCATTCTATTATTTTCCTCTATTTTTTGCACTGATCCCTGAGGAAGCCTTTCTTATCTCTCATTGTTATTCTTTGGAACTCTGCATTCAAATGGGTATATTTTTCCTTTTCTCCTTTGATTTTTCACTTTTCTTCTTATCACAGCTTTTTGTAAGGCCTCCTCAGAGAGCCATTTTGCTTTTTTCATTTCTTTTTCTTGAGGATTGTCTTGATCCCTGTCTCCAATACAGTCTCACAAACCTCAATCCATAGTTCATCAGGCAGTCTATCAGATCCAGTGCCTTGAATCTATTTCTTACTTCCACTATAAAATCATAATGGATTTGATTTAGGTCATACCTGAATGGTCTAGTGGTTTTCCATCCTTTCTTCAATTTAAATCTGAATTTGGCAATAAACAGTTAATGATCTGAGCCACAGTCAGCTCTCAGTCTTGTTGTTGCTGACTGTATAGAGCTTCTCCATCTTTGGCTGCAAAGAATATAATCAATCTGATTTCAGTGTTGACCGTAAGGTGATGTTCATGTGTAGAGTCCTCTCTTGTCTTGTTGCAAGAGAGTGTTTGCTATGACCAGTGTGTTCATATCCTTTGCCCTGCTTCATTCTGTACTCCAAGACCAAATTTGCCTGTTACTCCCGGTGTTTCTTGACTTCCTACTTTTGCATCCCATTCCCCTATAATGAAAAGGACATCTTTTTTTGGGGGTGTTAGTTCTAGAAGGTCTGGTAGGTCCTCACAGAACCATTCAATTTCAGCTTCTTCAGCATTACTGGTCAGGGCATAGACTTGTATTTCCATGATGTTGAATGGTTTGCCTTGGAAATAAACAGAGATCATTCTGTTGTTTATGAGATTGCATCCAAGTACTGTATTTAGGACTCTTTTGTTGACTCTGTTGGCTACTGCATTTCTTCTAAGAGATTTTTGCCCTCAATAATAGGTATAATGGTCATCTGAGTTAAATTCACCCATTCCAATCCATTTTAATTCACTGATTCCTAAAATGTCAAGGTCACATCTCCTGTTTGAACACTTCCAATTTTCCTTGATTCATGGACCTAATATTCCAGGTTCCCATGCAAGATTGCTCTTTACAGCATTGGACTTTGCTTCTATCACCAGTCACATTCCACATCTTGGTGTTGCTTTTTCTTTGGCGCCATCTCTTCATTCTTTCTAGAGTTATTTCTCCACTGATCTCCAGCACCATATTGGGCACCTACCGACTTGGGAGTTCACCTTTCCCTGTCTTATGTTTTTGCCTTTTCATACTGTTCACAGGATTCTCAAGGCAAGAATTCTGAAGTGGTTTGCTATTCCCTCCTCCAGTGGACCACATTTTGTCAGAACTCTCCACCACGACCGTGGCAGCTGTGTGGCACTGGAGCATCCTTTAGGAGATACCCCACACCCTAGGTCAGGAGCCGTGGCTGTGCTTTGCTGTAGCAGCCGTGAGGAGATACCACATGTCCAAGGGCAAAGGAGAAGCCCCAGTAAGACAGTTCAGTTCAGTTCAGTTCAGTTCAGTTCAGTTCAGTTCAGTCACTCCGTCATGTCCTACTCTTCGTGACCCCATGAATCACAGCACGCCAGGCCTCCCTGTTCATCACCAACACCCAGAGTTCACACAGACTTACGTGCATCAAGTCAGTGATGCCATCCAGCCATCTCATCCTCCATCATCCCCTTCTCCTCCTGCCCCCAATCCCTCCCAGCATCAGAGTCTTTTCCAGTGAGTCAACTCTTCACATAAGGTGGCCAAAGTATTGGAATTTCAGCTTCAGCATCATTCTCTCCAAAGAAATCCCAGGGCTGATCTCCTTCAGAATGGATTGGTTAGATCTCCTTGCAGTCCAAGGGACTCTCAAGAGTCTTCTCCAACACCACAGTTCAAAAGCATCAATTCTTTGGTGCTTTCTTCACAGTCCAACTCTCACATCCATACATGACCACTGGAAAAACCATAGCCTTGACTAGACGGACTTTGTTGGCAAAGTAATATCTCTGCTTTGCAATATGCTATCTAGGTTGGTCATAACTTTTCTTCCAAGGAGTAAGTGTAAGGAGTAGGAGGGGCAAATTCACATTTAGAATCAAAGCCCATTCCCTCCAGGGATTCTCAGGGGGCACAGACAACCCCAGGACCCCAGCGGCCCCACAGAGACTGAGACAGAACTGTGTATGAGCATCTCCTGTGGTGGTATGGGTCAGCAGTGGACTGCCACAGGGACAGGGTATCTGGTTGCAGCAGACTTGGGTATAGTATAAGCCCTCTTGGAGGAGGTCACTATTAACCCACCATAGAGCTGTCAGAACTTATACAGGCCTGGGAAATAGACTCTTGGAGGGCACAAAGAGAACCTTGTGTGCACCAGGTCCCAGGAGAAAGGAGTAGTGACCCTACATAAGACTGACCCAGACTTGCCTGAGAGTGTCCAGGAGTCTCCAGTGGAGGTGTGGGTTGGTGGTGACCTGCTGCAGGGTTGGGGACAGTGAGTGTAGCAGTACATTCATGGGATCTTTTGAAGAAGGTCTCCATTATCTTCATTACATTTGCCATAGTTTGGTCCCAGGTAAATAGCAGGGAGGGAACACAACTCCATCCATCAACAGAAAATGGGATTAAAAATTTACTGAGCATGGCCCAGTCTATCAGATTAATATCCAGTTTCCCCCTCAGTCAGTCTCTCCCATCAGGTAGGTTCCATAAGCCTCTTATCCTTCTCCATCAGAGGGCAGACAGACTGAAAACCACAATCACAGAAAACTAACCCATCTGATCACATGGACAACAGCCTTGTCTAACTCAGTAAAACTATGAGCTGTGCTGTGGAGGGCTACCTGGGAAGCCCAGGATTTAATCTCTTTCTCTCTTTAGTTGCTAAGTAGCTAAGTCATGCCTAACTCTTGAGACTCCTATAGACTGTAGCTCACTAGGCTCCACAGAGGTTAAAAATAATTTTCTTCAGATCTTTCCTACTGAAGATTTACTCTCATTGTTCAGATTTGAGGAAGAGGACACTCTTTCTATTACTTACTTAACTAAAGGATGCAGGGATAGAAAACAGGACCCCAAAACATGATTTTTTCAGTGCTTGGGGGGAAAGAATGTGCCATATATTGTTATTATTTTACAAGTACTCTATGTATATCAATCAGATTGTGTTTTTGAGAAGTCAGTTCTCAATATAATTAGCAATCTTTTATTTGTAGGTGAGCTACTTTTTCTCTGTGGTGGATTCTAGGATATTTTATCATCTTCAGGTTCACTATACTTTTTTTTTTTAATCCATTGTATTTGAAATTTATTTGTTTTTTGAATTTAAATACAATGTGTCATTTATTAATGATGAAGAATCTTTGTCCATCTTCTCTTCCAATATAACTACTTCACCTTTTTCTCTAGTCTCTCCTTGTATAATTTCTATTGGATATATTCATTCATTCCCACTTTGTCCTTTATTTCTATTCTAGTTCATGTCTTCTCTTTTGTTGATTCTTTGTATTTTGTGATATAGTGGAAATGGTTTATAGCAGCTTCCTAGAATCAATTGTAAAATATTCAGAAATTTTTTGAACCAGTTTTTAAACCATCACTGGCTTAAAATGGTTATGGTGAGAATATTTAAAATTGGCAAATGCTACAAATTAGAGGTTATTTTTGAAGGTGTGATATCATTAATACCAAAACTTGTGATGTTAAAAAGGTGAAAGATCTATATGATGCAAAAACAAACCAGAATATTAGCACTTGCTGATTTTAGATGACTTGTTCCAATGTATTATCCAACTTCCCAATTATCTCTGTAGTTCTGTCTAATCTTGTGTTTAATAATCCATTAATTTTCTAATTTCAGTATCACAATTCAACAAGGAGATGAAATTGATTCTATGTAAAATTCACCATATAGTTTTAAATAAACCTACTGTATTTTAAAATGTCTTTATGGACATATAGTTGATATACAGCACTATGTTAGTTTCATGTATATGACAATGCTTGACATTTGTATACAGTGCAAAATGATCACCATGATTAGTCTAGCTACCATCTGTCACCATATAGAAATACACATTTTTTTCTTTTGATGATAACTTTGAATATTTAATTTCTTAGCAACTTTCAAATTTGAAATATAGTATTATTGATTATATTCACTATGTACATTGTATCTGGTGATTTATTTATCTTATAGCTGGAAGTTTGGATAGTATAGTATAGTATAGTATAGTATAGTATAGTATAGTATAGTCTATAACTTTCCTCCTATTTTATTTGACTTTAGTCTACCTAGTGGACTAGTCTTTAGTCCACCTCGTATAGTCTTAACCTTTCCGCCTGTTTTACCTACCTCCAACTCCTGTCTCCTGTGGCAACTGCCAATCTGTACTCTGTAGCTATGCATTTTATTTTATATCATTTCTTTTTTGTTTGTTTGTTTGTTTGTTTTTGTTTTTTGTTTTTTTTTAGATTCCATGTATGGCTCAAGCGGTAAGGTATCTTCCTACAATGCAGGAGACTGGGGTTCAATCCCTGGGTTGGGAAGATCTCCTGGAGAAGGAAATGGCAACCCACTCCAGTATCCTTGCCTGGAAAATTCCATGGACAGAGAAGCCTGGTAGGCTACATTCCATGGAGTCACAAAGAGTCGGACACTACTGAGTGACTTCATTTATAAGTGAAATCACACAGAATTTTGGACTTTTTTGTTTGTTTTATTTTGGTTTGACTTATTTTGTTTAGAATAATTCCATCAAGCATTCATGCTGTCACAAACGGCAAGAATTCATTATTTTTATATCTAATGATCTGTTTGTGTGTATTTATGAAACTGACTATAAGATATATATATATATCTTTATATATCTATATATATATATCTTTTATATATATATATATATATATATATATATATATATATATACCTTTATCTTTTGATCCATGAATGGACATCTTCAATATTGTATTAATAAATATGCTGCTATGAATATTGGGATGCATTTATATTTTTGAACCAATATTTTCATTTTCTTCAGATTAATACTATGAAGTAGGATTGTCGGATCATACAGTAGTCATATATTTAACTTTTTGAAGAACCTCCACATTGTTTTATGTAGTGACTGCCCCAACAGCAGTGCAGTCATCCCACTAACAATGCACAAGTGTATGCTTCTCTTCACATGTTTTTTCCAATCTTTGTTACTTTTTGTCCTTTTGATAATTTATTATCATCTGACAGGTGTGAGATGACATCTCACTGTGGTTTTGATTGTATTTCCTTTATGATTAGTAATATCATACATATTTTCATGTTCCTGTTGGCCATCTGTAGGTCATCTTTGGAAAAACATCTATTCAGATACTCTGTCATTTTTTTAATAATTTGCAATTTTTTCCCATTCAGTATTTTGCTTTTTCATTTCATTGATGGTTACCTTTGCTTTTCAGAACATTTTAATTTGATATAGGGTTATATGTTCATTTTTCTTTTTGCTACCATTGCCTTTGGAGTCAGATCCAAAAACTGTTGCAAAGATCAAAGTCAAGGAAATTTCTGAGTGTTTTTTTTTTTTTTTAAAGATTTGTTGCTTCTCATCTCACTTCTATTTTTTAAAATCTCATTTTGAGTTAATTTTTAAGTATGGTGTAAGACAAGTCTATTCTTCTGCTATGACTCTCTTTTTTTCATTTTTTTTATTTTTACTTTTTTTTTTTTTACTTTACAATACTGTATTGGTTTTGCCATACATTGACATGAATCCACCACAGGTGTACATGAGTTTCCAATCCTGAACCCCTCTCCCACCACCCTCCCCATATCATCTCTGGGTCATCCCAGTCAGTGCACCAGCCCCAAGCATCCTGTATCCTGTATCGAACCTAGACTAGCGATTTGTTTCTTATATGATAGTATACATGTTTCAATGCCATTCTCCCAAATCATCCCACCCTCTCTCTCTCCCACAGAGTCCAAAAGTCTGTTCTTTACATCTGTGTCTCTTTTGCTATCTCGCATATAGGGTTATCAAGTTCCTCTCATACCATTTATTGAAGAGACTGTCTTTTTCCCAGTGTATATCCTAGCCTCATTTGTCATATATTAGTTGAACATATATGTTTGAATTATTTCTTGGCTCTTTATTCTATTCCATTGAGTTATGTGTCCATTTTCATGCTGACACCATACTGTTTTGATTACTATAGCTTCATTATACAGTTTGAGATAAGGGAGCATGATTTCTCCAGGTTTGTTCTTATATGTCATGATTGCTTTGGCTATTAGGATCTTTTGTGTTTCCATACCAATTTTGTGACTGTTGGTTCTATTTATCAGAAAAAATGTCACTGGAATTCGATGAGAATTGCATTGAATCTGTGTATTGTTTTGTGTAAAATGAACCTTTTAACAATGCTCACTCTTCTAATTCATTGGTATGAATTCATTGTTGTTGTTGTTTCTTTATATCTTCTTCAGTTTCTTTCATTGATATCTTCTAGTTTTCTATGTAGAAAATCTTCCACTCCCTTGGTTAATTTTATTTCTAACTGTTTTATTAATTTTCATGTAATTGCAAATGAGACTGGTCTTTTAATTTCTTTTTCTGATAGTTCAATATTACTGTTTTAAAACATTACATTTTTGTATATTGATGTTGTACCTTGCAAATTTACCAAATTAGTTTATTAGTTGTAAACATTTTGGGGTAGAATCTTTAGTGTTTTCTATATAATATATAAAATTGGGGTTTTCTAGGAGGCACAAATGGTAAAGAACTCACTTGTCAATGTAGGAGCTAAAAGAGACATCGGTTTGATCCCTGGGTTGGGAAGAACCCCTGGAGGAAGGCATCCTAGTCCAGGATTTGTGCCTGGAGAATCTCACAGACAGGGGACCCTGGTAGGCTGCTGTACATAAGGCTGCAAGGAGTTTGACATGACTAAAGGGACTTAGCACACATGCATATATAAAATCACGTCCTCCACAAACAGTGACAAGTTTACTTCTGTCTTTCCAATTTGTATGACTTTTATTTTTTCCTCTATTTGCTCTGTGAGGTCTTCTAATACTATGTTGAATAAAACTTATGAGAGTGGAAACTCTTCTCCTATTCCTCATTTTAGAAGTTTCAGTCTTTTATCATTGAGTATAATGTTAAATATGGGATTATCATATATGTTTTTTGTTATGTTGTACTTTCTATAGCCACTTTCTTAAGAATTTTTATCATGAATAGATGATGAATCCTGTTAAATTATTTTCTGCATATATTGAGATGATTATATGATTTGTATCATTCATTTTATTGCTTTGGTGTATAAACATTGATTGATTTCTGTATGTTGAATCATCCCTGGAATAAATCTCAGTTTATCATACCACATAGTATTTTTAATGTATTGCTGAATTCAGTTGGCTAATATATTTTTTAGAATGTTGCATATGCTAATCAGATATATTAGCCTCTTTTTATTTCTTTCTTTACTGGTTTTGCTGTCCTTGCAACATGAGTTTGGGAACATTTCCTCCTCTTCAGCTTTTTGGAACAGTTTGAGAAGGATAAGCGTTAAAGTTTCTTTGAGTCGTTGATAAAATAAACCAGTAATACCCAACAGTCTCAGACTTTCAGATATTGAGTTTTCAATTGATAATTCAATCTCCCTACTCCTTTTTCTTTCTTTCTTTTTTTTTTTTTTTTTTTGTTGTTGCAGTAAGATATTTACATGCATATTTTTTTTTTTTGATACTAATTAGTGCCCTTTCTTTTCAGCTTAAAAAGTCCCTTTAACATTTAGGTCAGTGCTGATTAATTATTTCTGCTTTTGTTTGTCTGGAAAGCTCTTTCTATCCCTTTCAATTCTGAATAATAGCTTTGCCTTGTAGAGTATTTTTGGTTAAAAGTGTTTTTTTTTTTTTTCTTTCTTTCTGCACTCTGAATACATCATGCCAATCTTTCTGGCCTTCACAGTGTCTTCTGCAAGAATGGGGGTCCTCTTGTACATAGTAATTTGTTTTCCTCTTGCTGTTTTTAAAATGTTTTTCTTTAAGTGTTATCACTGCAGTTATGCTTTATGTGGGTATCTTTACATTTACTTGTTTGGAACTCTCTGGGCTTCGTGAATCTGGATTTTTGTTTCCTTCCACAAGTTAAAGAAGTGTTCAACTATAATTTTTTATATATGGTTTCTGTTCTTTTTTCTCTCTTTTCTCCTTCTGGGACTTCTATAATGTGAATATTACTTTTCCTGATAATATCTTATAGATCACTTAAGCTATCTTCATTTTTTATTTATTTTTTTGCTGTGTGTGTGTTGGAGGGAGGCATGATTTTTTAGATAAGTTTCACTGCCTTATCTTCTAGATCATTGTTTTTTCCTACTGCTCCATCTAGTCTGATTTTAAACCTCTCTATTCTTTATTTAAGGAAATCAGCCTTGGGATTTCTTTGGAGGGAATGATGCTGAAGCTGAAATTCCAGTACTTTGGCCACCTCATGCGAAGATATGATTCATTGGAAAAGACTCTGATGCTGGGAGGGATTGAGGGCAGGATGAGAAGGGGACAACAGAGGATGAGATGGCTGGATGGCATCACTGACTCAATGGATGTGAGTCTGAGTGAACTCCGGGAGTTGGTGATGGATAGGGAGGCCTGGCATGCTGTGTTTCATGAGGTCGCAAAAGAGTCAGACATGACTGAGTGACTGAACTGAATTGAACTGATTCTTTATTTATTTATTTACTTTTTTCCTTTTAAGTTAATGTATTCTTCCACATTCTGACTTCTGTTTGATACTTTCTTATATTGTCTGTCTCTTTGTTGAAGTTCTCACTGTGTTCATTCATCTCCAGGGTTTGGTGGGATCTTTGAAATGGCAACCCACTCCAGTATTCTTGCCTGGAAAATCCCATGGATGGAGAAGCATGGTGGGCTATAGTCCATGGGGTCGCAAAGAGTTGGACACGACTGGCCGACTTGACTTATTTACTTACTTACTTATAACCAATTACTTTGATCTTTTTAACGGAGGACTTTTCCCTAGGCTTTTATCTTGTTCTTTTTATGAACATATTCCTCTTTCTCTTTATTTTATTTGATTCTGTTCCTATGTGTCAGACAGAACAGTTATCTAAGTCATGAAGGAGTGCCCTTGCATAGGAAATGCATTTTATCATTTAACCCTCTAACTCTTCAATGTTGCCACCTGAATTTTTGTGATTGTTTGAGCAGCCTGATTTATTCTTGATAGGTCCCAGTTGTTGATGGTGTGTCAAGGCCTGTGAGTTTTCCAAAGGGAGATATCTCAGTCAGCACTAGTTTCAGTCTGATTTGAAGGTGGACCCTCCAGCAGTAGCTTTTAGAGGATGCAAGTATATACCTAGTCACCAAAACCAGGCTCTCAAGGACCATTCCTTGTGTGGGTTGCATGTGCCTGCCTAATTTTTCTGGCACCACAGGACTGGTAAGGGGATAGGTCACACCCACCGACACTAACAGATTAGGAAGAGAGTGAGGAAATGGTGCTCAGGTCCCTTTAGAGAGGGCCTACAGGTTCCTACTCATTTTGCAGATGTTTTAAGATTTGAAAATGTGTCTCCTTCACATTGGTCTGGACATTTTTCAAACTGTTGCTTTTTCTCTGGGTCCTGGAGTAAATTAGTGTATTTGCAAACTGTTTAAGAATAGAATCTCCATTCTCTACACTACTATAACTAGTGATTTACAAAATTCTGAATATAACTAGTGATGTACAAAATTCTATGTCTCCTCTTCTTCCTGAAGTATCCTTCCTTGTCTTTAGTAATGGCTATATAACTTGTTTAGGCAGTGAACATAAGCATAAGTGATATGTGTCATTTCTAGATAAAAGCATATCAGAGGCAGTGTGCCATTGTCTATGTTTCGTCTTTTAATCTGGAAATATATGTTAACATGAAGATTCCACAAGATTGAAACAGACTAAAATATGGACCCATCACAAGAAAGACATCTGCCTTTAAGATCTGCTTAGTCTCTAAGTGTATACTGACAGAATAAGAAGTGAACTTTTATAATTGAAGACATCGAGAGAGATAATAGAGAGATATATAAAAAGGTATAGATATATAGATATTTGCATAACATAGCCTAGCCTGACTGATATTTTCATTTTTTTTTATGCTTTATGCTCGTATGTCAGTTTCTACCTTTTAAATATTTGCTACAAAAAATAAATAAATAAATAAATATTTGCTACATTATTCTACTGCATTATATGCTATACTTATTCCTATTTAAAATATTATTGGATCCTAGGCACTTTTGAACACTTTTTAAATATTTCATTTACTTTATATGAAAAAAGCAGATAACTTTTCTAACCATATGATTTATAAATTCTTGGTAATATTGATTATAAATTAAAATACTTTTATTTCACTAAGCCATGCAGTCCAATTTAGCACCTGCAGTCTATTTTCAATAATCATTGGTAAATAAAAAATAATGCATTCATAAAAGATGTAGTTCACAAGAAAAAGTAAATTATTTGGATTAAGATGTTCCTTTAAAATAATAATAATAATAATGATAATAAAATAGGTTATGTTTATTTTTTGGCCATTCAATTACTTCAAAATAATACTGACTGGTTTTAGTCCATACCCCAAAGCTATAGCACATGTTTTATAACAGATGTTTTATTGTCTGGCAGTTTGCAAAACTCATCCATCCAAAATACTATAATATGCCCCTAACTCCAATCACTATTGAAAATAAAACAGCAAGAATTGTAAAGCGACACAAAAACAAACCCAAAAAGTAATTTTGGAGTTTAAGAACTCTTTTGTTCTTAGTTTCTCCACATGATGTACTTTATCTTTCTTAATTAAACTTTGGTCTTAAAAATTGAGTACTGTGAAGTTTTATTTTTCTGCTTTTACTTTGCAAGAATGTATCTTACTCGTCAGAAATTATGACTCTGGATATTACTTGAACAATGTCATTATTTTGATCTTTATAAACCATCTTATTAAGATTTGCCCAAAAACCTTTTTAAAAAATTGTTAGCATAATGGCAATGGTGGATACCAGAGAGGAAAATTTATTCTTACTTTATTACATGCTTTTGTAACAATTAATTGATTAGACTTCCCAGGTGGTGTTAGTGTTAGAAAACCACCTGCCAATGCAGGAGATATAAGATAGGAGGTTTGATCCCTGGGTTGGGAAGATCGCTTGGAGGAAGAAATGGCAACCCACTCCAGTTTTCTGGCCTGGAGAGTCCTGTGGACAGAGGAGGTTGGCAGGCTACAGTCCATAGGGTTGCTGAATTGGACATAACTGAAGCAACTTAGCATATCTACCTGCTTTATAGTGTTAATCCATGGTTTTTAAGTACTGATGCTACCATATGGCCTCTCTGCTGGCTCAGGGTCTTCTCTGATAACTCAGTTGGTAAAGAATCTGCCTGTAGTGCAGGAGACCCCAGTTTGATTCCTGGGTCTGGAAGATCCCCTGGAAAAGGGAAAGGTTACCCACCCCAAGATTCTGGCCTGGAGAATTCCATGGACTGTATAGTCCATGCGGTCACAAAGAGTCTGACACACCTGATCAACTTTCACTTTCACTGGTGGCTCAGATGATAAAAATCTGCCTGCAATGCAGGAGACAAGAGTTTGATCCCTGGATGGGAAAGATCACCTGGAGGAGGCCATGGCAGCTGACTCCAGTATTCTTGGCTGGGAATCTCATGAAGAGAGTTTCCTGGTGTGCTGCAGTCCACAGGGTTCCCAAAGAGTTGGACAGGACTAAAGCAATAGAATGCACCCACATTTATTTCCCATGAAGTGATGGGATCAGATGTCACCCACATTGTTTACAGTGAGATTATTTTGTCTGTGGTACTTCTATACAAAGTATAGAAGTATACAAAGTAACCAGTGCTTTAAGTATACAAAGTAACCACGTCAGTGGAGAAGGGAATTGTGGTTAGGATTACAGTAACAATCATGCAGAGTACATCATGAGAAAAGCTGGGCTGGAAGAAGCACAAGGTGGAATCAAGATTGCTGGGAGAAATATCAATAACCTCAGATATGCAGATAACACCACCCTTATGGCAGAAAGTGAAGAGGAACTAGAAAGCCTGTTGATGAAAGTGAAAGAAGAGAGTGAAAAAGTTGGCTTAAAGCTTAACATCCAGAAAACAAAGATCATAGCATCTGGTCCCATCACTTCATGGGAAATAAATGGGGAAACAGTGGAAACAGTGACAGACTTTATTTTCTTGGGCTCCAAAATCACTGCAGATTGTGATTTCAGCCATGAAATTAAAAAACACTTGAGACTTGGGAGAAAAGCTATGATAAACATAGACAGTGTATTAAAAAGCAGAGACATTAATTTGCCAACAAATGTCTGTCTAGTCAAAGTTATGGTTTTTCCAGTAGTCATGTATGGATATGAAAGTTGGACCATAAAGAAAGCAGAATCCCAAAGAATTGATGCTTTTTGAACTGTGGTGTTGAAAAAGACTCTTGAGAGTCCCTTGGACTTCAAGGAGATCCAACCAGTTCATCCAAAAGGAAATCCATTCTGAATATTCACTGGAAAGACTGATGCTAAAGCTGAAGCTCCAATACTTTGGCCACCTGATGCAAAGAACCGACTCATTGTAAAAGACTGTGATGCTGGGAAAGATTGAACACAAGAGGATAAGGGGATCGCAGAGGATGAGATGATTGGATGGCGTCACTGACTCTATGGATATGAATTTGAGCAAGCTCCAGGATTTGATGATGGACAGAGAAACTTGGTGTGCTGCAGTCCACAGGGTCACAAAGTGTCGGGCATGACTGAGCCACTGAACTTACTGAACTGAGCTTAACTAGATATTAAATGTATCTACTTTATATGAAGATTCATATGGGGAAAAATTGTTTACAGTGAGATTATTTTGTCTGTGGTACTTCTAAACATGTAAAGAATGCCTTGAAATATACCAACACTTAATCCCAAGGTTGTCTATTGTTGCATCTATTCATTCATTCATACTTCAAACCTAATGGACCCACAAACAGTAACTTTCCATTTCTTTTTCTTCACTTTTGTTACTACCTCCATAAACATTAGTTTCTTATTCAAAATCTTCCAGAGGGAAGGACTCTGTATGTTTCTGTGATTTCTTCAGTTCATTGTACATCCCAAGGACAATTCTCTCATCTACAAGCAAGACATTCTATGCGAAATGATTGACTCCACAGTTTTGTTTTGTTTTGAAACACAGGTTAATAAAGCAAATCAATTTTATCAGTATTTTATAAGTCATCAGAGGAGGCCAACAACATTTTAAAAATAATTACTAAATATTTTCCTCTTGATACTTGCTCCAATTTTCAAAACAAGTGATTAGAAAGGAAGAGAGGAAGGAAATGCAGAAGCCAGTTTTGCTTTGTCATGAAGTCATGAAAATATAATGGCTATGTGATAAAGGATAAGAGATTTGATCTTTATTCTAAAGTTGTGGGCATTATGGTAACAAATAGCCTTACAATAAATGTTCAAATAATGCTTACTGGTCTGAAAATTGTTCCCATAAATTAGCAATCCTATCATGGCATCTGGTGCCATCACTTCATGGGCAATAGATAGGGAAACGGTGGAAACAGTGTCAGACTTTATTTTTGGGGGCTCCAAAATCACTGCAGATGGTGATTGCAGCCATGAAATTAAAAGATGTTTACTCCTTGGAAGAAAAGTTATGACCAACCTAGATAGCATATTGAAAAGCAGAGATATTACTTTGCCAACAAAGGTCCGTCTAGTCAAGGCTATGGTTTTTCCAGTGGTCATGTATGGATGTGAGAGTTGAACTGTGAAGAAAGCACCAAAGAATTGATACTTTTGAACTGTGGTGTTGGAGAAGACTCTTGAGAGTCCCTTGGACTGCAAGGAGATCCAACCAATCCATCCTAAAGATAAGTCATGGGTGTTCATTGGAGGGGCTGATGCTGAAGCTGAAACTCCAGTACTTTGGCCACTTCATGCGAAGAGTTGACTCATTGGAAAAGACCCTGATGCTGGGAGGGACTGGGGGCAGGAGGAGAAGGGGATGACAGAGGATGAGATGGCTGGATGGTATCACGGACTCGATGGACATGGGTTTGGGTGAACTCTTGGAGTTGGTGATGGACAGGGTGGCCTGGCGTGCTGCAGTTCATGGGGTTGCAAAGAGTCAGACATGACTGAGCAAATGAAATGAACTGAACTGAAAGTATCTGAAGCTTTTCCTGTCTAAATGTGGTTTATGTTCACCCTGTAACTCCCTATGAATTCTTCTGGCATAACATATTATCTTCAATAGGTAACAATGTCCTATGTTAGGAACCTTGATAATTCTTTGTTTGCTCCTATGTTATTAAATAGAACATATATACTTTATCATACCAGGTAATTGAGATGGATTCTCCTTGCTTTGGAATATATAACAGTTGCTTAATATTATAGATGGTATAAGCCTTCTGGAAAGTTATTTCCTCATGAATACCTGAGAGGCATCTGAGCAAGCTATATTTGGGGGTTGGGAAGGAAGACTGATCATAAACTACATATTTTCCTTTGCAGAGGACATTAATCATTAGAAGAACTGGGGTTCTCACACAATATATAATGAGTGATCATCCAGAAAGCACTCCTGTAAAGGACCTGGAGTAGAAAATAGATCATATAATTCCTTCTTTGGGGTCTTCTGTGAATCTGGAAATTTCCCACAATGATCTAATGACATAAGATCATAAAATTTCTCCAATGTGCATTTGATTTCATGGATGGGTTAAGATTTAAGAAGTATCCATAGGAAATATGAGACTATAAGAAACCCCTCACTAATCTTCTTCACTTAATTTTGTTTGAAGTCCTGAAAGTTAGAATCTTCCTCCTTTTTCCTACCTTAATCTTCCTCAGCTTCCCCAAATTGGGTCTATTTACATTCTCCATTTTTGAATGAAATCATGTTACAAAGTGGAGCATGAAACTAGGGTCTAACCAGCCACTGAATTCCTTGTGTTCCCAAAATCCATGGCTGGCAACTTGGCCTGGTTTCATTGTATAAGAACTATACCTTAAGCTTGTGTAGCCACAAAAGCCAGCACTCCTACATTTCCTTTATCTCAATTCACTAACACTTTTTACAGGACCTAGTTCTAAAGGAGAAGACAGTGTGCTGGAGGCCCCAGACTCCAGTTTATTTATCTTCCCTCATTGCTAATGGGACAAAGATGAAGCTGCTAATAGAAAGATATGCTGCATTGATGTCTGATGAAAGTCAGGAAAGCGTTGTTTATTTCAGGAGATGTAGACACCAAGAAATGGAAATGACATGTGAGACTATTAGGAACTGCATGATTAAGACAGAGACTGTGTGAGAGAATATTTTTGTTTATCACATTTGCTAATTATGAGATGACCTGGTTGTATAAAGTACAGGGCTAAGTTGTAATCTAGATAGAGGTGGGGTTGAGGGCAAGGTTGTGTGCATAGTCAGTTCTGATTACTCATGGATTCTGTATTTGAAGATTCTCTATTCATGAATTCACCTCCTCAGTGAAAGTTCTTTGTAACCCCCAAACCAGTACCTGCCACAGGTTTATGATCATTTCTGTGCATGCACAGAGCAGCAAAATATGTAGGTCATTACCCTAGTTGAGGGTGAACAAAGCAAGGCTTTGCTTTCTTATTTCAGCTCTCATGATTTAAAAAAAGTTTCCTTTTCATGCACATGAATTTAGTGCCACATTTTTTCTTTTCTTTTTTTTTTTTTTTTTTTTACATATTGCACTTTTTTTGGTGATTTCTCTGGCTCTGACAGTTAAGCGTCTGTCTACAATGTGGGAAACCTGGGTTCGATCCCTGGGTCAGGAAGATCCCCTGGAGAAGGAAATGACAATCCACTCCAGTACTATTGCCTGGAAAATCCCATGGACAGAGGAGCCTGGTAGTCTACAGTCCACGGGTCACAAACAGTCAGACACGACTGAACGACTTCACTCACTATACTGTTTAAAACAGCAACCAAAGGAAGAACTGAATGCTGCCTAGAGTTTGAATTGTGAGAAGCCTGGGATGTGCCTGCCTTACAAAGAAAACACATGTGTCAGATAAACTTCATTTAGGCATGGGTTTTAGTGAGGTTTTTGAATTCAACATTAATGAATTTATAATATTTATTAGATAATTATCTATACATATGTATACAAATAAATTTATGTTTTGATTTATTGATGAAAATGTTGTAACTAGAGGCATACAGAACCCTAACCACATGTGGTTCTGCTAAGTCGCTGCTAAGTTGCTTCAGTCGTGTCCGACTCTCTGCAACCCCATAGACAGCAGCCCACGAGGCTCCCCTGTCCCTGGGATTTTCCAGGCAAGAACACTGGAGTAGGTTGCCATTTCCTTTTCCAATGCATGAAAGTGAAAAGTGAAAGTGAAGTCGCTCAGTCATGCCCGACTCTTAGTGACTCCATGGACTGCAGCCTACCAGGCTCCTCTGTCCATGGGATTTTCCAGGCAAGAGTACTGGAGTGGGTTGCCATTGCCTTTGCTAATTTAGTGTTTGTAGTAACTTTATGGGATATAAGGTCCATGAACAATAAAAATCTACTGTAATTTTTTAAACTTTGTTCAGTATTTTTGTGCTCAGTTTAGAATGAATGTCTCTATGGTGCTTTGAGACAGTGAAATTTTTCCTTTAAGCAGAGTACCAGGGTTTTTCAGGTCACATTCTAAATGCTTCACTCAACCCCTTGATTGTGACTTGTATCCAGTCATACCCTTCTCCTCTCTGAAAAATGATTCTGGATTTTGCAGTGATGAAAATTTGTAGCAGACACCTGACATATTCATTCCAGTAGTGGGCAAGTCTGCTCTTCTAGCTTTAGAGGTATACTTAATACTGCAAGGGTGAAGTTCATTTCAAAACTCAAGGTGATTCTTTTTGCCTTGTAAGGCAGAATCAAGACACTCTGAAGTTCAGATTCTTATTGTTTCTAAATATACCCTGAGCTAAGGGGATAACCACTATAGTCACTGATGTCTTTATATGATCACTCCCCCCCCCAACTTTTTTTTTCCTGGAAATTATAGGGATTCGTGTGAAAAGAACCAACATTTCACCATAATTTTTGCTAACTTCAAACTTGGTCTGCTTTTAGGAGTGAGAGAAATTTGAAGTTAATATTGAATTCAATAGAGACAGGTCTGCAAATTTATTTATAAAAATACCATTTCTTCTAGAGACTCTGGCTAGCCAGAATTCCAACACAAAGCCTTGTAATAAAGCTGCAAAATATCCACTTGGAATCTTGGAGTAACTAATTCTTTGTTATAACATGGTTCTCATAAAATTATGTAAAAAAACTCATTTTACGGTTGTCAGGGGAAATAACTACCCAGATAAATAGGCATGAAAGTACTATAACTGCAGCATAGAAAGCCAATTCAAAATTGGGCCCCATCCCCAAACTCCTAATTGGCCTTATTATAGTGTCATAGGAATGAAAAGTTCTGCTAGCAATAGACTTAGGTTTGGCTGACTGTTCTGTATAATAGTGTCCTATATGCACCATTGCTTAGAGATTATGCTGTATTTTGCTATGGCAGAACCCATTTTTGCATTGATTCTTATGTGAACTTAAAATGCTTAGACAAAAGTGTAGGCAATATCTCTGTTACTTAATTCTCATAAGCATTTTAGTACTTATTTTATGTAAGAAAGACTTTTTATTAAATGAATGTTATTTTTAAATATAAGTTTTCCTTTTGTGAGGGTTTCTTCTCATATGATGTAATATTCTAAAATAAATGACAATAAGATATAACATTCTGTTTATATATATATATAAATATATACATATATATACACTTTTTTCTAAAAAGAAAATACAGTAGCAGCATTTCTGGGTTCTCAGAGTCTGAAAAGTATTTGAGTTCATATAAGTAATTACATCAAACCTTTAGGATAAAAATTGCTTTGTTAAAAATTACATATTTTAATAAACATCTTCATGTGTACGTGAAATTATATAAAATATATATGGAAAAATGAAATGTAATGTTGAAGTTAGAACAAAGAAAAAATTTGATGTATATTGCTGTGCATATATATACACACCAATGAACACAATTAAATAGTAGAGACTTTAACATAACCCTCTAAACCAGTGTTCCATAAGTGAATAAGCCTTACAACCACTTTCTTTAAAATAGAATTATATAAATGCAGCTGGTGGCATGAGGTATTATATTTTACCTTATGTAGAAGTGGGAGATATTCCTAATCCAAGAAAACCTGCATGTAACTGTAAAATGGTGAGCGTATGGTGCTAAATGTCTTTCATCTTACCCTGATCATGTTCAGTCTCTAAAATAAGAAAAATGTAGTGCATATCATTAACATATTCACATTTTTAATATTATTCTGAACTCCCAGCATCTACTAGGCACTGTATATAATGCATACTGTCTGCCTTGTTTTCACAGTAGAAACGAGTAGAGAGTGAGTTGTGGGGGGAGCTGGTGGAAGCATAGCTCGGCTTAGGACAGCTCATCTAAAGACAATAGACACAGCCAGAGCCTTTATTTATTTATTTTAATTACTTTTCTCAGCCTCCTATTAAATGCCTCCTCTTTTGTTCTTAATTTGAAAGCACCCTCATCCCCATTTAATTACTGTGGTTTTGATTGACAAGAGCAGGGGACAGGAGAAATAGAAAGCTGTCTTCTTCATGTTCTATTTGACACAATATAATGAATGTGTGATGGATAGTTTATTTTTTCCTTGACAACTTAAATATTTGAAGATGAAATGTGGAACTTAAGCACGTAATGACATAGAGCAAGGAGAGAGAGAGAGGGAAAAAAAGAAGAAAGGAAGTTAATTGGACTAGGAACCAAAAACAATACTCATTTGTGCATTTGCCTAATAGTTTAATAACTGCCAATTTGGTGCAGGGATTCTGTTTAACTGTAATAAGAATTCATCTTGAGCTCTTCCCAGGCAAAAAAAAGTTAGCAAATAGACTGTGTCCAGTGGATGCCCTGGTCCTGTGTTTTATTATGTTTACTTTATAATCCCATCATCCCCATGCCACCAGCATGCTTGAGGGGTAGAGAAGGCAGCAACGGCTGCTCCCACTTGGCCCCCTGTCTTTCAGAGCTACCCTAAGGTACTTAAGAATGACAGTATAAAGAATATCTGTGCAGATGAGCCTGTAGATTTGGGGAATTGGCTGCTTATAGACAGGGATTCTTTTGGTAGACTTAATTCCTTTAGCAAGGGTGAAGTACCATCTGTGGGGATTCCTGTCATGTATAAGGAAGTTAGTCATGCTCTCTGTGGAGTTGAGTTTCTTGAATTTTAATGAAACCCATGTCAATCTGTCTCTTCTATAGCCTAGTGTTAAAATCAGTGGTCAGCTACTCAACAATCACAACAGTAAATCACAGCAGATAAACCAACGAGGACAGCTCTAAAGAATGTAAGGCTGTGTTCCCCCCATCAGCCCCCCTTCACAACTAAGATGATGAAAGAATACATAATGAACTGGTGGCATTTCTGTTTTAAAGGGACATCCTTGTGTTCAAATACAGAATCTAGATTTTTTTAAGTATCTTTCTTCATTGGGAAGTTTTTCTTCTCTGTTATCATATGTGTTCTTTTTCATAGATCTGTCATGGATTTGGGGGCTTTTGTATAGGTTACGTGTGGTAAAGCTGTACTTTTACAAAATACTCGGAGAGAAATGCTGATTCTAACCAAAGAAAATGAACTGTTATGCAGAAATTAAGAGAAAATGATGTGTATGCCACCTGAATATAAATTAACTGTGAATGATGTAACTGAGAGAAGCAGGTGGCAGTTCAATATGAGATATTTACAATTAGCTGTATGCATCACTCTGAGAACATAGGGTAGGAAATATCTCACCCAGATTGGATTGGCTCCCAATGGGTTATAATAGCATTACAGATCTCAATGTAACTTTCTAATTCTACTACAATGTGTCACTACCATCTCAAAGACAAGGTCGTTGGAACGTAACTTTCATTGTCAGTTTGCATGTATAAAAGCCAAAACTGTTTCTGTGGGGAGGACTGACAGAGCAAGTTGGAACTGAAAGTTCTTTTTGGCAGAACTGTTTTGGCACAAAATGGAACTCTAACTGGTTCCTTAATGGTAAAAGCTACAACCGCCATTTATCTTCTTGTTTGAGCTAGTAGTTGGAATTGCTAGCTGGGCATTTTCACAGGTCTATTGTCTCCATTAAGGGTTGCATTTCTCTTTGTTTTGTTCTTTTTCTTGTAGGTAAAGGTACATGCCATGATAGAAGTCTGGCAATTTTTATATTTTGCATAAAAATTGGCACCCTCCATTTAAATTACAGTGTATTTTCTTCTCAACTCCTTATTTAGATTAAGGACATTAATATGTCAGTGTATGCGCTAACCCACAGTAAATCTCCATTTAAAAGACTGCTTATCTTGCTTTCAAATTAATGTCTGGATGTGTGTTGAGTTTTCTTTGCATTTTTCATGGCTACATCCATTTACTATTATTTGACATTTAAATGTGATGAAAATTAAATTGATCCAAACATCTTAATATATAGAAAAAAAAAGTATTGAAATATACATCACACTTTTTTTTCAAAAAGTGAAAAGAGACATCTCTGTTTTTACCGTTGTTGACTTTTCTGTTTGTTTGATTGTTGTATGAAGCATCTCAGTTTCCTCTTAGCATTTGCTGCCTGACCTTTTCTTGTGTGTGTGTGTGTATGTGCTACATGCTACATCACTTCAGTCATGTCTGACTCTTTGAGACTATGGACTGTAGCATGCCACATTCTGTCCATGGGATTTTCCAGGCATGAATATTAGAGTAGGTTGCCATGCTCTCCTCCAAGGGATCTTCCTGACCCAAGAATTGAACCTATGTCTCCTGAGGCTCTGCTTTGCAGGCAGATTCTTTACCACTAAGTCACTGGGAAAGTTTAGATCTTTTCTTACACCTTCTTAATTTATTCAGTGGAAGGCCTATATTAGATATTCAACAAAGGAATTTGATGATGATTATATGCTGGAGTGGGGTAGCCTTTCCTTTTTCCAGAAGATCTTCCCTACCAGAAACTGAACCCAGGTCTCCTGCATTGCAGGTGGACTTCACCATCTGAGCCACCAGGAAAGCCTCATATAATATGTTAGTTATTATGTAAAAATCCAGTTCTGTATTTTGTTGCCAACTCAGTTTTATGGAAATCTTCATTTCCATCTTGAAAACCAGCTGTCTAAAATACTATATAGTGGGTAATTATTTACTAATTAATTTAGTTATTTATTTCAGTAAATATTTAGTGAGCATACATTATGTCCCAGTTAGAGCTCTCAGCTCCGGAAGGATGATGAGGAGCAAAACAATTAGGTCTTTCCTCTCTTGAGGTGTTACGATCTAGAAAATCCCATCTATAAATGACTCAAAAGGACCAATGTTTTTAATGCAGATTTCAGTATTTTATCCACACTTTACCTAGATCTCCCCTACAGCACTGCTGTGCTTATTTCTCCAATTACTAGAACTTTTAGCAATTGATTACTCAAATTTAGATTCTCTCCAAAACCCACCATCAAAGCAAGCTTCCTTCAACTTTACATTCCTTCTGTGGGATATCCTTCATCCACTGAATAGTCAATGTAAGAGTCAAAGTCCTGAACTTCTTTATCCAGTATGGGACTGTTCTGAAGAGCCTACCAACAACAGGTTTCAATCAACTGGACTGAAGGCCCTTGTTGCAAGGTCATCACAGTTCAGTTTCTCTCTCTGCCTAATCCTATCTCCCTCACCTTCATGGAAGAGAAGGCCCTATATAGTTGTCTCCAACAAAGTTTGTGGATTCAAACTTTGCCACCTTAAATTCTGTTTCTTGTGAAAGCCAACTTAAGAACTTGACAGCTACCAATGATAAAGTGTAATATATGAATTTCTAAGGGTAACTTGATCTTGCACCAGAAGTAAGAGGAACAAATCAAATGAAGTGACATTTGAACAATGAAAAGAGACATGTGAATGTCTCATTTTCTATTAATCCCAAAACAAATAGAATAAAACCTGAAAGAATTTGCTTCAGGTTTCCCTCTAATAAGTTTCTACTTAAATGTCCACACTAAAGAAGTAGTAGGAACTCTAAACTGATTTTCAAAGAATGTCTCCTCAACCTCTGTTGCCTTATCTGAATATTTTCTATAGCAATTTCAACTATCCAGAAAATCACAAAGTATCTATAACTTCTGACAAACAATTAGCTTTTGTTTTTATATTCTATGGTAATTTTTTTAAATTGTATATACTGGTGTGTGTCTTTTCTTCCAATTTATATTTTGCAAACTCTCTGAAGACAGGTGTAATATTTTTCAAGTCTTTTCCTCCACTGCTCATCATTCTCAGCATTTGGTAGAGTGTGGAATATATATATGGGCTTCCCTTGGGGCTCAACTGGCAAAGAATCCACCTGCAATGTGGGAGACCTGGGTTCAATCCTTGGGTTGGGAAGATCCCTTAGAGAAAGAAAAGGATACCCACTCTAGTATTCTGGCCTGGAGAATTCCATGGACTGAATAGACCATGGGGTCACAAAGAGTTGGACATGGCTGAGCAACCTTCACTTTTCAAGAAGGCCCTGAATGCCCTTGTTGCAAGGTCATCACAGTTCAGTTTCTCTCTCTGCCTAATCCTACCTCCTTCACTTTCATGGAAGAGAAGTCCCTATATAGTTGTTTCCAACAATTTGTGGATTCAAACTTTGCAACTTTATGTTTCTTGTGAAAGCCAACTTAAGACCTTGACAGCTACCAATGATAAAGTGTAATATGAATTTCTAAGGGTAACCCAATCTTGCACCAGGAGTAAGAGGAACAAATCAAATGAAGTGGCACCCCAATCCAGTACACTTGCCTGGAAAATCCCATGGATGGAGGAGCCTGGTAGGCTGCAGATCATGGGGTCGCTAAGAGTTAGACATGACTGAGTGACTTCACTTTCACTTTTCTCTTTCATGCATTGTAGAAGGAAATAGCAACCTGCTCCAGTGTTCTTGCCTAGAGAATCCCAGGGATGGGGAAGCCTGGTGGGCTGCGGTCTATGTGGTTGCATAGAGTCAGACAGTACTGAAACGACTTAGCAGCAGCAGCATCTACATATATATATATACTTAATGATATCTGAACACTTGAGACATTAAAGAAGAGGAACTAAGTCTATGTATTCCTTTTTAGAAGCTTTGAAATTTATCTGGAAAATCAAAACAAGTACATTAAATTTTAACATTAACTCTTTGCTCTTGCTTTTATTTGGCTGATAAACGTTCATAATGCAGTCTTGCAATTATAAATTATGAAACTGAGTTATAATATTGTCTACTAATAACTACATATAAATATTAAAAATAAACAACAGACTCAAAAATGAATTAAAACCATTGAAGAGCATGGTACATAATTTATTACTATAATATAATGGATATTAAAATTGCCTAAAAAACAAAATGAATCCAAATATAGTATTCCCTTCATAAAACATGACTGTGACCTTTACTTGAAGCTATAGTAACTTCTAAAATAATATTTCTTGTGGATTTTTTTTTTAGTGCAGCTTTTAGTTTTTTAAAATGTTAGGCTCTGTCTTGTCATCTCCATAAAGACCTTTTTTTTTTCTCTCTTTGCAGTTTTAACTGTTTCTGTGATATTATTCTCCACTTTTTTAATTTTTTTGCTAGTAGTGTAGAGGCTGGATTTCTTAAAATTCTGAGATGTTTGAATACTCCTCATTTTCAGGAAGAAAATTCATTTTACACAAAGAGCCCATTTCTAGAATTGATCAGAGTGTCATTTGATCACTTGGATACAGTCAAATATCATCAATATCCCTTTTCCTTTTATAATATAATAAATGAAGTTATTTCTTTCTTATTTTATTTTGGAAAGCTCAGTAAAAATTAATCAAACATGTTTTACTAAACCACAGTTGTTAAGTCCCACAATTAATGTATTTACTGCCTCTACTTTAAAGGATGGGTTGGATAGGGCAAGAGTATGCATCAGTTTTCATGAATACACATAAATATATCATATGGATTTCAATTACAGTATTTGCATCATGACTTTATTTTTAAGAATGAATTTGGTGCCCCATGATTGCTTATTTATTATTCATAAAGTATGTTACTTTGATTTTTTACATTAATGGTCTTCTCAGCAGCAAAGATATCAAATCCAAACCACTTTTTCTGACATTACTGACATCTATGGAAAACTACTTTAAAATGTTTTAAATTTTAGCATTTGAAAAAAATAAAAAGTGTGTCAATTAAAAAAAATTATTTTATTTAAAATATAGGGAAAATAATTTACCCCTTTAATTAGAATATTTACATATGAAATCTTAGAAAGTATGGGGCATTAAAAAGGAGCGACATTACTTTGTTGACAAAGGTCTGTATAGTTATAGTTGTGATTTTTACAGTAGTCATGTATGGATGTGAGAATTGGACCATAAAGAAAGCTGAATGCCAAAGAATTGATGCTCTTGAGCTGTGGTGTTAGAGAAGACTCTTGAGAGTCCCTTGGACTGCAAGGAGATCAAAGCAGTCAATTCTAAAGGAAATAAGTCCTGAATAGTCATTGGAAGGACTGATGCTGAAGCAAAAGCTCCAATGTGTTGGCCATCTGCTGTGAAAATGAAAGTTGCTCAGTCTTGTCGGACTCTTCACGACCCCATGAACTATACAGTCCACGGAATTCTCCAGGCCAGAATACTGGAGTGGGTAGCTGTCCCCTTCTCCAGGGGATCTTCCCAACCCAGGGATTGAACCCAGGTCTCCTGCTTTGCAGGCAGATTCTTTACCAATTGAACCACATCTGATGTGAGGAACTGACTAATTTGAAAAGTCCCTGATGCTGAGGAAGATTGAAGGCAGGAGGAGAAGGGGACGACAGAAGATGAGATGGTTGAATGGCATCACTGACTCAATGGACATAAGTTTGAGCAAGCTCCAGGTGTTGGTGATGGGTAGGGAAGCCTGGCATGCTGCAGTCCTTGGGGTTACAAAGAATCAGACATGACTGAGTGACCTGAACTGAATATATAATTGACTTACATATATGTATATATTCTGAATATATAATTGACTTACATATATGTATATATTCTCTGCTCTATATTTACTATATATATATATATATAATATACTAAATGATGGCTTTACAACTTTTCCACCAAGATTCAGATAAAATATTCATTTTTATGGGTCTAGTCCAAATTAAAAACCATCATTATTTCCTTAGGGTAGAAAATTGAACTCAATTATCTATTTTGTTTACATCTTCAGTATCTACTATAGTATTCAGCCCATAGGAGGGACTCTGCAAATCCAACTTATTAATAAATTAATAGTGCAAATAATAAATGGTATTATAATATCATAAATAGGGAGAATATAGACTAATTCCTTCTAACATTCCCTTATTTTCCTCCAGGCTTCCCACTTTTTTCTTCCTAGTTCAGTTTTCAGTTCAATCCCTAGAGTAACAAAGAGACTCTCATATCTTTTCATATCCATATGTTAATTGAGTATTGTGTGGGACCATAATAATAATAATAATAGGTATAAATGAGAAGCTCCATCTCAATCAAAATGAAGTACTGAGCCAAAGTAATTGCTGCTGTAGTAGACTACAAAAATGAGAAATCAAGATTTTTGATTCCAAGTGTTTATCATGTCAACAGGAGACAGATTCTATAACTCTAATATGTGCTAAAATTTAGAGGTCAAGTTTTGTATGATATTACCTAATAAAGGAGCATTTACATTTTACTTCAGAAGAATAATCATTTTTTAAATTTACAATCCATGATATTTTATGTAAGATCCCTTACATAAAATATCCTGCTTAT
Source organism: Oryx dammah (assembly GCF_014754425.2). Lineage (NCBI taxonomy): Eukaryota > Metazoa > Chordata > Mammalia > Artiodactyla > Bovidae > Oryx > Oryx dammah. Next base: position 45,791,531 of record NW_024070206.1, on the reverse strand, counting down.
CTGTTATATACTATATAATGTAAAATGAAGCTTTCCTGTCGATTATTTTCCTTACCTAATGAGAAGTATAAGGTCAATAGATCATGACACACTTCTTCCTGATGTGAAATTCAGTGGGACCTTGAAGATATAGATTCACTTTCTTGCACTAAAAAACATATTCATTTCAGTCAATCAATATAAAACAAACAAAAAAATTAGTATTGAGGATAGTCTCTCTTTCAGTATATTTCAGAGGGAAAATAACAACCAATGTGCCTGTGTAAGACTGACATTTCAACCTTCTTCTTCTAAGATTTCCTGTCCAGAGTGATTGTCTCTCCAGCTCCAGGACAGTGCTCTCTGAAAGCTCAGTCCAATTATAAAGTGACACAGTCAGAGCTCATCTTTTGACTTCAACCTGATGGATAAAAATTCTACTTTCACTTCTAGAGCTGGTGGCTCAGATGGTAAAGAATCTGCCTGCAATGCAGAAGACTCAGGTTCGATCACTGAGTCAGGAAGATCCCCTGGAGAAGGAAACAGCAACCCACTCCAGTATTCTTGCCTGGAGAATTTCATGGACAAAGGAGTCTGGTGAACTACAGTCCATGGGGTCACAAAGGGTTAGACAATTCCAGAGTATATACCAAGGATGAAAATCAATTGCTCTAAATTGGGGTAATTTTTCCTTTAAAACTTCTCTTCACTCTTTTCTCAACCCAGCAACAGAAAAAAATATTGTACTTAACGCTTCACGGTTAACCACTGAACACAATTTTCTGTTTTATTTAAATCTTCAGAATCTATAGTGCTAGACATACAGACAATGCTCTGGAATGTAGGTGGATGTAATTGGATTAATAACCTCAGATATGCAGATGACACCACCCTTATGGCAGAAAGTGAAGAGGAACTAAAAAGCCTCTTGATAAAAGTGAAAGTGGAGAGTGAAAAAGTTGGCTTAAAGCTCAACATTCAGAAAATGAAGATCATGGCATCCAGTCCCATCACTTCATGGGAAATAGATGGGGAAACAGTGGAAACAGTGTCAGACTTTATTTTTGGGGGCTCCAAAATCACTGCAGATGGTGACTGCAGCCATGAAATTAAAAGACGCTTTCTCCTTGGAAGAAAAGTTATGACCAACCTAGATAGCATATTCAAAAGCAGAGATATTACTTTTCCGACCAAGGGCCATCTAGTCAAGGCTATGGTTTTTCCAGTGATCATGTATGGATGTGAGAGTTCGACTGTGAAGAAGACTAAGCTTGAAAGAATTGATGCTTTTGAACTGTGGTGTTGGAGAAGACTCTTGAGAGACCCTTGGACTGCAAGGAGATCCAACCAGTCCATTGTGAAGGAGATCAGCCCTGGGATTTCTTTGGAAGGAATGATGCTAAAGTTGAAACTCCAGTACTTTGGCCACCTGATGCGAAGAGTTGACTCATTGGAAAAAACTCTGATGCTGGGAGGGACTGGGGGCAGGAGGAGAAGGGGACGACTGAGAATGAGATGGCTGGATGGCATCACTGACCCGATGGATGTGAGTCTGAGTGAACTCTGGGAGTTGGTGATGGACAGAGAGGCCTGGCATGCTGTAATTCATGGGGTCACAAAGAGTTGGACGCAACTGATCAACTGAACTGAACTGAGTGGTTATGTGAAATGAAAATGGGGAGGTGAAAGACAGAGGGATAAGCATTAAATGAATATTTGCTATCACTAAATTCCAACAGCAAAGTCCAGCATGGGCTGGGATTTAATAACACTCAATATCCATGTTATCTTCTTTTCTTTTTTGTGAAGAGGTCGGTGCCCTTGTCTTTCCTTTATCAAATGAAGTGAAGTGAAGTGAAAGTCACTTAGTCATGTCCAACTCTTTGTGACCCCATGGACTATACAGTCCATGGAATTCTCCAGGCCAGAATACTGGAGTGGGTAGCTGTTCCTTTCTCCAAGGGATCTTCCCAACCCAGGGATCAAACTCAGGTTTCCCACATTGCAGATGGATTCTTATCCACTGAGACACTAGGGAAGCTCCCTCTCGAAAACTTTTATTGTCCTGATTTCAATTTCAAAAGAAGAAATTCCTCAAGCTAAAATTCCTCCTTGGCCATCAGAGAAAGTTTAAAACAAGCCAAATAAAACTACCAAAAACAAAACAAAACCGTAAAGTGCCAAAGAACGATGTTTATAAGTTTTCAAATAGAAGCTGAAAACACCAATAAAGTTTGGATTTAGCTCCAATGTACCATCAACCTCAGGCAGCTCTCGCCTGCCCCTACCCCTTTTTAATGGTCCATTTGTCTAGTCCCCCTGGAAGATCTATAGAGAAAATTACCAGTGCAGAATGTAGATCCAATTGCACATCCTGCTACAGGAGAAACGATTCCTGTTCTCATCATTGGGATCAATAATTTGCTAACACAGTATTAGCAAGAGCAACAACTCTACCAGGTTAAAGGAGTTTTACACTGAATAATGACGGTCTAGGAAAGCGAAAAGCTGAGCGAGTAAATCCTGGCAGCCTTTTACTATTGAGAGAGCACACGCCAGTGAATCAATAGTGACTCTGGTGAGTCTGGGCTGTAAAGATGCTTTATTGTTCTGCCTAAGTACATTGGCAGAGATGCTCCTCTTAATATCTGTACACGGGGGCCACTGGGGTTCAGGCCCGCACTATTAACAAAAGCATTTTCTCTGCTGAAAAAATAGAAGTCCCTTCCAGGGACTCAGAACATGGATGCTTTGTATCTATAAAAACTCCAAGGGGAAAAAAAAAGCCGAGGATGAAAAGAATGATAAGCGAATCCCCAGAGAGAATATGGAAAGGGACTCAGAACTAGAAAATGCCACTTAACCTCAACAGATTTAAAAAAGGAGAGAAAGAAAAAAAAAAAAATCAAGAGACCTTCACCCTTAGAGGTCTTCCTGAGTCATTTACTTATATCTGTATTGCTAGAGGCAGAGACTATTAAAATCAATGCATTTCTCAGTTATCCTCTAGGACAAATAAGTCATCTCTTGTTTAAAAAAGTGAAAAATTTGAACAGTGACTTGATTTACCCAAATCATCAAATATGGAAGAGTGGTGACAGGAGTAGTGTCCCCAATGTTGTTCGTTATGCTGGAGTGGCCTTCACACTGCCCTAGTGATAATCTGTGATTCATGTCCCATTGCTCATTTGGCATCCCATTGCCCATATGCCCATATGGCGTCATCAACTCGATAAACATGAGTTTGAGTAAGCTTCGGGAGTTGGTGATGGACAGGGAAGCCTGACATGTTGCAGTCCATGGGGTCTCAAAGAGACAGACATGACTGAGTGACTGAACTGAACTGTCCCATTGGATAATCTTGCAGTTAAGGAAGGAATCTGTCCATTTAATGTCTGGCTCTGTGCCTTTTGGTACACACAGAGACACTGTATTTTCTGTCCCCACTGTGGTCAGACAGAGCATGGGACAAGTTCCATTCATGAATAGTGAGGAGATGTCCTTCTTATTGTTGTTCAATCGTGAAGTTATGTCGTATTCTTTGAGACCCCATGAACTGTAGCATGGCAGCTTCCCCTATCCTCCACTATCTCCCAGAGTTCGCTCAAATACATGTCCACTGAGTCAATGATTATATCTAATCACTCATCCTCTGCCTCCCTCTCATGCTTTTGCCTTCAATCCTTCCCAGCATCAGAGTCTTTTCCAATGAGCCAATGGTCCAACTCTGACATCTGTACATAACTATTGGAAAAATCATAGCTGACTAGATGGATCTTTGTCTGCAAAGTTATGTTTCTGCTTTTTAATATGCTGTCTAGGTTTTGCTATAGCTTTCCTTCCAAGGAGCAAGTGCCTTTTAATTTCATGCCTGCATTCACCATCTGTAGTGATTTTGGAGCCCAAGAAAATAATGTCTGTCACTGTTTCCACTTTTTCCCCTTCTATTTGCCATGAACTGATGGGACTGAATGCCATGATCTTCGTTTCTTAAATGCTGAATTTCAAGTCAGCATTTTCACTCACCTCTTTCATCCTCATCAAGAAGCTCTTTAGTTACTCTTTGATTCCTGCCATTAGAGTGGCATCATCTGCATATCTAAGGTTGTTGATATTTCTGCTGGCAATCTTAATTCCAGCTTGTAGTTGATCCAGTTTGGCTTTTCACATGATGTATTCTGCAAAGAAGTTAAATAAATAGGGAGAAAATATACAGCCTTGTTGTACCACACTCTTAATTTTGAACCAGCCAATTTTTCCATGTCTGGTTCTAACTGTTGCTTCTTGACTTCATATATAGGTTTCCCAGGAGACAAATAAGGTGATCTAGTATTCCCACCTCTTTAGGAATTTTTTCCACAGTTTGTTGTGACCCACACAGTCAAAGGCTTTAAAATAGTCTATGAAGCAGAGGTAGATATTTTTCTGGAATTTCCTGGCTTTTTCTATAATGCTATGGATGTTGACATTTTGATCTTTGGTTCCTCTGCCTCTTTGAAACTCAGCTTGCAAATCTAAAGTTCTCTGTTCACATACTGCTGAAGCTCAACTTGAAGGACTTTGATCATAACCTTGCCAGCTTGTGAAATGACCACAACTATACTATAGCTTGAACATTCTTTGGCGTTGCTCTTCTTTGGGTTTGGAATGAAAACTGGCCTTTTCCAATCCTGTGTACACTTCTGAATTTTCCAAATTTGCTGACATATTGAAAGCAGTACTTTAGTAATATTACCTTTTAGGATTTTAAATAGCTCACCTGCACCAAAATGTGGTAAGCTGTACAGGGAAAGGATATTTTTCTCCCTTATATTCTTTTCATATTTCCAAGATTTTCATAATGTGTACATATTCCTTTTCCAAACTTGCTGGCATATTGAGTGTAGCACTCAAACAGCATTATCTTTTCGGATTTGAAATAGCTCACCTGGAATTCTATCACCTCCACCAGCTTTGTCCATAGCTATGCTTCCTAAGGCCCACTTGACTTCACATTCCAGGATGTGTGGCTCTAGGTGAGTGACCACACCCTTAAGGTTGTCCTGGTCATTAAGATGTCCCTCCTAAACTGGAACAATTACTTGTCCACTAAATACTTGATGTGAAAACATAGTTAAGAAAAAAGAGATAGAATGGGAATCTCTCCCATGGAAAGTTGACATAATCACAGGAACCCATAATTAACTATAAGAAAGGTAGGCATATAGTTGAGAATGTAGGGGAAAGTATCTTAAAATATGTTTAGGAATAAACAAAATCTCTGTATGTGGCTGTTGTCACCTTAAGTTTACTGCAGTTAAATAGATGAAAAAAGAACTATATTTCTCAGAGGTATGCTTCCAGAAGAACCCCCATCCTGATCTGAAAACCTCACCTGTTTAAGATTTAAAGCAACTCTTGCCTCTCAGTCTCTGAGTATTGTAGAATTTCTTAGTGCCACTTCAAATTGTGTGTATGAATGAAGGAGATGGGAAAGCCTCCTGTGTGCAACTGATGCCTGTGGAGAACAGTGGTCTGAGTGCTCTTCTCTGGAAACTGACTCAGGTTTTAATCAACAAACATTTCCCACCCACAGAGTAGGACCCATGAGACAGATGCTAAGAGAATCTGAGAATTGTTGCAGGTTAGAGACACTTTTGTGTATTTGGGGATTGTTTCTGTGATTATCTTCTTCCTCTTTCATTAAAGGTTGTGAGATAGTAGAAGCAATTAACTAGTCTTCCAAACACAGAGATTTACTAATCAAGAAGGTCTTCAGGTAGACCTGATTAAAGGCTCCCCACATATAACACTCTGATGTACTATTAATGTCACATTCCATAGAACTGTAAATGAGACCTTTGGGTGGTCTCTCTTAGGGAAAGAGTAAATATATTTTGTTTGAGGAGACAGTGTGATCTACTGTTTTGTGAATAGAAGGGTAAACTTTGGTTATAATTAATACTGTTTATCAAGTGTTTCCTGCTTTCTGTCATTTGATCAAATGTTTAAATTGTATTTCCTGTATTCTTTGAATTTGGTAAGGTTGTGTTCCTAGTCAATGAGCTTTGGACAACTGTAATATTTGTTATTTCTGAGCAAGGGCATTTAATCGACAATTTCAAAAGTTCCAAAACTCTCTCTCCCTTGTCTGTCTTAGAAGTGGTTGGATGCTTAATAGATGGGACACCAGAGTGAGGGATTATAAGGCAGGACCCAGTCAATCCATAAGAGACCTGTAGATAAGAAACAGCAAACATGTCTTTACAATGTGGAGATTTTATTTACTTTGGTATAATATAGCTTATTCTGACTGGTAGAAAGTCTCTGTCAGCAGTTTCTCTTGCAAATCTAATACACGTAAACCAGTGCTATGCTTGAAGTAGGTGGCTATCATAAAAATAATAAACAAGTGCACAAATAAAAATATAATAGAAAAATATTTTAAAGGGATTATTTTACCTACTTCTCCCTCTAAGATTGTTCTCATTTTTATCTCCTGAAACTGAAAATCTGAATAACTATACAGACTTATGCAAACCCTGCCATTCTGCAGTTGAAAGTACATAGTTATTGCAATGAACCTATAATGATAATTCATAATTTTCATAAGGTTTTATGATATGCCCTCTTCTAATGATTCCAGAAGTAAGTAGATATTCTCAACCAGCAACAAAAATATTTTTTACTACATACATTGGGTTGTAATGAGCACTATTAGCTCAAAATATTCCTGCATAGTTCATCACATAGTTTGAATGGCATCCTTAAAAATTATTTCTTCAGGTTGTCTTTTCTAATTTTAAATCAAACTTACCACATGGCATTCAGACATTGGCTGCTTGATAGGCTTTAGAGATTTTGGGATTCAATTCTTTCCTTACCTTGGGGGTTGGATTTGCAGAGTCTTCATTTCATCATGTATATAGTTAGAGTTTATTTAATGAGTAAATGAATGTGCTTGGGGATCTACCAGCAGCTTTGGATTCTATAGCTGGCACTTCCTGGAAAGAGGAACTATAGTTGCAAAGGTAATGAACCTTCATACTGGTAGCTAGAGAAGATTTATGTAAAGTCCTTCTCATATTTGTTCTTTTAATGTGCCTACATATGCCATTGCCTGAGAAAAGTAGTTATTTAGAGCAGTATTTTCCAAAGTAATCTAGTTTCATTAGAGCACACCACCTGCACATTTCAGAAACATTTAGAGAAATTTTAACTATATTCAATAGTACTTGGTTTTTCAGAGTCCAGCCAAGTGAAATAAGTGTCTGGCAGAAACAACTCTGTTCTCCAATGAATCTCATTTGCAGTATCCAACATTCAAGTTAATTAATATTGGAGAAGACTTCACAGGAGACTGTTTTTTCTCTTATCAATCTCTTGTTATTTATCTGTGGGAATAACTTACTATAAGTAGAGTTGTGAAATGCTACAAACTGTACCTGAAATCTACCTTAAAAGGCAGGGACTGATTATCATTGTGACAGCAAATGGAACAGACTGAATTTCCCAAGCAAAAATATATCCAGTTTTATAGAATAAAAGAAAATTAGAGACAGAGGGAGTTTCATGTACCACTCCTTCATTTTGCAGCAAAAGAAACTGAGGTCCATGTATACAAAGAACTCCATTTCATGGAGATAATTATCAGAAGAACCTCTACTGTTACTAAAATATATTAACTCCCTCTCTAATATTTCAATCATCAGAAAGCCCAAATCACTAATGTTAACATATATAAATCAATCAGTAAAAACCATATAATGCTATAACTTTGCTCATCAGCTCTTCCTGTAATAAGTAAGTATGCAATATACTAAAATAAGTAAATCTAAAGTCATATATTTATGCATGTCAGCTAAATCACAAATATTTCAAATAAGTGCCTTTGCTCAGTGATTTTTTAGAGAGGTCCTGATGCTCCAAGATTCCTCTAAGATATCTCATCAATAGGATGGCCATATAACATATTGTTCAAACTGGTTCATTTTTGGGAGTGAAATAGATCCCTGCTTGTAACTTCTCCAGGCATCTGGGCAAATCAGTTTGTACAGTAACTTTTTACATTTTCTGCCAGAGTAAAGGAGACTGACTCTGAGCAAAGAGGGCACAGCTGGGGGATAGTGTGTTTCCTTTCTCTCACTAAGAGGAGATCTACATTTCCAGCTTATGGAGCTGCAATGCATAATTTCATTCAAAAAAAAAAAATAAAGTTTTCTATAATAATAGATTTGAAACCAATGCTTTGAATGAAGCATAATAATTTAGGTACCCAACACAGCTATAAGATTAACAAGCATCCATCCATGAACTTTTCTTAAACCAAGTCTTCTTTGAATAACATAATGATCAGAAAATTAGTGATTTCCTGGTATCAGTCCTCTTCCTCCCCTTCCCATTTCTTCTGCCAAGATTGATGGTACCTCAGACCTACATATTTAGTCTTATCTGTGATGCAAAGTGAGAGTTCAGAACAGAGAGTTCAATCTCCACCATACTTCCTTCTTGTATTGTGCTAAGTCGCTTCAGTCATGTCCAACTCTTTGTAGCTCCATGGACTATAGCCCACCAGGAATTCTTCAGGCAACAATACTAGGCTGGGTGGTCATTTCCTACTTCATACTTCCTTTTTAGTCATATTTAAATAAACAAAACCAAAAACTATCATTAAAGCAAGAGAAAAATAAGGGGCAAAAATGGAGCAATGGTAATAGTTTTCCAATCTTTAATCATGTGAATAATTCTTTAAAATTTGTTAAAAATAACAGGTTGTTTTGTACCAAGAACAACTTCCTCAGAGCTCTTACTTTCTTTGTGAACTCAAGTATAGCCTCAATTTTTCTAAAAAGGTTGTAGACAAGAGGGAATATATTACTAAATCTTATTTCCCAATCATCCAGGTGAAGGTCAAAAACAGTGCAACATGCTAAAGGACTGGGGATGAGTTTATATTATTTTTTCATTCTACTAAATACCACAATTTTTTTTTTTTTTTTTTTGCAGAGAATGAATGTGTTCTCTGAACTTCTATTAGCATGTTTTTCCATTTTGACACACTATTTTCTTCTTTCAGTGTACCTTTGATAACCACAAGTTCTGAATTATTCTAATTTTTAGCTTTGTACATTCAGTTCAGTCACTCAGTCGTGTCCGACTCTTTCCGACCCTATGAATCGCAGCATGCCAGGCCTCCCTGTCCATCACCAACTCCCAGAGTTCACTCAGACTCATGTCCATCGAGTCTGTGATGCCATCCAGCCATCTCATCCTCAGTAGTCCCCTTCTCCTCTTGCCCCCAACCCCTCCCAGCATCAAAGTCTTCTCCAATGAGTCAACTCTTACAATGAGGTGGCCAAAATACTGGAGTTTCAGCTTTAGCATCATTCCTTCCAAAGAAATCCCAGGGCTGATCTCCTTCAGAATGGACTGGTTGGATCTCCTTGTAGTCCAAGGGACTCTCAAGAGTCTTCTCCAACACCACAGTTCAAAAGCATCAATTCTTCAGTGCTCAGTATTCTTCACAGTCCAACTCTCACATCCATACATGACCGCTGGAAAAACCATAGCCTTGACTAGACGAACCTTAGTCAGAAAAGTAATGTCTCTGCTTTTGAATATGCTATCTAGGTTGGTCATAACTTTTCTTCCAAGGAGTAAGCGTCTTTTAATTTCATGGCTGCAGTCACCATCTGCAGTGATTTTGGAGCCCTCCAAAATAAAGTCTGACACTGTTTCCACTGTTTCCCCATCTGTTTCCCATGAAGTGATGGGACCAGATGCCATGATCTTCGTTTTCTGAATGTTGAGCTTTAAGCCAAATTTTTTACTCTCCTCTTTCACTTTCATCAAGAGGATTTTTATTCTTCTTCACTTTCTGCCATAAGGGTGGTGTCATCTGCATATCTGAGGTTATTGATATTTCTCCCAGCAATCTTGATTCCAGCTTGTGTTTCTTCCAGTCCAGCATTTCTCATGATGTACTCTGCATAGAAGTTAAATAAGCAGGGTGACAGTATACAGCCTTGACGTACTCCTTTTCCTATTTGGAACCAGTCTGTTGTTCCATGTCCAGTTCTAACTGTTGCTTCCTGGTCTGCACACAGACTTCTCAAGAGGCAGGTCAAGTGGTCTGGTATTCCCATCTCTTTCAGAATTTTCCACAGTTTATTTTGATCCACACAGTCAAGGCTTTGGCATAGTCAATAAAGCAGAAATAGATGTTTTTCTGGAACTCTCTTGCTTTTTCCATGATCCAGAGGATGTTGGCAATTTGACCTCTGGTTCCTCTGCCTTTTCTAAAACCAGCTTGAACATCAGGAAGTTCACGGTTCACGTATTGCTGAAGATTGTCTTGGAGAATTTTGAGCATGACTTTACTAGCATGTGAGATGAGTGCAACTGTGCAGTAGTTTGGGCATTCTTTGGCATTGCCTTTCTTTGGAATTGGAATGAAAACTGACCTTTTCCAGTCCTGTGGCTACTGCTGAGTTTTCCAAATTTGCTGGCATATTTAGTGCAGCACTTTCACAGCATCATATTTCAGGATTTGAAATAGCTCAACTGGAATTCCATCACCTCCACTAGCTTTGTTCATAGTGATGCTTTCTAAGGCCCACTTGACTTCACATTCCAAGATGTCTGGTTCTAGATGAGTGATCACACCATCGTGATTATCCAGGTCATGAAGATCCCTTTTATACTGTTCTTCTGTGTATTCTTGGAGAAGGGAATGGCAGTCCACTCCAGTACTCTTGCCTGGAAAATCCCATGGACTGAGGAGCCTGGTGCAATATTGTCCATGGAGTCGCAAAGAGTCGGACACGACTAAACGACTTCACTTTCACGTTCTGTGTATTCTTGCCACCTCTTCTTAATATCTTCTGCTTCTGTTAGGTCCAGACCATTTCTGTCCTTTATCGAGCCCATTTTTGCATGAAATGTTCCCTTGATATCTCTAATTTTCTTGAAGAGATCTCTAGTCTTTCCCATTCTGTTGTTCTCCTCTGTTGTTTTCTGTTGAGTTTTTCCCATTCTGTTGTTTTCCTCTGTTGTTTTCTGTTGAGTCTTTCCCATTCTGTTGTTTTCCTCTGTTGTCTTCTGTTGAGTAACAGGGAAATTTGTCCTTGGAATGCGGAATGAGGCAGGGCAAAGACTAATAGAGTTTTGACAAAAGAATGCACTGGTCATAGCAAACACCCTCTTCCAACAACACAAGAGAAGACTCTACACATGGACATCACCAGATGGTCAACACTGAAATCAGATTGATTATATTCTCTGCAGCAAAAGATGGAGAAGCTCTATGCAGTCAACAAAAGACCAGGAGCTGACTGTGGCTCAGATCATGAACTCCTTATTATGAAATTCAGACTTAAATGAAGAAAGCAGGGAAAACCACTAGACCATTCAGGTATGACCTAAATCAAATCCCTTATGATTATACAGTGGAAGTGAGAATAGATTTAAGGGACTAGATCTGATAGATAGAGTTCCTGATGAACTATGGAATGAGGTTTGTGACATTGTACAGGAGACAGGGATCAAGACCATCCCCATGGAAAAGAGATGCAAAAAACCAAAATGGCTGTCAGGGGAAGCCTTACAAATAGCTATGAAAAGAAGTGAAAAGCCAAGGAGAAAAGGAAAGATATAAGTATCTGAATGCAGAATTCCAAAGAATAGCAAGAAGAGATAAGAAAGCCTTCTTCAGCGATCAATGCAAAGCTTTGTACATTGAACACAATGTATTCTCCAGTTCATATATCCATGACTAGGCACATGAGATTAAATGGCTATTATATTATTTTTCCATTGTTGTTACTCATGTTGATAATTCTAGTCCCCCTTGGAGGTCATAAGAGTATGTCAAAGTGAAGTGCTTTCTAAAACAAGTTAACATATTTTAATGATGTAAACAACCTGAAAATACTACCTAATCCCACATACTACAAATAGAACTTATTCAATAATCTTTGGGTGTCTTTTTTTTTTAATCATTTAGAACATCTCCTCAGCTATTTATTCTTCTTTAAACATACATTAGATAATATAAACTACTGTATTCAACTTCCATGTGCCTAAAACTATATATACTGAGATACAAAAGAAAAGGCTGTGCTACCTAATTTCTGGAAGTTAACAGTCTAATAATCAAGAGAAAATAAACTCAGTAATAATGCCTTGCTGTCATCAATTAAATCACAAAATACAAGCTAAACAATGATTGTCTCAGGAGTTATCAACAGGGAATCAATGAAGGCAGCAATAAATTTGGACACCTATATCTTTGAGGTTATATACCAAAGTTGAACTTCAAAGTTTAACAGAGTTCAGATAAAGAGAGGCTAAAATATGACAAATACTCTTGAGTATCAGCTTAATTCTTACCCTCCCTTTCCTTCAAAGCAGAATGCAAACTTTGGCATTTTCAACATTACCATCATTAATGCCTTAAAAACTTTGCCATTATTTCCAGGAAGATAACTTATATTTTCTAGTCTTTCTTACTTCTGAGGATGAGAATGAAGAACCTATGACATGTAACCAATGAGATGCAAGTGGAAAATCTATTGGAAAAGTTTGTCTTCCCTGGTATAAATTATATTTTTAATGGCTTTTTTTATTTTGCACAAAATGCCTATATAACACCAGAGGTGGAACAGCTAATTTATGATTAGGAGGAGACTATTCAGATAATAACTATATTCCTCACATGGCAAAGAAGGAACTAGAAGTAACTGCTTTATTGATCTATTCGAAAGACTGTACTAGCCTTAACCTGTCCACTTCAGGGTTCCAGCTGAAGATGTAATATAAAACTTCTGTTTGGTAAGTCACAGTAATTGTTTTCTGTCCCATGAAGCCAGACACAATATTTTACTGCTAACAAGGGGGTTAGAGTGTTCCAAATGAGAATAGAAATAAGCTTTGATGGACTATAGATATAGGAACTGAGTGGAATGAAGGCAAACATACTTGTGAGGGTCATGACTATGGGATAGAAAGCTATATCAACTTTGTTCAAAGAAACTATTGCAGCTGGAACTTAACTGATTCTGTCACTTTACATTTGCAAATACTTGATTGGGCCATAGTAGTATTTATGATTTACTTCAGCTTAAATAATCTACCCCAAGTAAAATGCCAGAAGAGAAATAATACATTTTAAAATATGGTTATGCTTTTCCTTTTCTTGATTTTAACATTTTTATCATGAAAGTCAACATACTCTCTACCTCCAGCTTTATTTTTTTTAAGTGAGTTTATTTTTGGACTTTTCTATTTCATTGTCTGTTTTTAATTCCAACATCATATTGTTTTAATTATGACAGTTTTGTAATTTAGTTTGAAATAATGAAGCATGATGCCTCCAGTACATTCTTCTTTCTCAAGATTGCTTTGACTATTTAGATCTTTTGTTGTTCCATACAAATTTTCAGATTATTTGTTCTACTTCTATGAAAAATGTCACTGGAATTTTGATAAGGATTTTAGTAGATTCTGTTGGATATTCTGGCCATTTTAACAATATTCTTCTAATTCATAAGAAGACAATATCCTTATATTTATCTGCATCTTCCGTTTCTTTCATTAGAGTATTATAGTTTAAAATATACCAATATTTCATTTTCTTGATTAACTTTATTCCTAGGTATTTTATACATTTTGATACAATTTCAAATTGGATTTAAAAAAAATTATTTTTCTGTTAGTTCATTATTAATGTACAAAGTGCAAAATAATTTTTGTATTGATTTTATATCCTATAACTGTTGAATTTGTTTATTAGTTTTAACAGGTTTTCAGAGATTCTGTAGGATTACTATATATAGTATTGTCATATGAAAGTAGTGACAGTTTTACTTTTCACTTTCCAGTTTGAGTGCATTTTTATTTATTTTTTAACCTAATTCTCTGGCTAGGACTCCCATTACAGTGTTGAATAAAAGTAGTGAGAGTGGGCTGCTGCTGCTCCTACTGTGGCTGCTAAGTCGCTTCAGTCGTGTCTGATTCTGTGCGACCCCATAGACGGCAGCCCACCAGGCTCCCCTATCTCTGGGATTCTCCAGGCAAGAACACTGGAGTGGGTTGCCATTTCCTTCTCCAATGCATGAAAGTGAGTGGGCTACATTGTTGCTAATTTTTGAGAAAAAGTTTTGAGCTTTTAACCAAGTACAGGGAGGCATGGCGTGCTGCGATTCATGGAGTCGCAAAGAGTCGGACATGACTGAATGAATGAACTGAACTGAACTGAACTGATGTCACCCCACTCCAGTACTCTTCCCTGGAAAATCTCATGGGCAGAGGAGCCTGGTAGGCTGCAGTCCATGGGGTCGCAAAGAGTCGCACACGCCTGAGTGACTTACTTTCACTTTTCACTTTCATGCATTGGAGAAGGAAATGGCAACCCACTCCAGTGTTCTTGTCTGGAGAAACCCAGGAACGGGGGAGCCTGGTAGGTTGCTGTCTATGGGGTCGCACAGAGTCAGACATGACTGAAGCGACTTAGCAGCAGTAGCAGCATAAAGTTAACTCTGGGCTTTTCATATATGGCCTTTATTATGTTGAAGTATATATCAACTATAACTACTTTGTTGAGATTTTTATCATAAATGGAAATGGAAAATGTCAAATGATTTTTCTGCATCTATTGGGATGTATTATACAATTTTCACCCTTCATTTTGCTGTGGTGGTACCTCACTCTTACTGGGTTGGGGCTGTTGAAACATTCTTGACATCCTGGGATAAATCACATTTGATTATTGTATATGATCCTAGTTATGTTGTGTTGAATTTGGTTGGTTAATATTTTATTGAGAATTTTCCATTTATATTCACTACAGACATTAACTTATGGTGATCTTTTCCTGTGGTACGTTGTCTGGTTTTGGTATCAGATTAAGGTTGGTTTCATAAAATGAGTTTGGAAGAGTTTCCTTCTTATCCATCTTTTAGAAAAATTTGATAAATATTTCTATTAATTTTTCATTAAATGTTTGATAGAGTTTACCAGTGAAATTTTCATTCCAGTTCCAAAGAAAGGCAATGCCAAAGAATGTTCCAATTACCACACAATTGCACTCATTTCACATGCTAGTGAAGTAATGCTCAAAAGCCTTCAAGCTAGGATTCAACAGTACATGACCTGAGGTCTTCTAGATGTTCAAGGTGGATTTAGAAAAGGTAAAGAAATCAGAGATCAAATTGCCAACATCCATAGGATCATATAAAAAGCAAGCAGATTCCAGAGGAACATCTACTTCTGCTTCATTGACTATGCTAAAGTCTTTGACTGTGTAGGCCACAACAAAATGTGGAATATTCTTCAAAAGATATGGGAATACCAGACCTGACCTGCTGCTTGAGAAATCTGTATGCAGGACAAGAAGCAACAGTTAGAACTGGAAATGAAACAACAGATTGGTTCAAAATTGGGAAAGGAGAACATCAAGGCGGCTTATTGTCACCCTGCTTATTTAACTTATATGCAGAGTACCTCATGTGAAATGCTGGACTAGATGAAGCACAAGCTGGAATCAAATTGCAAACAGAAATATCAATTACCCCAGATATGCAGATGACACTAAGCTTTTGGCAGAAAGTAAAGAAGGACTAAATATCCTCTTGATGAAAGTGAAATAGAAGAGTGAAAAACTTGGTTTAAAACTCCATATTCAAAAAATGAAGATCATGGCATCTGGTCCCATCACTTCATAGCAAGTAGATGGGGAAACAATGGAAAGAGTGACAGACTTTATTTTCTTGGGCTCCAAAATCACTGGAGCCATGGTGACTCCATGCATGGTGACTGCAGCCATGAAATTAAAAGGTGCTTTCTCCTTGGAAGAAAAGCTATGTCCAATAGACAGCATATTAAAAAGCAGAGACATTACTTTGCCGACAAAGGTACATCTAGTCAAAGCTATGGTTTTCCCAGTAGTCATGTATGGATGTGAGATTTGGACCATAAAGAAAGCTGAATGCCAAAGAACTGATACTTTTGAACTGTTGTTTTGGAGAATACTCTTGAGAGTGCCTTGGCTTACAAGATCAAAGCAGTCAATCCACAAGGAAATCAGTTCCGAATACTCATTCTAATGACTGCGGCTGAAGCTGAATCTCCAATACTTTGGCCACCTGATGTGAAAAACTGATTCACTGAAAAAGACCCTGATGCTGGGAAAGATTGAAGGCAGGAGGAGAAGGGGGAAGCAGAGAATGAAATGTTTGGATGCCATCACTGACTTAATGGGCATGAGTTTGAGCAAACTGGCAGATGGTGAAGGACAGGGAAGCCTACCATGCTGCAGTCCATGGGGTAGTGAAGAATTGAACAGGGCTTAGTGAATGAAGAACTCAACTACTGAAAGAGCTGGGGAATTTAACATGAGGGAAGCTGGTGAAAAGATTCCAATTTTCAACACTAATGGTGGTTATGTGATTTTTGGGGAGACATAAGCATGATTAGTGGCCTCTGTCAGGAACTGAGTCAAGTTAGCAACGTGGTAGATAGATCTGATAGATCTTGATAAGAATTGAAACATTATTGCAATGCCATTTCCTCAACTCTGAATAATAAATATCTTCAGAAAAAAGGGAGGTAAACACCTCAGAAGAAAGCTTCTTTGTTGGAAAAATATGAAACCCTGTGGAATTTTGGGTTTCTAAGTATTCATACTCAGTGGAATCTCTGACAAATACCCCAATTCTAATTCTCCGGATCCTATGCTTTACCATTGGTATACTTTGATTTATGAGATATGGTATAACTTTGACTTCAACATATGTTTATCTCAGCCATCAGTAGACCAAACATTGAGTGTGAGGTTTTGAAACATTAACCTTGAAGTTTTGAGAAACAAGGGAACCTTTCAAGTCAAAGAAAAAATTCTCTGCTTTTTAATAAGCTTTAGCCTGGTAATTTAAATCCCCACATTTGTCGCATAATTTCTGCAAGCTTTTCAATGCAATCTGCTCCATAGTCCTTTTTGGTCATATGTAGTCATTTTTGGCAACCTACTTCAGTGTTCTTGCCTGGAGAATCCCAGGGACGGCGGAGCCTGGTGGGCTGCCATCTATGGGGTCGCACAGAGTCGGACATGACTGAAGCGACTTAGAAGCAGCAGCAGCAGTCATATTTCCATTAAACTGTTCTAATTCTAATAGCAACTTGATGTCCAATGTTTTGCCTTCTAGAGACACTTGATTCCAAACACCTTTAAGCTATAATGGAAACAGATTCATCATTGTCTTCAATTGACCACTAGGGACACACTTTACACAAGCAAATATGTACACTGATTTAAATCTAATCTGATCAAAGTATCTATTTCCTAGTTTCATCTTTGAACTTCTGTTTCCCAGGAAACAGTTTCCCGTATGACATAACTGTGTAAGTCAGAAGTCTTTCAGTTCTTGCAATTAGTATTCTTTTGATACAGATAACTAGTTTTATACAACCTTTGGATGAGTTAGGGGATTGTATTTAAGGAAGTTGTTGCAATAATAAATTTTTAAAAATTTTTATTTTTACTTTATTTTATTTTACAATACTGTATTTGTTTTGCCATACATTGACATGAATCCTCCATGGGTGTATACGAGCTCCCAATCCTGAATCCCCCTTCCACCTCCCACCCCATATAATCTCTCTGGATTATCCCCGTGCACCAGCCCCAAGCATCCTGTATCTTGTATTAAACATAGACTGAAACTTCGTTTCTTACATGATAGTATACATGTTTCAATGCCATTCTCCCAAATCATCCCACCCTCACCCTCTCCCTCTCCCTCTGAGTCCAAAAGTCCATTCTATACATCTGTGTCTCTTTTGCTGTCTTACATACAGGGTCATCATTACCATCTTTCTAAATTCCATATATATGTGTTAGTATACTGTATTGGTGTTTTGTTTTTTTTTTTCTGGCTTGTTTCACTCTGTATAATCGGCTCCAGTTTCATCCATCTCATTAGAACTGATTCAAATTTATTCTTTTTAATGGCTGAGTAATACTCCATTGTGTATGTGTACCACAGCTTTCTTATCCATTCATCTGCTGATGGACATCTAGCTTGTTTCCATGTCCTGGCTATTATAAACAGTGCTGCAATGAACATTGGGGTCCATGTGTCTCTTTCACTTCTGGTTTCCTTGGTGTGTATTCCCAGAAGTGGGATTGCTGGGTCATAAGGCAGTTCTATTTGCAATTTTTTAAGGAATCTCCACACTGTTCTCCATAGTGGCTGTACTAGTTTGCATTCCCACCAACAGTGTAAGAGGGTTCCCTTTTCTCCACATCTTCTCCAACATTTATTGCTTGTAGACTTTTGGATTGCAGCCATTCTGACTGGTGTGAAATGGCACCACATTGTGGTCTTGATTTGCATTTCTCTGATCATGAGTGATGTTGAGCATCTTTTCATGTATTTGTTAGCCATCTGTATGTCTTCTTTGGAGAAATGTCTATTTAGTTCTTTGGCCCGTTTTTTGATTGGGTCGTTTATTTTGCTGGACTTGAGTTGCATAAGTTGCTTGTATATTTTTGAGATTAGTTCTTTGTCAGTTGCTTCATTTGCTATTGTTTTCTCCCATTCAGAAGGCGGTTTTTTCACATTACTTATAGTTTCCTTTGTTGTGCAGAAACTTTTAATTTTAATTAGATCCCATTTGTTTATTTTTGCTTTTATTTCCAGTATTCTGGGAGGTGGATCATAGAGGATCCTGCTGTGATTTATGTCGGCGAGTGTTTTGCCTATGTTCTCCAGGAGTTTTATAGTTTCTGGTCTTACGTTTAGATCTTTAATCCATTTTGAGTTTATTTTTGTGTGTGGTGTTAGAAAGTGATCTAGTTTCATTCTTTTACAAGTGGTTGACCAGTTTTCCCAGCACCACTTGTTAAAGAGATTGTCTTTACTCCATTGTATATTCTTGCCTCCTTTGTCGAAGATAAGGTGTCCATAGGTGTGTGGATTTATGTCTGGGCTTTCTATTTTGTTCCATTGATCTATATTTCTGTCTTTGTGCCAGTACCATACTGTCTTAATGACTGTGGCTTTGTAGCAGAGCCTGAAGTCAGGCAGGTTGATTCCTCCCGTTCCATTCTTCTTTCTAAAGATTGCTTTGGTTATTCAAGGTTTTTTGTATTTCCATACAAATCTTGAAATTATTTGTTCTAGTTCTGTGAAAAATACCGCTGGTAGCTTGATACGGATTGCATTGAATTTTTAGATTGCTTTGGGTAGTATACTCATTTTCCCTATATTGATTCTTCTGATCCATGAACATGGTATATTTCTCCATCTATTAGTGTCCTCTTTGATTTCTTTCATCAGTGTTTTATAGTTTTCTATATATAGGTCTGTAGTTTCTTTAGCTAGGTATATTCCTAAGTATTTTATTCTTTTTGTTGCAATGGTGAATGGAATTGTTTTCTTAATTTCTTTTTCTACTTTCTTATTATTAGTGTATAGGAATGCAAGGGATTTTTGAGTGTTGATTTTATATCCTGCAACTTTACTATATTCATTGATTAGCTCTAGTAATTTTCTGGTGGAGTCTTTAGGGTTTTCTATGTAGAGGATCATGTCATCTGCAAACAATGAGAGTTTTACTTCTTCTTTTCCAATTTGGATTCCTTTTATTTCTTTTTCTGCTCTGATTGCTGTGGCCAGAACTTCCAGACCTATGTTGAATAGTAGCGATGAAAGTGGGCACCCTTGTCTTGTTCCTGACTTTAGGGGAAATGCTTTCAATTTTTCACCATTGAGGATAATGTTTGCTGTTGGTTTGTCATATATAGCTTTTATTATGTTGAGGTATGTTCCTTCTATTCCTGCTTTCTGGAGAGTTTTGATCATAAATGGGTGTTGAATTTTGTCAAAGGCCTTCTCTGCATCTATTGAGATAATCATATGGCTTTTATTTTTCAATTTGTTAATGTGGTGAATTACATTGATTGATTTGTGGATATTGAAGAATCCTTGCATCACTGGGATAAAGCCCACTTGGTCATGGTATATGATCTTTTTAATGTGTTGTTGGATTCTGATTGCTAGAATTTTATTGAGGATTTTTGCATCTATGTTCATCAGTGATATTGGCCTGTAGTTTTCTCTTTTTTGTGGTATCTTTGTCAGGTTTTGGTATTAGGGTGATGGTGGCCTCATAGAATGAGTTTGGAAGTTTACCTTCCTCTGCAATTTTCTGGAAGAGTTTGAGTAGGATAGGTGTTAGCTCTTCTCTAAATTTTTGGTAGAATTCAGCTGTGAAGCCGTCTGGACCTGGGCTTTTGTTTGCTGGAAGATTTCTGATTACAGTTTCAATTTCCGTGCTTGTGATGGTTCTGTTAAGATTTTCTATTTCTTCTTGGTTGAGTTTTGGAAAGTTGTACTTTTCTGAGAATTTGTCCATTTCTTCCACGTTGTCCATGTTATTGGCATATAATTGCTTGTAGTAGTCTCTATGATCCTTTGTATTTCTGTGTTGTCTGTTGTGATCTCTCCATTTTCATTTCTAATTTTATTGATTTGATTTTTCTCTCTTTGTTTCTTGATGAGTCTGGCTAATGGTTTGTCAATTTTATTTATCCTTTCAAAGAACCAGCTTTTGGCTTTGTTGATTTTTGCTATGGTCTCTTTTGTTTCTTTTGCATTTATTTCTGCCCTAATTTTTAAGATTTCTTTGCTTCTACTAACCCTGGGGTTCTCCATTTATTCATTTTCTGGTTGCTTTAGGTGTAGAGTTAGGTTATTTATTTGACTTTTTTCTTGTTTCTTGAGGTATGCCTGTATTGCTATGAACTTTCCTCTTAGCACTGCTTTTATAATGTCCCACAGGTTTTGGGTTGTTGTGTTTTCATTTTCATTCATTTCTATGCATATTTTGGTTTCTTTTTTGATTTCTTCTGTGATTTGTTGGTTATTCAGAAGCGTGTTGTTCAGCCTCCATATGTTGGAATTTTTAATAGTTTTTCCTCCTGTAATTGAGATCTAATCTTAATGTATTATGGTCAGAGAAGATGTTTGGAATGATTTCGATTTTTTTTGAATTTATCAAGGTTAGATTTATGGCCCAGGATGTGATCTATCCTGGAGAAGGTTCCGTGAGCACTTGAGAAAAAGGTGAAATTCATTGTTTGGGGGTGAAATGTCCTATAGATAGCAATTAGGTCTACCTGGTCTAATGTATCATTTAAAGTTTGCATTTCTTTGTTAATTTTCTGTTTAGTTGATCTGTCCATAGGTGTGAGTGGGGTATTAAAGTCTTCCACTATTATTGTGTTATTGTTAATTTCCCCTTTCATACTTGTTAGCATTTGTCTTACATATTGCGCTGCTCCTATGTTGGGTGCATATATATTTATAATTGTTATATCTTCTTTTTGGATTGATCCTTTGATCATTATGCAGTGGCCTTCTTTGTCTCTTTTCACAGCTTTTGTTTTAAAGTCTATTTTGTTGGATATGAATATTGCCACTCCTGCTTTCTTTTGGTCTCTATTTGTGTGGAATATCTTTTTCCAGCCCTTCACTTCCAGTCTGTATTTCTACTTCTATTTCTATTTCTCTATCCATTCAGCCAGTCTTGCCTTTTGGTTGGGGCATTCAACCCATTTATGTTTAAGATAATTATTGATAAGTATGATCCCATTGCCATTTATTTTATTGTTTTGGGTTTGGATTTATATGCTCTTTTTGTGTTTCCTGTCTAAAGAATATCCTTTAGCATTTGTTGGAGAGCTGATTTGGTGATGCTGAATTCTCTAAGCTTTTGCTTGTCTGTAAAGCTTTTTATTTCTCCATCATATTTGAATGAGATCCTTGCTGGGTACAGTAATCTTGGCTGTAGGTTTTCTTTATCACTTTAAGTATGTCTTGCCATTCCCTCCTGGCCTGAAGAGTTTCTATTGAATGATCAGCTATTATCCTTATGTGAATCCCCTTGTGTGTTATTTGTTTTCTTTCCCTTGCTGCTTTTAATATTTGTTCTTTGTGTTTGGTCTTTGTTAATATGATTAATATATGTTTTGGGGTGTTTCACCTTTGGTTTATCCTGTTTGGGACTCTCTGGGTTTCTTGGACGTGGGTGATTATTTTCTTCCCCATTTTAGGGAAGTTTTCAACTATTATCTCCTCAAGTATTTCCTCATGGTCTTTTTTTTTTGTCTTCTTCTTCTGGGACTCCTATAATTCGAATGGTGAAGCATTTCATATTGTCCTGGAAGTCTCTGAGGTTGTTCTCATTTCTTTTAATTCATTTTTCTTTTTTTCTCTCTGATTCATTTATTTCTACCATTCTATCTTCTTTTTCACGAATCCTATCTTCTGCCTCCGTTATTCTACTATTTGTTGCCTCCAGAGTGTTTCTGATCTCATTTATTGCATTTTTCATTATATATAGACTCTTTCTTATTTCTTTTAGGTCCTTGTTGAACCTTTGTTGCATCTTCTCAATCCTTTCTCCAGGCTATTTATCTGTGATTCCATTTTGATTTCAAGATTTTGGATCATTTTCACTATCAATATTCTGAATTCTTTCTCAGGTAGATTCCCTATCTCTTCCTCTTTTGTTTGGTTTGGTGGACATTTCTCCTGTTCCTTTACCTGCTGGGTATTCCTCTGTCTCTTTATCTTGGTTATATTCCTGCGTTTGGGATGGCCTTTATATATTCTGGTATTTTGTGGAGTTCTCTTTATTATGGAGTTTCCTCACTGTGGGTGGGGTTGTATCAGTGGCTTGTCAAGGTTTCTTGGTTAGGGAGGCTTGTGTTGGAGTTCTGGTGGGTGGAGGTGGATTTCTTCTCTCTGGAGTGCTATGAAGTGTCCAGTAATTTGTTATGAGACATCAGTGGTTTTGAAGTAGTTTTGAGCTGCCTGTATATTGAAGCTCTGGGGTGTGTTCCTGTGTTGCTAGAGAATTTGTGTGGTATGTCTTGCTCTGGAACTTGTTGGCCCTTGGGTGGTGCTTGGTTTCAGTGTAGGTATGGAGGTGTTTGATGAGCTCCTATCGAATAATGTTCCCTGGATTCAGGATTTCTCTGAGTTATACAAGGAAGAGGAGAGAGAGGAAGTAGACAGAGGTGGCCAGGAGGATATAAGAGGGGAATGAAAAGGAGAGAGACAGATCCGGCCAGTAACCAGTTCCCCAAGTGTTCTCCACTGTCTGGAACACACAGAGATTCACAGGGTTGGGTAGAGAAGAGAAGGGGGAGGGAGGAGACAGAGACCACCTGGTGGAGAAAAAGGAGAGTCCAAAGGAGGAGAGAGTGGTCAAGATAGTAATCTCACTCCCAGGTAAAATTGGGTACTGAAGATTGGGTTCTTAAATGTACAAAATTGACAACAAATACCAAAAAAGCAAAGATTAAAAATCTGGAGTAGAGATTGGATTTTCCAAAATACAATATTAAAGAAAAGAAGAAGAAGAAGAAAGAAGAAGAAATAAAACAAAAAACAAGAACAACAAAAAAAGCTACAAGAATTATTAAAAAAACCACATCAACCACAAAAATACTATATACAGCATTTGCTTTAAAAATAGGGTCCTTTTTTTTTTGAAAAGTAATAATAGGTTATAAAAATAATAATTAGAGAAATAGAGGACTTAAAAATTTAAGAAAGTTAAAAAAAAGAAGAAGAAAAAGAAAAGAAAAAAAAACAATCATGCAACCACATCAACTAAAAAAAAAAAAAAAGATAGTAAATAGTAAAGGTATATCTAGCCCTTTCTCTGGTGTTGTGGGCTGTGTGGGGTCACTTCCAAGGCGGTTCCCTCTGTTTAACTTACTCTGTTTGCTGGTCTCTCCAGTGTCTGATTTCTGTCTTGACACAGGGAGGGTGGTGGTGGCGCGCTGTGTGGGGGGAGGGATGTTGCAAACTAATATTACTGGCGTGTGCTTGCAGTATCTCATCCACGCTGGGCTTGCCCCTGCTCATGGCGCACACCGCTCAGGCTCTATGTTGCTCCGCTGGGGAACCGTCTGTGGCCGGCCCTAGGCTTCATGCACCTCCCCGGTCTAAGCCGCTCAGGCTGGGCTCTCAGGAAGCCCTCAGAGGCAAAGATTTGGTTGGGCCTGCGTTTTGTGCCCTTCCCAGGTCGGAGTAGCTCAGGAGTTTGGCGAGCACAATAGTTGCGACTTATGGCCTTTCCCTGTTGCTCAGTTTTCTGGGAGTACCGCTGGCATTCCTTCTCAGGCAAATTATGACTGTCCAGAACCCCCAGAAGTCTTAGTTAGCAAAGAAGCCTGCTTGCATTTTGGTAGGTAATGTCTCTCTTGGGCTGTGATTGCCCCCTTCCAGCCCTTAAGGCTCTGGCTGCCTGTCACCGGAGGGGGATGGTCTGCAGCCGGTTATTTCCATTCCGTCCTTTGTTCTGTGTGTGGTCCTGGTGGTGTCTTATGTTCAAGTGTTTCGTGTGGTGGCTATCCCACAGTCTGGTTTGCTAGCCCGTTAGTTCGCTCTGGCCACGCGTGGGGCATTCTGGCCTGATTCTCAGAAAAGCACTGCAGCCCGTGCCTCCTGTGGCCTAATTCTTAAAAAGCACTGCCACCTGTGCCTCCCGCTCCTCCCTGCCCAGCCCCCAGTTGCTAGTGGTGGATGAAGGCGTCTGCGCTGCTTTTCCGCTGGGGGAGTTACTGTTGGGCTTGTAATCTGTTGGTTTTAATTATTTATTTATTTTTCCTTCCTGTTATGTTGCCCTCTGTGCTTCCAAGGCTCGTCAGAGACTCAGCTGCGAGAATGTTTCCTGGTGTTTGGAAACCTCTCTTTTTAAGAGTCTCTTCCCGGGACGGGACTCACTCCCTCCCTACCTCCTTTGTCCCTTTTTTCATCTTTTATATTTTTTCCTACCTGTTTTTGAAGCCAATGACCTGCTTTGCTGGGTGCCTGATGTCCTCTGCCAGCAATCAGAAGTTGTTTTGTGGAATTTACTCAGCGTTGAAATGTTCTTTTGATTAATTTGTGAGGGAGAAAGTGGTCTCCCCGTCCTATTCCTCCACCATCTTAGGACCGCCCCCAATAATAAAAATTTGCAGCATCAAAATGATCATCCCACGAGTTTACCGGGAAGCCATAGATATTTACACAGTAGGGCAGATTTTGCTAATCTAAAATTATATCAAATATTACCAATTTTCACTTCACAAATGGTTTTATAATGTATATTCTCACCACAACAATTTGAGTTTGCATTTTCCTACAAATTTACCAATACATATATATTAATTTTAAAATATGTGCCAATATCATAGTAATAAAATAGTATCTCAGTTTTAAAACCCCTCTTTCCTACCGTTAGAATAAATTGCTATTTCCTAATTAAAAAGAATCTATGATTTTAGCTGCATTTTTCTATCTATTTGGACACTTTTAGAATCCTTCATATCAGCCTTTGCTGTAGATAACTTTCTCTTGGGTTTAGGATCTAATCTCAGACAACCTTTGAGAAAGCAGATAGAAAATAGAGAGAGACATATGCATTTTCACTTTTGATGATTGATTTGGTGCCAAATCCATGAGTTGAACATCATCCACCATCACCGTTGCCAGTTACATACATAAAATATCATGCAGGCAATGGATCTGAAAGGACCTGCCAAGTACAGTGTTGAAAACCCTAGAGATATTGATTTTACAGTTTCTCTAGTGATTCTACATCATGCTCCTTTACTTTCTGGCAATCTTTATAACTTTTACACTGACATAAATTGCCATAAAATAAGCATCCAGTACACCCCTCCCCTTCCTCCTCCAGAAATGGTTAAGGACGCTCCATTATTCCATTAACATGTTTGACCATTAATTCAGCTGATCTCCCTGGGAATGACGAGGTGACTTTAAACTTGGAGGGCAATATGTACTACCCAGCAGATTTATTATTAACCTCTCTAGTGGAAAGCACATGAATTCATCTAAACATTTATTTTCCTTAGTGTGCCGCTATTTTTCTTTTTATGTTTTTTAAAGTAGATTTAGTGGCAGAATATTAGCAGCTGAGGATATCAGAGTTGTTGTCTACCCAGTGAAGCAGGCAGTTCAGCTTTCTGAATGTGGACTCAGACCCTGAGACTTTCCCTTGGCTGTAGTGAGGGAAAGGCATATGTAAAATGGGGAGGGCAGTACTGTGTTCCCTAACTGGTCAGAAATTAACCAGTCTTTAGGCCAGAAAAAAAAAGGGCTCCAGGCCATAAAAACAATTATACAGATGAGACCACTGCTAGCCTAAAATACTGCTGCATTAGTTTTCTGTTCCTTCTATGACACATTAACACAAACTTCACGTCTTAAAACAGAATGTTTATAATCTAAAAGTTCTGTGAGACTTCCTGCACAGATCTCACTGGGTTAAAATCAAAGTGTCAAGAGAGCTGTGATTCATTCTGGAGACCATAGAGGAGAATCCAACTCCTTGCCTTTCCTTCTGGAGCCATCTGCATGACTTGGCTTGCGGCCTGCTTCCTCCATTTTCAATGTCACTACAGTGACTTGAGTCCTTTTCACAGTGTATTCTCTGATCCTCTTTTCTGCCTCTTCATCTTCCACTTTAAATACTAGTGATTAGATTGAGTCCATTTGTTTAATCCAGGGTACTCTCTCCTTATCAAGGCCAGAAAACTTAATTGCATCTTCAATCTTACTTCTCTTTCATGTAAGACAAGATATTCACAGGTTCTAAGGATGAGAATTTGGGGATCTTGAGATCTTGGGGTGGTGGTTGTCATTTTGCCTACATATCTAGTAAAATCATATTTGTTTTTAAATTATAAAAAACAAGAACGTAAAACTGGGTAGTACTTTAATGATACATATTAGCCACCCTAGGACTTCCCTGGTGGCTCAGATGGAAAAGAATGTACCTGCAATATAAGAAACGGGTCCTCACCCTGTATAAGGAAGATCCCCTCGAGAAAGGAATGGGTATCCACTCGAGTATTCTTGCTTGGAGAATTCCATAGATTGAAGAGCCTGGCAGGTTACACTTCATGGAGTTGCAAAGTGACAGACAAAACTAACCCTTTTAATTTTCAGAGTTCACAAGCTAAAAGAAATATGCTAAACCAGGATTTTTCCACACTAAAGAAGCAGGTAAAATAGCCAATTGGCTTTTTCAATGATGCCAAAAAATTCAATGGAGTAAGAATACCTCTTTTTAGGAAATAGTGCTGGATAAACTAGACATCTGCATGCAAAAGACATTGAACCCTTTTCTTAGACCAAACACACACACACATAAATACACATCACAAGTCATAGACCTAAATGTAAAACTAAAACTATAAAGGTATTGCAAGAAAGCATAGGGATAAATCTTCATGAATTAAATAATTTCTTCTTTCATATAATACCAAAAACACAAGCAGCAATAGAAAAGGTAGATAAATTGAATTATACCAAAATTAAAAAAATTTCTGCTACAAATAATACCATCAATAATGATGACACAACTTGCAGGATTGTATAATGCATTTGCAAAACATATTTTTGCTTTTGTTTAGTCTCTAATTTGTACCTAACTTTTTGAGACCCTAGCATTTCAGAACTACAGCATGCCAGGCTCCCCTATCCTTCACTATTTCCCAGAGTTTGCTCAGATTGATGTCCATTGAGTCAGTTATGCTATCTAAAAGCTTCATTCTTTGCCTCTCCCTTCTCCTTTGCCTTCAGTGTTCCCAGCATCAGGGTCTTTGCCAAGGAATCAGGTCTTTGCCAAAGAATTGGCTCTTTGCATCAGGTGGCAAAAGTATGCTTCAGCTTCAGTATCAGTCCTTCCAGTGAATATTGATGGTTAATTTCCTTTAAGATTAACTGATTTGATCACACTGCAGTCCAAGGGACTCTCAAAAATCTTCTCCGACACCACAATTTGAAAGCATCAATTCATCAGAACTTAGCCTTCTTTATGCTCCAAATCCCACATCTACACATGAGTACTGGAAAAAACTTAGGTTTGAGTAAACAGAGCTTTGTTGGCAAAGTGATGTCTCTGCTTTTTAATATGCTGTTTAGGATTGTCATAGTTTTTCTTCCAAGGAGAAAGTGTCTTTTAATTTCATGGCTTCAGTCACTGCAGTGATTTTGGAGCCCAAGAAAATAAAATCTGTCACTGCTTCCACTGTGTCTCCTTCAGTTTGCCATGAAATGAGGGGATGGGATGCCAGGATCGAATGTTGTTGTTGTTTTAAATAAATGTACTTATTTTTTATTGAAGGGTAATTGCTTTACAGAATTTTGCTATTTTCTGTCAAATCTCAATATGAATCAGCCATAGGTATACATATATCCCTCTCTTTTGAACCTCCCTCCCGTCTACCTCACCATCCCACTCCTCTAGGTTGATACAGAGCCCTTGTTTGAATTTCCTGAACCTTATAGCAAATTCTTGTTAGCTATCTATTTTACTTATGGTAATGTAAGTTTTCATGTTTCAAGCCACCTTTTTTACTCTTCTCTTTCAGCCTCATCAAGAGGTTCTTTAGTTTCTTTTCTCTTTCTGCCATTAGAGTGGTATCATCTGCATATCTGAGGTTGATAATTCTCCCAGCAATCCTGATTCCCGCTTGTGATCCAGCCTGTGTGAAATGAGTGCAATTGTATGTGACTTATATAAAAAATATTTTTTTAAAGTAATTCTTGCAATTCCATAATAAAAATATAAAAACCTAAGTTAAATGGACCAATGATCTAAATCATCATCTCTCCAAAGAAAGCATAAAAATGCAAAATAAATATGTGAAAAATTTTCAATATCAATAGTCAGGAAAATGAAGCTTAAAACCACAATAAGATAAAACTTCACAATAACAAGGAAGTAATAATTGTTAAAGATGGACAAAAATAAGTGTTGGTGAGAATTCAGAGATATTTCAACTCTTATGTATTACTGATAAGATTGAAAAAAAATGCATCTATTTTACAGCACAATTTGGCAATCCCTCAAAACATTAAAGGTAGAATTACCAATTGACCAAGGAATTTCATTCCTATTAATATAGCCAAAACAAATTATATGTCTTCACAAAAAATTACACAATGTCCATAGCAGCTTTATTCATAATACCCAAATATTACAAACCATCTAAACAATATCCATGAAATGATAAGTAGGAAGATAAAACGTGATATAATCATACAACAGAGTATTATTTCCAATAAAATAGAATGAAATTTTGATACATGAAAAAATATAGACTGACCTTGAAAACATTATGCTAAATGAAAGATGTAAATCACAAAATCAATGTCTGATTCCATTTATACAAAATGTATGTTTGTATAACCCACGCCAGTATTCTCGTCTGGAGCATCCCATGGACAGAAGAGCTACAATCCATAGGATCACAAAGAGTGGGTCACAATTGAAGTGACTTAGCACATGCAAAGCACATGCTTGTATCTATATGAAAGGTCCAGAATAGGCAAAGAAGGTAAATTAGTGGCTACTGGAGTGGAGAGGGCAGGGACAGGAGGAATAGGAAGTCAACTTAATAGGTATGGAGTTTCTCTTTTGGGTGATGAAATTGCTTTGGAACTATATTGCATTGATAGTTGTATAGCTCTGTGAACATCAGGGAGTTCACGGTTCATGTATTGCTGAAGCCTGGCTTGGAGAATTTTGAGCATGACTTTACTAGCATGTGAGATGAGTGCAATTGTGCAGTAGTTTGAGCATTCTTTTGCATTGCCTTTCTTTGGAACTGGAATGAACACTGACGTCTTCCAGTCCTGTGGCCACTGCTGAGTTTTCCAAATTTGCTGGTGTATTGACTGCAGGACTTTCACAACATTATCTTTTAGGATTTGAAACAGCTCAACTGGAATTCCATCACCTCCACTAGCTTTGTTTGTAGTGATGCTTTCTAAGGCCCACTTGATTTCACATTCCAAGATGTCTGGCTCTAGGTTAGTGATCACATCATCATGATTACCTGGGTCGTGAAGATCTTTTTTGTACAGTTCTTCCATGTATTCTTGCCACCTATTCTGAATATCTTCTGCTTCTATTAGGTCCATACCATTTCTGTCCTTTATCGAGTCCATCTTTGCATGAAATGTTCCCTTGATATCTCTGATTTTCTTGAAGAGATCTCTAGTGAACTGCCTGATGTTCAAGCTGGTTTTAGAAAAGGCAGAGGAACCAGAGATCAAATTGCCAACATCTGCTGGATCATGGAAAAAGCAAGAGAGTTCCAGAAAAATATCTACTTCTGCTTTATTGACTATGCCAAAGGTTTTGCCTGTGTGGATCACAATAAACTGTGGAAAATTCTGAAAGAGATGGGAATACCAGACCACTTGACCTGCCTCTTGAGAAGTCTGTATGCAGATCAGGAAGCAACAGTTAGAACCGGACATGGAACAACAGACTGGTTCCAACTAGGAAAAGGAGTACATCAAGGCTGTATATTGTCACCCTGCTTATTTAACTTATATGCAGAGTACATCATGAGAAACGCTGGACTGGAAGAAACACAAACTGGAATCAAGATTGGTGGGAGAAATATCAATAACCTCAGATATGCAGATGACACCACCCTTATGGCAGAAAGTGAAGAGGAGCTAAAAAGCCTCTTGGTGAAAGTGAAAGAGGAGAGTAAAAAAGTTGGCCTAAAGCTCAACATTCAGAAAACGAAGATCATGGCATCCAGTCCCATCACTTCATGGGAAATAGATGGGGAAACAGAAGAAACATTGTCAGACTTTATTCTTTTGGGCTCCAAAATTACTGCAGATGGTGACTGCAGCCATGAAATTAAAAGACGCTTACTCCTTGGAAGAAAAGTTATGACCAACCTAGATAGTATATTCAAAAGCAGAGACATTACTTTGCCGACTAAGGTCCGTCTAGTCAAGGCTATGGTTTTTCCTGTGGTCATGTATGGATGTGAGAGTTGGACTGTGAAGAAGGCTGAGCGCCGAAGAATGGATGCTTTTGAACTGTGGTGTTAGAGAAGAGTCTTGAGAGTCCCTTGGACTGCAAGGAGATCCAACCAGTCCATTGTGAAGGAGATCAGCCCTGGGATTTCTTTGGAAGGAATGATGCTAAAGCTGAAACTCCAGTACTTTGGCCACCTCATGCAAAGAGTTGACTCATTGGAAAAGACTGTGATGCTGGGAGGGATTGGGGGCAGGACGAGAAGGGGACGACAGAGCATGAGATGGCTGGATAGCATCATAGACTTGATGGACGTGAGTCTGAATGTACTCTGGGAGATGGTGATGGACAGGGAGGCCTGGCGTGCTTCAATTCATGGGATTGCAAAGAGTCAGACACGACTGAGCGACTGAACTGAACTGATAGCTCTGTGAGCCATGCATCTTAAATGGGTGATGTACATGGTATTTGAAAAATATTTATATAAGGCTATTTTTTTAAAGGTGGTGCAGCTACTATGTCATTGTGCAGTTAGATCACTGAGGGGCCATCATGACTCTTCTTTGATGACCAGTTAAAGGCAATGCTTGACAGTCAAATAATGAGTAGATTTTTTTTAAGAGTACTTTAACAGCCATCTACTAAGATGACACTTGCTGTCAAATATTACCTTCACCCTCACACCCATCTGATGATCATTAGAAGAATCAGGCTTTAGCATCATTTTGATACATCAGATTGCATATGGTTGTCCATGAACAACAGGGCTGATTACTTTAAAAAACTGGCAAATGAGTGTTTTTATATATAAATGAGGATAATGATTTTCAATGGCTGTTGTCATTTGAAAGAAGTTGCAATGCAAGTTCTATGCATAACGCTTGGCACCTTGTGGTTGCTCAATAACCCAGAAGATACCTTAAAGCAGAGGCCCTGAAAATATTGTTGGCTGAACCCCTTTATATCATCTGCTTTCTGAACATTTCACCTTATTATCCTGAGTGAACCTCAGATTCAACATATCCCAACCACACCCTCTATTTCCCAAGGTCACTCCTCAGTTAGCCCAAGTCCCTCCTCCTTTCCCAGTCCCCACTTCCACATCCAATTTAACCTCAGTTTAATCAGCCACTGAGTTATATGAATTCTGCTTCCTAAGTGGCTCTTGGTTCTCTTCTTCAGGCCCTCATCATCTTTCACCTAAATAACTGCTACACCTTTCTGACTGATCTTCCTTTTTTAATCTCATCTGTATTCCACATTTCAAGCTTCTGTAAATTGATTCACCTACAACTCAAAACTGAAAATATTTTTCTTCTGGAGACATTTTACAGTAATTTCTCAGGAAGTATTTTTCTTTCTTTCTTTTTTTTATGATTTCAATTTTGCTTTTAGAGTTAGAAATACATGTTAATTGTTCAAGCATTTTAAAAGTATATATTTAAAAAAGTATATAGGGAAATTTCATTTCTTCTGCCCTAGTTTTTCATCTATACAATTATTGCCCATTCTAGCAAACAGGAGAATACTATTATTAGTTTGTTCCTTCTAGAGAAGATTTATACAAATACAACAGTAAAGCAAATATACAAATATTGTTGTTCAGTTGATAAATCCTCTCCAACTCTTTGCAACCCAGTGGTCTGCAGCATGCTAGACTCCTCTATCCTTCACTGTCTCCTGGAGCATGTTCAAATTCATGTCCATTGAGTCAGTGATGTTATCTAACCATCTCATTCTCTGCCACTCCCTTCTCCTTTTATCTTCAACCTTTTGCAGCATCAGAGCGTTTTTCAATGAGTTGGTTCTTCACATAGGTGGCCAAAGTATTGGAGTATCAGTCCTTCCAGTGAATGTTCAAGGCTAATTTCCTTTATGATTAACTGGCTTGATTTCCTGCAGCCCAAGAGACTCTCAAGAGTCTTCACTAGTACCACAAATCAGAAGCATCTATTCTTCAGTGCTCAGCTTTCTCTATGGTCCAACTCTCACATCCATACATGACTACTGGAAAAACCATAGCTTTGACTATAGGAATCTTTGTCAGCAATGTGACATCTCTCCTTTTTAATATGCTGTCTAGGTTTGTCATTGCTTTTCTTCCATGGAGGAAGCATCTTTTAATTTTGTGGCTGCAGTTACTATCCTCAGTGATTTGGGAGATCAAGAAATGAAATTTGTCACTGCTTCCATTTTTTCCCCTTATATTTGCATGAAGTGAGGGTACTGCATGCCATAATCTCAGGTTTTTAATGTTGAATTTCAAACCAACTTTTTCACTCTCTTCTTTCAAACTCACCAGGAGACTCTTTAGTTCTTCACTTTCTGACATTAAAGTAGTATCATCTGCATATCTGAGGTTGTTACTATTTCTCCCAGCAAACTTGATTCCAGTTTGTGATTCACCAGCTTGTAATTTTCCATGATGTACTGTACATAGAAGTTAAATAAGCAGGGTGAGAATATATAGTCTTGTAATACTCCTTTCCCAATTTGAAACCAGTCCATCATTCCATGTTCAGTTCTAACTGTTGCTTCTTGACCTGCATATAGGTTTCTCAGGAGACAGGTAAGGTGGTTTTGTATTCACATTTCTTTAAGAATTTTTCAGTTTGTTGTGATCCACTCAGTCAAAGACTTTAGCATAAACAATGAAGAAGAAGATCTGTTTTCTTTTTAATGGTTGAGTAATACTCCATAGTGTATATGTACCACAGCTTTCTTATCCATTCGTCTGCTGATGGACATCTAGGTTGCTTCCACGTCCTGGCTATTATAAACAGTGCTGTGATGGATGGTAATGTTAACCCTATATGTGAGACAGCAAAAGAGACACAGATGTAAAGACTTTTGGACTCTGTGGGAAAGGGAGAGGGTGGGATGATTTGGGAGAATGGCATTGAAACATGCATACTATCATGTAAGAAACGAATCACTAGTCTAGGTTCGATACAGGATACAGGATGCTTGGGGCTGGTGCACTGGGATGACCCAGAGAGATGATATGGGGAGGGTTGTGGGAGGGGGATTCAGAGTTGGGAACTCATGTACATCTGTGGTGGATTCATATCAATGTATGGCAAAACCAATACAGTATTGTAAAGTAAAAAAATAAAATTTAAATTAAAAAAAAAAAAAGATCTGTTTTTCTGAAATTCCCTTACTTTCTCCATAATCCAAAGAATGTTGGCAATTTGATCTCTGGTTTCAATGCCTCGTTGAAAACCAGATTGTACATTTTGAAGTTCTCAGTTCAAATACTTGTAAAGCCTAACCTGCAGGATTTTGAGCAAAACCTTGATAGCATGTGAAATGAGTGAAATTATATGGTAGTATAAACATTTTTTGACATTATCCTTGTTAGGAATTGGAATGAAAACTGACTTTTTCCAGTCTTGTGGCCACTGCTGTGTTTTCCAAATTTGCAGACATGTTGAGTGCAGCACTTTAACAGCATTATCTTTTAGGATGTGAAATACCTCAGCCAGAATTCCATCACCTCCACTAGCTCTGTTCATAGTAATTCTTCTTAAGGACCAGGAAGTCTGGCTTTAGGTGAGTGACCACATCATTGTAGTTATCCAGGTCATTATGACATTCTCTGTACAGTTCTGTGTATTCTTGCTACTTAATTTTGTCTGCTTCTGTTAGGTCCTTATCTTTTCTGTTCTTTATCATGCCCATCCTTGCATGAAATGTTCCTTGATATCTCTGATTATTTAGGAGAATTCTAGTCTTCCCCATTTTATTGTTTTCCTTTATTTCTTTGCATTGTTCACTTAAGAAGGCTTTCTTGTCCCTCCTTGCTGTTCTCTAGAAATCTGCATTTTTATTGGCTATAACTTTCCCTTCTCCCTTGCCTTTCACTTTTCTTTTTTCCTCAGTTATTTGTAAAGCTTCCTCAGATAATCACTTTGTCTTCTTGCATTTCTTTCTTGTTTGGGATGGTTTTGGTCACTATATGCTGTACAGTATTATAGACCTCTGCCCGTGTTTCTTCAGGCACTCTATCTGCTAGATCTAATCTCTTGAGTCTATTCATCTTCATTGCTTCCACCGTATACTTCCATGGGATTTGATTTAGATCATATCTGAATGGCTTAATGGGGGATGATTCTATAGTTTGCAAGGCATTCTCAACAATATCTCTCAGTAAAAAAGAAAAAAAAATGTTTAAAGGACTTTGGCTCTCATAGTAATAATTATAATTAACTGGGAAGCTTTTTTTTTCTAAAATGGTATAATAAAATAATAAAATGCACAAATCTAGATAAGCAGTTCAATGACCATTCATGAATGTCTATAGCTGTGTAATCCACAAACAAATCAATATACAAAATAATTCTATTAATCAGAGAATCCTTTTCAAAAATAAATCCTCCCTAGTCCCATACTTGGCAATCCAAATTTAGTAGAATTTAGGCCTGGGATTGTGGAGACAGATATTTTAAATCAGAAGTTGATTGGCAAAATTATTTATAGCAAAACAAGCATGTAAAGATGAGAAACTGAATCAGTGTAATGGGTATAACAAAAATATAAGTGGATAAGAAGAAAGTAGTCAGGACTTTATCATTTGAAGATAATAAATGGATGAGAAAACACAAAGTCCAAAAGAAATTATAGGACATGTTTCCTGATGTAAAAATTTCTTAAGGATAGATTCTGGATACTTTTTTTACTTCCAGATCCTAGCATGATAACTGGCATTTGCCAAACTAGTAAGTTCCAAAATGTTTGAGATTGACCAAATAAATTATTGAAAGCCAGTGTGCACAGTTCCTGCTTATTCTAATGCTTTGATTATCAATTAAACACATCTGGTACTCAGATCTAAAACAATACCAGTGCACTGACCAAGAAGATGAATAAAATCTCCAGAGTTATATGCCAGTGGCTTCAAGAGATAGTAAATGACTTCAAGTGATTTACCAACAATTTTGACCCCAACTGACCTTGATAGGGAAAAAATATTCCTCTGGAACTTCAAACTGAATAGTCAGATAATTGATATCAACTCAATGGAGGCCCAAAGCAAAGAAGCTTCACTTGCTTGAACAAAACCTGTGGACCATTTAACTAAAAGTACACCTGGTGGGACCATCCCTGGCACAACTACATCCCTCCTGTTAAATAAATGAGATTGTACTACTGGCTGTACTACTGATTGTACTACTGATGGTTGCACTACTGGTGGTTGTACTACTGGTTATATTATTAGTTGTACTACTGATTGTACTGCTGATGATTGTACCACTGGTTGTACTACTGTACAAGCACTCATCTGGGATCTAGTTCTGCAGTTATTAATGTTTAGGGATAAGGCAACCTTGAGTATTCCTTCAGAAAGAAAATTTTCCCAGGACAATTTCCACTAAAGATGAGGGTGCAGCTTTGAGAAATGGGACTTCTGAGAGGATCTCAGCTTAAGAAAGCACACCAGAGATTTAGAACATGAAGCAACTTGAGACACTATGAAAATTAAGACAAGAATCTGGTTTTGGTCTAGTCTCTGCCATTACCTGCTTGTTTTATTTTAAATGAATCATTCAAATTATAAGAACCTCAGTTTTCTTCTCTTCAAAATATGTTCATGGCTGAAGACTTTTTCTGAGATTTCTTTGTATTTTATAATTCCATAAAGTCAACTAGAAAATCAATGGGCCTCTCATCCATGTGGCTACAATTACTCTTGTATTTATGTATGACTCTGAATAAAGAAGGGCTAAAATGATCATCAATGCAAAAAAATAGAGGAAAACAACAGAATGGGAAAGACTAGAGATCTCTTCAAGAAAATCAGAGATACCAAGGGAACACTCCATGCAAAGATGGGCTCAATAAAGGACAGAAATGCTATGGACCTAACCGAAGCAGAAGATATTAAGAAGAGGTGGCAAGAACAGACAGAACTGTACAAAAAAGATCTTCACAGCCCAGCTAATCATGATGCTGTGATCACTCACACTCACCTAGAGTCAGACATCCTGGAATGTGAAGTCAAGTGGGCCTTAGAAAACATCACTATGAACAAAGCTAGTGGAGGTGATGGAATTCCAGTTGAGCTATTTCAAATCCTCAAATGATGCTGTGAAATTGTTGCACTCAAATGCCAGCAAATTTGTAAAACTCAGAGTGGCCAAAAACTGGAAAAGGTCAGTTTTCATTTCAATCCCAAAGAAAGGCAATGCCAAAGAATGCTCAAACTACCACACAATTGCATTTATCTCACACACTAGTAAAGTAATGCTCAAAATTCTCCAAGGCAGGTTTCAGCAATATGTGAACCATGAACTTCCAGATGTTCAAGCTGGCTTTAAAAAGAGGCAGAGGTACCAGAGATCAAATTGCCAACATCTGCTGGATCATGGCAAAAACAAGAAGGTTCCAGAAAAGCATCTATTTCTGCTTTATTGACTATGCCAAAGCCTTTGACTGTGTGGATCACAATAAACTGTGGAAAATTCTGAAAGAGATGGGAATACCAGACCTGCCTCTTGAGAAAAATATATGCAGGTCAGGAAGCAACAATTAGAACTGGACATGGAACAAAAGACTGGTTCCAAATAGGAAAGGAGGACATCAAGACTGTATATTGTCACCCTGCTTATTTGACGTATATGCAGGGTATATCATGAGAAATGCTGGGCTGGAAGAAGCACAAGCTGGAATCAAGATTGCCGGGAGAAATATCAATAACCTCAGATAGGCAGATGACACCACTCTTATGGAAGAAAGTGAAGAAGAACTAAAGAGCCTGTTAATGAAAGTGAAAGAGGAGAGTGAAAAAGTTGGCTTAAAGCTCAACATTCAGAAAACTAAGATCATGGCATCTGGTCCCATCATTTCATGGCAAATAGATGGGGAAACAGTGGAAACAGTGTCAGACTTTAATTTGGGGGGCTCCAAAATCCCTGTAGATGTTGATTGCAGCCATGAAATTAAAAGACAGTTACTCCTTGGAAGGAAAGTTATGGCCAACCTAGATAGTATATTCAAAAGCAGAGACATTACTTTGCCAACAAAGGTCCATCTAGTCAAGGCTATGGTTTTTGCAGTGGTCATGTATGGATGTGAGAGTTGGACTGTGAAGAAAGCTGAGCACTGAAGAATTGAAGCTTTTGAACTGTGGTGTTGGAGAAGATTCTTGAGAGTCCCTTGGACTGCAAGGAGATCCAACCAGTCCATTCTAAAGGAGATCAGTCCTGGGTGTTCATTGGAAGGATTGATGCTGAAGTTGAAGCTCCAATATTTTGTCACCTCATTCAAAGAGTTGACTCATTGGAAAAGACTCCAATGCTGGGAATGATTGAGGGAAGGAGGAGAAGGGGACGACAGAGGATGAGATGGCTGGATGGCATCAACGACTTGATGGACATGAGTTTGGGTAAACTCTGGGAGTCGCTGATGGACATGAGTGCCTGGCATGTTGTGATTCATGGGGTCACAAATAGTTGGACAGGACTGAGTGACTGAACTGTACTGAACTGAAAATGATCTTCAAAACAATTATTCAAATACAAGGAAAACGCCAAAACCAAAGGTCTTTTTTGAGGATGGAAATTATTAACAAAACAATAGACAACTAAAAGTAAACTACCCTATGTAAAGTCTGTACACAGTTTTTTAAAAGGGCAGGGAGAGCAATTATGTTCTGATTAATTCTCTTCTCATACACATATACAGCTACTCATATAACTTAGTAAGGGTTTGTTACCTCATGAATAATTTTAATAAACACATATACTCCCTAGGTCCTGATTTACATGGTATCTGTTCTCTTCACACACTTGCTCAAAAATTGAGTCTGAAATTGCTTGTGTTCAAAATTTATAAGAATTGTATATATATATATATATATATAATCCTATGATTCTAGATACTTATTTTTTTTTAACTAGTGACTAAACAATTTAAAATGAAAATTATCTTTTGAATATAACAAACACTACAACATTTCCCCATATGATGAAACTACATGTTTGGGATCAGGAGGTGAAAAATAAAGGCATGTGCTCAATAACAGTCATGCCAGATAAAGAGAAATCATGAATCAAATATTGAGATAGGAAGTCATGTGCATTATGTTTTTTCTTGTTCTTGAGAAACGTTAAATATTGGTATGGGAAAAAATAGGCTCATTATGCATCTAATTCTTCATTTATTTTTCAATTAGTCAAACAACAAACATGAACTAAATAAATATCTATTTTGTCAAAGTGATTGTCATGTTCATCACTGTTTCACAGCTGTAGTTACTTGCTTAGAGGAAAGAATAAGTGCCCTGTTGATATAAGCTAGGGTGTATTTCTCCATGTGACAGCAAGAGTTTGTAAAGGGTGGGGGTGAAAACTGTGATTCTAGGCAGAGAGAATCACATAAGAAATGATGCTTAGCATAGAGGGAGTATAGAGCTACCTGCAGAATGGTGTGACTTCAATTAGACTGAGGGTTAGAACAATAGGCTGAGGAGGTATTTTGAGAAAGGATGTGAGTATACACACCCAAACTACACTGAAATGTTGCACTGTCCTATCTTCTAGGCTTTCATTCTTCCCTGGGAGAAGCATGTCTTATCTGCCAATACCCAGCATGTCTCCATGCTGTGTGAGATATGCTGAGCATGACAATTCATGTATGAGGGTGTTTGGTACCAATGATGCTTCCTTTCTCAATCACTTCCAGTCATAAGTTCCTCCAACATCACGGCTTGTATTCAGCATTTATCACAGCATTAGCACAGGGAAGCCAGGCACATCTTCAGGGCTAGTTAGTTTCAGCAGTTGACAGGAATTGAAATGCTAATAATCTCTTTTTTTTTTCCCCCTGAATTCTTATAAAGATACAAATGAGTCACACAGCTGCAAATCATCTGATGGCAGGAAGAATCTCTGACAGCTTCATTTGAAGTTCCAAAGTTCCTGCTTTATGGCTTGTTTAATGTTTGGTAAAAGATAGGCTGTTTAAATTAGAGAAACCTCATGGTAGAATATATAGTCTCATGAAAAGTGACAAGCTTTCCCCAAAAAAAGAATTTAAAAGAGAAAAAAATACACAATTTTGCAAGCTTGTGAAAAGCAAACCAGTCTTTCCTTTCCTGTGTCTTTTTTTTTTTTTTAACTGTTTGCAGAATATGCAGTATTGTACAAAACAAATATTTTCCTTCAACTTGGTTCATTAGTCAGGGCTTTGTCCAGCTCTACTCAAAAAAGTCTTCTGTATATGTAAAACAAACTGCAGCCAAGATTAGAAAAATATTAATATACAAGAAAATACATAGAATACAAATATTCATATAAGAGAAAATATGTAGAAGACAAATATTCATATAGAAAAAAAAAGAAAGCAACCAAGATAATCCTCAAATTTATACTGAGAGATGGAGTAATTGTAATAGACAGTCCATAGTGATTCCTTAATGATGGTTTAAGATCTATTGGGTAAAGCACACATGGGATGCTGAGGTTTGTAGTCAGAATGATTTTATCCTTATGTTCCATAAACCCATTTCCCACTTTTTTTTTTACTCACCCTGGTTAGAGCTCAAAGTTTACCACTGAAGATTGGTAAGTCCTTGGGAAAGTCAGTTGATGACTTTGAGTCTTTATTTTTTCATTTAGAGAGTCACAATGTTGCCTCCTATTTCTAAGACAGCTAGACACATGACTACTACTTGGTGGTATGAAAAATCTGCTATTTTTACAGATGAAGAAATTTAGGTTTAATGAGGGTTTGTCACATGGTCTTAGAACAATGCCTATCAGTTCTCAATTGTGGTAATTTTATTTCTCTCAACCCCACCCTAGGATATCTGGCAATGTCTGTAGACATTTTTAGTTGTCACAACTAGGATGGAAGTGGGTAAAGGCTTAGTAAATTTTCTTTGGAAGAAAAGCTATGACAAACCTAGACATCATATTAAAAACAGAGACATTACTTTGCCAAGAAAGGTCTGACTAATCAAAGCTATTGTTTTTCCAGTAGTGATGTATGACTGTGACAGTTGTATCATAAAAAAAACTGAGTTCTGAAGAATGGATACGTTTGAACTGTGGTGTTGGAGAAGACTTTTGAAAGTCCCTTGGACAGAAAGGAGATCAAACCAGTCAATCCTAAAGGAAATAAGTCCTGACTATTCATTGGAAGGCTGATGCTGAAGCTGAAGCTCCAATACTTTGGCCACCTGATATAAAGAGCCAATTCACTGGGAAATACCCTGATGCTGGGAAAGATTGAAGGCAGGAGGAGAAGCGGATAGCAGAAGATGAGATGGTTGCATGACATCACCAACTCAAAGGACTTGAGTTTGAGCAAGCTCTGGGAGTTGGTGATGGACAGGGAAGCAAGGCATGCTACAGTCCATGGGGTCGCAAAGAGTTCGACATAACTGAGCGACTGAACTGAACTGAACTGAGAGGTCAAGTACACGATTAAACACACTGCAGTGCTTAACAAAGCATCATCCAGTCCAAAATGTCAGTAATACTGAGACTGAGAAGTCCTGTCCTAGAGCCACAGACTAACTAGATCTATTGAATTCCAGAGTCTGAACTCAAGCATGGTACTAATTTACTCATGAATAATAATAGTTTAATCTCTATTCCTCCAGGGGCCTCTGAAAGAGTGAAAAGTATCATGATGGACAGATATGGGGAGATATTAGTTGTCTGACATGTACTTGAAGGCATACTTCAATTTATCTTGGCAAACAGTGGAGAATGTCACCTATTTGCAATGACAGTTTTGTAATTAGCAATTTTGCTTATCCTTTGATTACAAAAGTTAATTTTTATATTTGCTGGGTAACCCACATCTATTTTTAAGGATTTCTTTCAAATGACTCCAATTCCTTCTCCCTTTAAACATATACATGCCCCTATTCTTTTGTCTTGATTGATATATGTCAACCTGTTAACTCTTTAATGTTAGTAATTTTTCAGAAATTTGCAGATGAATTGAAGTTAAGCAGGACAGCAATAAGACAAAACCTGTGAAAGAAATAGAAGAACTGTCAGAGAGAACTTGTCTGTGCTTTATTTGTTATCTGAGATTTGTAATTGCTGAAGAATTTAAAGGCCATTATCAGACCATTGATAAAGTGGGTCTTAAAGAACAAAAGGTAGGTTTCCTGAGCAGGTCCCCTCTGTCTTCAAAATGCAGTATGCTTGCTACCTCAATTCTGACACTCCTTTGTTCCAACGTTCTCTAACATGTCTGACTTACCAAAAAGAAAATGGTCAGTTTTACCTATAATTGCTTTCATACTTGTGTCTCTGATAAGTGCTTTTATTTAGCTTGTTCTATAAATTGCCCTTTTAAGGCTCTTTCTAAATATGCTTCTTGGAGAATGTACAGTGATTAGATTGAATGTGCTGCTTTAGGTGAAATCTAACAAAACACACTGCATTTCTTCCTTTTTTTTCAATAATAATGAATCTGAATAATCTTTAATATAGGTTTTTATTAAAATAACTCTCATCTCTCTCCAGGTCAATATGCTATAGTACCTTCCCATTAAGGAGATATTATGTCCTTTTATTACATGCTACAAGACTCATTATTCTGCATTTATCTTCATTGAATTTTCTATCTATTAGCCCAGGTATTTAAGTGAGCTAATTCGTTTCCTACCTGAGGATTGTTTTTCAGGGATGACCTTTCCTCCCAATTTAGAATCATCTGCAAACTAGAACACTGTAGTGTATTATGCTTGGAGTCAGTTGTTTAAGCTCTTTAATAACAGGATATCCAATATCACTTTGGGCCAAGGTAGCTCTGCCATGAGTAGCTTAGCTGTGATTATATTCTTTATCTCCTATTTCATTATATAGAAGGCTTGATTGTAATAAGAACAAGAAAAAATGTCTTGATTAAAACAAAGCCTCATTTTAAATAGAAGTTTCTTCGGCTTGATTTTTTTGTTCTGCAGCATCCTCCAAGATGAATCAGTAGAGCACCTCTCTTATCTGGGCAGCTAACTGTTCACTTTACAACCCTGGGTCACCAGGATAGGCATCATTTAGACCCAGAAAATTGATGCAATTAATTCCAGGCCTCTACTTCAGGAGTCCCTGACCTGGTAACTGTGGGTCAGTAATTCAGGGAGGAAGGTGGGGCAGAGGAAGAAACAAAGCTCAACTACTTAACTATAAGGATTTTCTAAGTTAAGACAAGGAGATGTGCCTATAGGCAAACACCATATAGGGAGAAATTACTTCACTTGTGAAGTACCCCTACTTTCACACCTGTGTCTAGGATCAGCTGATTTCATCTGAATAAAATGGTGGAGACAACATGGTTCTTTCAGAGTGAATCCTTCCAGAATTTCTTTCAGAGTGAATCCTGAAAGCTGTCTTAGAATCACACATTCCTGGCTGAGAATGCCAATATTTGTGAGAACTTGGAATGCTACACAATTTTAGAATTAAAAAGAAAGTTAGCATCAAAGATGTATATAAATGCAAATTGTGCAGATAAACAGTATAATTGCCAATTCAAAGCATAAAGGTAATGATATCATCCCAACTTTATTAGAAGCTAAATTAGATATGTATTGCTGTTGAACAAATTATCCGAAGTTTAGGAGCTTAAAACAATGGAAATTATTATTTTGCAATTCTATAGGTCAAAAATCCGGTACAGGTCTCACTAGCTAAAGTCAAGGTGACAACAATTCTGTGTTCCCTACAGAAGTCTTTAGGGGCAAATCCATTTATTGCTCGTCCAGACTATTGGCAGAATCCACTTCCTTGCAATTGTGAGATCCCATGTCCTTGTTAGGAGTCAGTTTAGGGACATTCCCAGTTTCTGAAGATCTCTACATCCTCTGGCTTGCAGCAAGTCTCTCCCATGCTTGCTT
This sequence comes from Oryx dammah, assembly GCF_014754425.2. Lineage (NCBI taxonomy): Eukaryota > Metazoa > Chordata > Mammalia > Artiodactyla > Bovidae > Oryx > Oryx dammah. Next base: position 45,747,841 of record NW_024070206.1, on the reverse strand, counting down.
GGAATTTCTCCGCCTTTTCCTTTATCCCATCTATCTGATTTTAGCAAGAAAAAGTTATCTGCTTTTTAGAGCTCACATGCTTGAATTGAATGTACTGAATCATCAAGAAAAATCATGTCTCAAGATCCTCATCTGCAGTAAACCATTTGCCATGTAATAAATACAATGTATTCACAGGTTTCAGGAATTAGGGCATAGACATCATTGGTCCCATGATTTAGCTACCATAGGACTTTTGGGGCTTCCTTGATGGCTCAGATAGTAAAGAATCTGTCTGCAACATAGGAGACTCAGTTTTGACCCCTGGGTTGGAAAGATCCCATGGAGAAAGGAATGGCTAGGACATTTTGTGTGCTTCCCTGGTAGTTCAGCTAGTAAAGAGTAAGCCAGCAATGCAGGAGATCCCAGTTCGATTTCTGGGTTGGGCAGATCCCCTGGAGAAGGGATATTCCAGTACTGTGGGGCTTCCCTGGTGGCTCAGATGATAAAGAATCTGCCTGCAATGTGGGAGACCTGGGTTAGATCCTTGGTTGGGAATATCCCTTGGAGGAAGTCATGGCATTCCACTCCAGTATTCTTGTCTGGAGAATCCCCATGTCTTGTCTGGAGGATCCTGGTGGGCTTCAGTCCATGGGGTCACAAACAGTCAAACATGACTGATAGACTAAGCACAGCACAGCACAGGACCTTTTGTATTTGTCTAACACTGTTGTTGTTCAGTCACTCAGCCAATTCTGACTCTTTTCAATCCCACTGACTGCAATATACCAGGCTTCCCTGTCCTTCACTATCTCTCAGAGTTTACTCAAACTCATGTCCATTGAATCAGTGATGCCATCCAACTACCACATCCTCTGCCACCCCCTTCTCCTTCTGTCCTCAATCTTTCCCAGCATCAGGGTCTTTTCCAATGAGTTGGCTCTTCACATCAGGTGGCCATAGTATTGGAGCTTCAGCTTTAGCCTGTCCCTCAAATGAATATCCAGGATTGATTTCCTTTAGGATTGACTGGTTTGATCTCTTTGCTGTTCAAGAGACTCTCAAGAGTCTTCTCCAGCACCGCAGTTCAAAAACATCAATTCTTTGGCACTCAGATTTATATTAATGCATATATATGGAATCTAGAAAAATGGTATCATGAACCTATTTGCAGGGAAGGAATGGAGATGCAGATATAGAAAATGGACTTGTGGACACAGTAGGGGAAGGAGAGAGTGGAATGAATGGAGAAAGTAGCATCGACATATATACACTACCATGTGTAAAATAGCTAACAGCTGAGAAGCTGCTATATAACACAGGGAACACAGCCTGGCACTCGTTGATGACCTTAGAAAGGTGGGATGGGAAGAAGGGAGGGAGATTATATATATACATACATACATATATATATATATATAATTATTGCTGAATTGTGTTGTTATTTGGCAGAAACCAACACAACATTGTAAATCAAATTTCCTCCAATTAAAAAATAAATTAAAAATATCTATAACTTTATATCCAGCTGAACCATCATTAAAGAACACAAATAAAATAAAGGTGTTTTCTTACAAACAAAATCTACCAAAACCAAATCCTATTTACAGGAACTTCAGGAAAATGGAAATATATTCCAAGAGGATTGCAAGAAAAAATGAGCAAAGAAATTTATATATATGCAGTTGAATTTACAGTAATGGATCTATCTATCTATCTATCTATCTATCTATCTATCTATCTATCTATTGATATATATATATATATATATGTTTAATGAGTAATTGCTAACTTCTGATAGTTAAATAAGGTGAAATAAAGTATTGGTACCCATCAAGAAAAAAAAATAAAGATATGAAAGGGTTAGGAATGGCAGTCTGAAGCATACCATCTTTCAACCCATGCAGGAACACTTTATTACCAAGAAGCAAAGAGAACTAACAGCCTGTTCTGGGTTGATGGCCTTTTGTGGGAACATCTTTCCCTGTTTAAAACTTAGTATGTACGCCTTTGTTCTTCCTAAGCACATGTATCAATGGCCCTCAGGCAAGCCCCCAGCCTTCTGTATTTCAAGTCCCAGGGGGATGGTCATGATTCTTCTATTGCAGCAAGAAATGTGATGTATGCAACGAAATCTCTTTTGTCATAAGGGAGGTAGATAACCTAGCATGGGAGATCACATTGCAAGGTGCTGGATCTTGTGTACTCATTCTCTCCTTTGCTGTAAGTAAACTCTATACCACTAGGGTATAATATGCATGTTGTCTTTTTCTGTGACCTTCTCTGGGTGGCACGTACTTGCTTCTTTTTGCTTTTCAACATTAGGTGCATAGCCTGGCCAGCCAGTGAAAAGTGAAACAAATGTTATTTAACAACATAAGACGTGTGCATCTGCTGTTGTATTATTCTGTGTGCCTCAGTTTCTTTATTTATAAAGTTAGAAGGATAAGATTTTATGTTCTCTGGAATTTCACTGAGCTGTTAATCAAGTTCTAGGATGATGCAGTCTTGCTAAAATATAGCTCTTATTTTTCTTTCTCCCCACACAACAAGTCATTACCTATTTTTTATAATATTTTTCCAACACAATATTCTCAAACTTTGGTGTTAGATTATTATGCTATAAATTTAACATAAGTTAAAATATGCCATGACCAAAAAGTAGTTCTTAAATCATCCAGACAGAGCTAAATTCCTATAGCTGAGATAAACTACATCATTTTCATCTCTGTGTTGTTTGCAATTATGTGGTACATACAGCCTAGAGCATGGGCTATGGACCCTGAAGTCAGGATGCCTACACTGAAGTCCTTTTTCCATAACTCATCAGCAGAGATTTAATCTAATGAACAAAATATTCCTCCATTGAAGCGTTGGTGTACAGACTCAATAAAAGTGAGCAAGTAAAACATTTAGAACAGTTCCTAGCACATCATAATATGCAATCAGTGTTTGCTTCTAAAACTTTGCACATTTTATGTGGTATATTTGGTATTTTGTCATTCTCATTCTTGAGGTCTTTTAGTATTAATATTGAGGTCAATTAGCATAGTATTAAAATCACCAATTAGTGCATGGACCACAGGTACACTGCTGAAAATATTAAATTGTTAGGGGTATTATATAAACTGAAAACTAAAACCAATTTCCTCAGGCTCTGACTATACATTTAATTCTTCACAATAGCAAGAAGCTCATATATCTGTTGGCTTCTCAACTCTACATTTTTCCATGGAACACAAAATATTTTGTGTTCCATTGAAAAATCTAGAGTGATAAATTTTAGGCATTATTGTAATTCTCAGGTGGTCTGAGTTTTCTGTTAAGAAGCGTTACCACATTCTTCACTCTCTTTGGGCATCCAGAGTATTTTCCTTCTCTTGGGACACTGAGAAGCAAGTGAGGCCACTGATTGCACTTTGTTCCACAAATGGGAAACAACTAAATGAAAGTAAAATAAAAATGTCTATAAATCACTCAATCCTTGCAAGAATCCTACAGAAAAGCATCCATTTACCCTGTATTATAGATGAGAATACCAGAACTCACACAAGACTAAACAACTGACTAAGATTATTTGGCTAGAAGGAGGAGTATCTGGGGCTGAGATTCAGGTGTCTCCAATTCTCCAAAGTCAAGGATATTAACAGACACACAACCTCTCTGGTATAGTAGGTGTGTTATGGAGTTGAATATAGGTAACAGTTTTTTAGGCCTGATTCTGCATGTTATATTTTGCATGAGATTAAAAGACACTTGCTCCTTGGAGGAAAAGCTATGACCAAACTAGAGAGCATATTAGAAAGCAGAGACATTACTTTGCCAACAAAGGTCCATTTAGTCAAAGCTATGGTTTTTCCTGTGGGCATGTATAGATGTGAGAAAGTGAATGTGAAAGTGAACTCACTTAGCCGAGTCTGACTGTTTGCGACCCTGTGGACTATAGCCTACCAGGCTTCTCTGTCCATGGGATTCCTCAGGCAAGAATACTGGAGTGGGTTACCATTTTGTTCTCCAGGGGATCTTCACTACCCAGGGATCGAACCCAGGTCTCCCACATTGGAGGCAGACGCTTTAACCTCTGAGCCACAGGAAAGCCCTGTCTATGTGAGAGCTAGATTGTAAAGAAAGCTGAGTGCCCAAGAATTGATGCTTTTGAACTGTGGTGTTAGAGAAGACTCTTGAGAGTCCCTTGGTTTATAAGGAGTTTCAACCAGTCAATCCTAAAGGAAATCAGTCCTGAAAATTCATTGTAAGAACTGATGCTGAAGCTGAAACTCTAATACTTCGGCCACCTGATGGGAAGAGCAGACTCACTGGAAAAGACCCTGATGCTGGGAAAGATTGAAGGTGGGAGGATATGGGGACGACAGAGTGTGAGATGGTTGGCATCACTGACTTGATGGACATGAGTTTGAGTTAGCTTCGGGAGCTGGTGATGGACAGGGAAGCCTGGCATGCTCCAGTCCACGGGGTCGCAAAGAGTGGAACATGACTGAGTGACTGAACTGAACTGCGTGTTAGAACATCATGCAGAATTGTGAGCTGGCATGTTACTTATGTGGTATTTTTGTCAAATCACTTAAATACTCTGAGGCTCAATCTCCTTTCCTATAAAACAGGAATCTCTTTCTATTACACTACCAAGGTCTAAGCAGCAGACAAATACCATGTGAAAACGTGTGTATACATTTTTTAAGAGTTTAGTTTATGTAGTTTACCTATCAGCCAAAGATGTATAAAGATCATTGTGCCTTCTTAGATTCTTTATTCTTTATTAGGTACATATACATTCCCCTATTTCATGAGCAAACTCTGAGTCTAAAAACAACTTTTTACCCTCCCTAAAAAGTTGATGACTGAGGAACCTCTAAATAAATTAGAACTTGAATATCTTGACCAGAAAAAAAAAAACAAAAAACAAAAAAACAATGGATACTCTACGAATTAGACTTTAGGTGCTAGTGTGATATCGTAGCAAAAGGATTGGCTTTTTACTAACTATTCACCATGACTCATTCTCAGTTTCTTCTGCCTAGGAAGCATGTGCCTTAAATCCCTGGCTATCATGAAGGAAGAACTTTATATATCTCATCCCTTTAATGGAAGGGCCTGGCATCATCATTTTACATCATCATGAGGGGAAGGGGCATCCCACTCAGCACCTACTAAGACCTGCTACTGGGGCATCTGTCCACCCCCAGGAGGGGAAGCTAACACTCAGTTACTTTGGCGTATGCAGTCTGCTGAAATGACTTCCCCACTGTACCTCACTGTTGTAAATATGATTGGATAGCTGAGAAAATGTCATGTTTAACTCTGCCCTTTGAGGACAGATCTCCCCTTCCTTCTCTCCTAAGGAAGATGGGAGATAGCCATTATGTTTTTGGTCATGATATCCACATTTTGATGCTGTGTCTCTGTAAAAAGTTCACTTATTTGGGAGATTAAGAAATTGTTTCCCTATCCTTCACTGAAACCACATTGTTAGACTTTACAAAGATTAATATAGAACCATGGGGGTTAGATTGCTTCAGTCTCTACTGTGTCAGAAACAAATGGCTGCTCTCCGAGCTGAGAAGCCACAAAAAGCAAAAACTTGTTGCACTGGACATAAAAACAACTACTTGCTTCCTATGGTGCTGAGATGAGAGTCATCTCTGTTTACAGTTTTAAATAGGATACTCTTTATGATTCATTTCATTTTATTATTATTATTATTTTTAAATTCAGACAATTGTAGTTACTCTCTTTGTAGAGATGTGTTAAACTTCAGAATTTGGAGAAGTTGGGGCAATCCTTTTTCTATGGTTCTTAAAAATCATTTTGACAATGCCCAACTACCTAAAAGCTATGTTCATTTTTAATAAAGTCCCAGAAAAAAAGCCACAACCCAATGTTATCTGGCACTGCAAAGATGATATAAATTTAAGGCATAAATTTTGTCTACAATTTGCTTGACTTTGTAATACCTACTGATAAATATGTCAACATGACATTTATAATCAGATGAAATGCAGCAAAACAATTAAGTAGAAAAGAAATACAACAATGCAGAATAACTTTAGTTACCTGAATCTGGCATTAAAGATTGAATGTAAAATTTACAGGTAGAAAAAAAAAATGAGTAAGAGGAAGGAGTAAATAAAATTATTTGCAGATAGTTTTCCTCCAGAAGCGGAAGATGAGTAAAATCACTTTCCAGGATCTTAAATAATTTAAATTCTATCAAACACGTATTTCTCCCTATAACAGGTTCACACAATTTTCACAGCACTGTAAGTTGTTGCTTTCTTTGGCTTTCGCTTTTCTGCACTCCCTGAGGATGTTCTCTGATGATTATTTCTTTCTATCTTTATTTTGTTCCTTTCTATTTTTTCCAGCCCCCTCCTGTTCCCTGAGGTAGTGTGCAGCCATAATGCTGAAGTGCTGCTAAATGCAATAAGGCAAAAATCATCACGGCTTGATGGCACCAGAGTGCCGGCACTTTGGATAAAGAATTATCCCACTAACGCAGCATGAACCAGCCAAAAGGAAAAAGAAGAAAACAATCCACAAACTCATGGCATATTTATTTTTTATGATCCTACAAACCTTTATTTAAAAAAAGATAAAATGGGAATCATTGGATGAATATATTTCAAGGCAGGACTCTCACAGGCAATTTGGACTGGCCATAGTTTTGTATACAGAATCTCCATATTGGGTTTTCTGAGCTGTGAGACAAATATACATTGTCCACCAAATTCAATCTGAAACAAAAAGTCCCCTCTTTGATCTGTTCTTTGTAACAAAAATTTATGCTAAAATTGAGATTTCTCTAATTAAAAATTTAAACGAAATTAAATAAGTTGAATTCATTCTTTAAGGTATAAAGAAGAAAACTACGTTTTCCCTTAACATCTCAATAACCTGTTATTACAAATATTAAGTATATTTTATTTGTTATATACCAATGTAAAAAGCCATGCCTTTTCTTAGTGAGTATACTCATTAGCTAGGAATGTTCCTCGTTACTTATATTTCTCTTAACTTTCCCCCAAAGCACAAACACGATGCTGGGCTTTGATTTGATCTCTCTTTTTTTCTCCTCTATATCTGTCTCTCATTCTTTCTCCCTTCCTCTCTCTTCTCTCTTTCTTCCTCTCTCTCTGTGTTCAAATTCAGATATATGGTTTCATCATAATGGTCTTAGACAATGACTGTTATGACATCAGTAAATGCACTGGGGGAATCCAGATTAATTTAGCTTGGGCATGATTAAAATTTTCCTTGCATTTATTACAAAGTAAGGTCATCCTGCATCTAGATCCAAATACTGATGCTTCAGGCTTTAGGTTACCAACTAATCTTTTAAAATTGTTTGGGGGCGGTCCTAAGATGGTGGAGGAATAGGAAGAGAAGACCACTTTCTCCCTCACAAATTCCTCAAAAGATCATTTCAACGCGGAGCAAACTCCACAAAACAATCTCTGAATGCAGGCAGAGGACATCAGGCAACCAGAAAAGCAGACCATTGTCTTCAAAAACAGGTAGGAAAAAAATATAAAAGATGAGAAAAGAGACAAAGGAGGTGGGGAGGGAGCTCCGTCCTGGGAAGGGAAGCCCGTCCTAGGAAGGGAATTCTAAGAAGAGAGGTTTCCAAACACAAGGAAACACTCTCCCTGCCGAGTCTGTGGTGAGCCTTGGAAACACAGAAGGCAACCTAACAGGAAGGAAAAACAAATAAATAATTAAAACCAACAGATTACAAGCCCAACAGTAACTCCCCCAGTGGAAAAGCTGCGCAGACGCCTGCATCCACCACTAGCAAGTGGGGGCAGGGCAGGAAAGCGCGGGAGGCACGGGCTGCCGTGCTTGGTAAGAAGCGGGCAGAAACGCCCCATGCGTAACCAGAGCGATCGAACTTGGGCTAGCAAACCAGACTGGGGGATAGCTACCATGCGAAAAGCTGGAACATAAGACCCCGCCAGGACCGCGCACAGAACAAAGGATGGAACGGAAATAGCCGGCTGCAGACCATCCCCGGCCGGGGACAGGCAGCCAGAGCCGTAAGGGCTGGAAAGGGGCAATCGCAGCCCTGGAGAGACTTTACCTAACAAACTGCAGGCAGACTTCTTTGCTGAGACTTCAGGGGATGCTGGACAGTCACCATCCGCCTCACAAGGAGCGCCAGCAGTACACCCAGAAAACTGAGCAGTAGAGACAGAGAAGGGGACAAGTCACGGCGACCGCGCTCGCCAAGCTCCTGAGCTGCTCAGACCTGGGAGGGGCGCAGAGCGCAGTCCCAAACAAGTCTGTGCCTCTGAGGGCTACCTGGGCGCCAAACCTGAGCAGCTTGGACAGGGGAGGTGCGCGCAGCCTGGGGCCGGCCTCGGATGGTTCCCGGCTGAGCACCGTGGAGCCGGAGCAGTTTGTGCGCCATGGGAGGGGGCAGGTCCAGCGGGGCTGAGATGCTGTATGCCCACAACAGTGCTATTTGTTTGCAGCATCCCCCCTTCCCCACAGCGCGACTGAACTAGTGAGCCTAAAAAAAAAAAAAAAAAAAAGTGTCCACCACCGCCCCCCTGTGTCAGGACGGAATTCAGACACTGAAGGGACCAGCAAACAGAAGAAGTTAAACACAGGGAACCGCCCTGGAAGTGACCCCACACGGCCCATAACATCAGAGAAGGGCCGGATATATCTTCACTATTTTTACAATCATTCCTTTTTTTTTTTCTTTCTTTTTTTTCTAACTTTTTTTAAAATTGTTAAGTCTTCTATTTCTCTTTTTATTTCTATAACTTACTATTACTTTTCAAAAAAAAAAGACTCTACTTTTTTAATGCAAACACCATATATAGTCTTTGCATGGTTGTTGTTGGTATTTCTTTTTTAATCTTGTGTTTTTTTTTTCTTTTTCTTATTTTTTTCTTATTTCTTTTTCTTTTTCTTTCTTCCTTCTGCTTCTTCTCTTTAATATTGTATTTTTGAAAATCCAACCTCTACTCTAGGTTTTTAATCTTTGCTTTTCGATTTTTGTTGTCAGTCTGGAACATTTCATAACCCAATTTTACCTGACAGCGAGATTACTGGCTTGACCACTCTCTCCTCCTTTTGGACTCTCCTTTTTCTCCACCAGGTGGCCTCTGTCTCTCCCCCACCCCCCCATCTCTTCTATATCCAACTCTGTGATTCTCTGTGTGTTCTAGATGGTGGAGAACACCTAAGGAACTGATTACTGGCTGGACTTGTCTCTCTCCTTTTCATTCCTCTCTCTTACCCTCCTGGCCACCTCTGTCTACTTCCTCTCTCTCTTCTTCCCTGTATAACTCTGTGAATACCTCTGAGCGGTCCAGACTATGGAGCGCACATAAGGAAGTGACTATTGACTAGCTTGCTCTCTCCTCTTTTGATCTCACTGCATCTCATTCCAGTCACCTCTAACTACCCCCTCCCTCTTCACTTCTCCATGTAACCCAGTGAACCTCTCTGGGTGTCCCTCAATGTGGAGAAACCTTTCATCTTTAACCTAGATGTTTTATCATCAGTGCTGTATAGATGGAGAAGTCTAGAGACCACTGTAAAAATAAAACCGAAAACCAGAAGCAGGAGGCTTAAGTCCAAAGCTTGAGAACATCAGAGAACTCCTGAATTCAGGGAACATTAAGCAATAGGAGCTCATCAAATGCCTCCATACCTACACTGAAACAAAGCTCCACTCAAGGGCCAACAAGTCCAGAGCAAGACATATCACACAAATTCTCCAGCAACACAGGAACACACTCCAGAGCTTCAATATACAGGCAGCTCAAAGTTACACCAAAACTTTAGACGTATCATAACCCATTACTGATCACTCCACTGCACTCCAGAGAGAAGAAACCCAGCTCCACCCACCAGACCTCGAACACAAGCCTCCCTAACCAGGAAACCTTGACAAGCCACTGATACAACCCCACCCACAGTGAGGAAGCTCCACAATAAAGAGAACTCCACAAATTACCAGAATATATAAAGGCCATCCCAAACGCAGCAATATAACCAAGATGAAGAGACAGAGGAATACTCAACAGGTAAAGGAACAGGAGAAATGCCCACCAAACCAAACAAAAGAGGAAGAGATAGGGAATCTACCTGAGAAAGAATTCAGAATATTGATAGTGAAAATGATCCAAAATCTTGAAATCAAAATGGAAGCACAGATAAATACCCTAGAGACAAGGATTGAGAAGATGCAAGAAAGGTTTAACAAGGACCTAGAAGAAATAAAAAAAAAAGAGTCAATATACAATGAATAACGCAATAAATGAGATCAGAGACACTCTGGAGGCAACAAATAGTAGAATAACAGAGGCAGAAGATAGGGTTAGTGAAATAGAAGATAGAATGGTAGAAATAAATGAATCAGTGAGGAAAAAAGAAAAACGAATTAAAAGAAATGAGGACAATCTCAGAGACCTCCAGGACAATATGAAATGCTCCAACATTCGAATTATAGAAGTCCCAGAAGAAGAAGACAAAAAGAAAGACCATGAGAAAATCCTTGAGGAGATAATAGTTGAAAACTTCCCTAAAATGGGAAAGGAAATAATCACCCAAGTCCAAGAAACCCAGAGAGTTCCAAATAGGATAAACCCAAGGCAAAACACCCCAAGACACATATTAATCAAATTAAGAAAGATCAAGCACAAAGAACAACTATTAAAAGCAGCAAGGGAAAAACAACAAATAACACACAAGGGGATTCCCATAAGGATAACAGCTGATCTCTCAATAGAAACTCTTCAGGCCAGGAGGGAATGGCAAGACATACTTAAAGTGATGAAAGAAAATAACCTACAGCCCAGATTACTATACCCAGCAAGGATCTCATTCAAATACGAAGGAGAAATCAAAAGCTTTACAGACAAGCAAAAGCTGAGAGAATTCAGCACCAACAAACCAGCTCTCCAACAAATTCTAAAGGATATTCTCTAGATAGGAAACACAAAAAGGGAGTATAAACCCAAACCCAAAATAATAAAGTAAATGGCAACGGGATCATACTTATCAATAATTACCTTAAACGTAAATGGATTGAATGCCCCAACCAAAAGGCAAAGACTGGCCGAATGGATACAAAAACAAGAACCCTCTATATGCTGCTTACAAGAGACCCACCTCAAAACAAGGGACACATACAGACTGAAAGTGAAGGGTTGGAAAAAGATATTCCACGCAAATAGAGACCAAAAGAAAGCAGGAGTGGCAATACTCATATCCGATAAAATAGACTTTAAAACAAAGGCAGTGAAAAGAGACAAAGAAGGCCACTACATAATGATCAAAGGATCAATCCAAGAAGAAGATATAACAATTATAAATATATATGCACCCAATATAGGAGCACTGCAATATGTAGGACAAATGCTAACAAGCATGAAAGGGGAAATTAACAACAACACAATAATAGTGGGAGACTTTAATACCCCACTCACACCTATGGACAGATCAACTAAACAGAAAATTAACAAAGAAACGCAAACTTTAAATGATACATTAGACCAGTTAGACCTAATTGATATCTATAGGACATTTCACCCCAAAACAATGAATTTCATCTTTTTCTCAAGTGCTCATGGAACATTCTCCAGGATAGATCACATCCTGGGCCATAAATATAACCTTGATAAATTCAAAAAAATCGAAATCATTCCAAGCATCTTTTCTGACCATAATGCATTAGGATTAGATCTCAATTACAGGAGGAAAACTATTAAAAATTGCAACATATGGAGGCTAAACAACATGCTTCTGAATAACCAACAAATCACAGAAGAAATAAAAAAAGAAATCAAAATATTCATAGAAACTAATGAAAATGAAAACACAACAACCCAAAACCTGTGGGACACTATAAAAGCAGTGCTAAGAGGAAAGTTCATAGCAATACAGGCAAACCTCAAGAAACAAGAAAAAAGTCACATAAATAACCTAACTCTACACCTAACGCAACTAGAAAAGGAAGAATTGGAGAACCCCAGAGTTAGCAGAAGGAAATAAATCTTAAAAATTAGGGCAGAAATAAAAGCAAAAGAAACAAAACAGACCATAGCAAAAATCAACAAAGCCAAAAGCTGGTTCTTTGAAAGGATAAATAAAATTGACAGACCATTAGCCAGACTCATCAAGAAGCAAAGAAAGAAAAATCAAATCAATAAAATTAGAAATGCAAATGGAGAGATCACAACAGACAACACAGAAACACAAAAGATCATAAGAGACTACTATCAGCAATTATATGCCAATAAAATGGACAATCTGGAAGAAATGGACAAATTCTTAGAAAAGTACAATTTTCCAAAACTGAACCAGGAAGAAATAGATAATCTTAACAGAACCATCACAAGCACGGAAATTGAAACTGTAATCAGAAATCTTCCAGCAAACAAAAGCCCAGGTCCAGACGGCTTCACAGCTGAATTCTACCAAAAATTTAGAGAAGAGTTAACACCTATCCTACTCAAACTCTTCCAGAAAATTGCAGAGGAAGGGAAACTTCCAAACTCATTCTATGAGGCCACCATCACCCTAATACCAAAACCTGACAAAGATACTACAAAAAAAGAAAACTACAGGCCAATATCACTGATAAACATAGATGCAAAAATCCTCAACAAAATTCTAGCAATCAGAATCCAACAACACATTAAAAAGATCATATACCATGACCAAGTGGGCTTTATCCCAGGGATGCAAGGATTCTTTAATATCCGCAAATCAATCAATGTAATTCACCACATTAACAAATTGAAAAAAAAAATGATTATCTCAATAGATGCAGAGAAGGCCTTTGACAAAATTCAACATCCATTTATGATCAAAACTCTCCAGAAAGCAGGAATAGAAGGAACATACCTCAACATAATAAAAGCTATATATGACAAACCCACAGCAAACATTATCCTCAATGGTGAAAAATTGAAAGCATTTCCCCTAAAGTCAGGAACAAGACAAGGGTGCCCACTTTCACCACTACTATTCAACATAGTTCTGGAAGTTTTAGCCACAGCAATCAGAGCAGAAAAAGAAATAAAAGGAATCCAAATTGGAAAAGAAGAAGTAAAACTCTCATTGTTTGCAGATGACATGATCCTCTACATAGAAAACCCTAAAGACTCTACCAGAAAATTACTAGAGCTAATTAATGAATATAGTAAAGTTGCAGGATATAAAATCAACACAGAGAAATCCCTTGCATTCCTATACACTAATAATGAGAAAGTAGAAAAAGAAATTAAGGAAACAATTCCATTCATCATAGCAACAAAAAGAATAAAATACTTAGGAATATATCTACCTAAAGAAACTAAAGACCTATATACAGAAAACTATAAAACACTGATGAAAGAAATCAAAGAGGACACTAATAGATGGAGAAATATACCATGCTCATGGATCAGAAGAATCAGTATAGTGAAAAGGAGTATACTACACAAAGCAATTTACAAATTCAATGCAATCTCTATGAAGATACTGGCGATATTTTTCACAGAACTAGAACAAATAATTTCAAGATTTGTATGGAAATACAAAAAAACCACGAATATCCAAAGCAATCTTGAGAAAGAAGAATGGAACTGGAGGAATCATCTTGCCTGACTTTAGGCTCTACTACAAAGCCACAGTCATCAAGACAGTATGGTATTGGCACAAAGACAGAAATATAGATCAATGGAACAAAATAGAAAGCCCAGAGATAAATCCACACACATATGGACACCTTATCTTTGACAAAGGAGGCAAGAATATACAATGGAGTAAAGACAATCTCTTTAACAAGTGGTGCTGGGAAAACTGGTCAACCACCTGTAAAAGAATGAAACTAGATCACTTTCTAACACCGCACACAAAGATAAACTCAAAATGGATTAAAGATCTAAATGTAAGACCAGAAACTATAAAACTCCTAGAGGAGAACATAGGCAAAACACTCTCTGACATAAACCACAGCAGGATCCTCTATGATCCACCTCCCAGAATTCTGGAAATAAAAGCAAAAATAAAAAAATGGGACCTAATTAAAATTAAAAGCTTCTGCACAACAAAGGAAAATATAAGCAAAGTGAAAAGACAGCCTTCCTAATGGGAGAAAATAATAGCAAATGAAGCAACTGACAAACAACTAATCTCAAAAATATACAAGCAACTCCTGCAGCTCAATTCCAGAAAAATAAACGACCCAATCAAAAAATGCGCCAAAGAACTAAATAGACATTTCTCCAAAGAAGACATACGGATGGCTAACAAACACATGAAAAGATGCTCAACATCACTCATTATTAGAGAAATGCAAATCAAAACCTCAATGTGGTACCACTTCACACCAGTCAGAATGTCTGCGATCCAAAAATCTGCAAGCAATAAATGCTGAAGAGGGTGTGGAGAGAAGGGAACCCTCCTATACTGTTGGTGGGAATGCAAACTAGTACAGCCACTATGGAGAACAGTGTGGAGATTCCTTTAAAAATTGCAAATAGAACTGCCTTATGACCCAGCAATCCCACTGCTGGGCATACACACGGAGGAAACCAGAATTGAAAGAGACACATGTACCCCAATGTTCATCGCAGCACTGTTTATAACAGCCGGGACATGGAAACAACCTAGATGTCCATCAGCAGATGAATGGATAAGAAAGCTGTGGTACATATACACAATGGAGTATTACTCAGCTGTTAAAAAGAATACATTTGAATCAGTTCTGATGAGATGGATGAAACTGGAGCCGATTATACAGTGTGAAGTAAGCCAGAAAAAAAAAAAAAAACACCAATACAGTATACTAACACACATATATGGAATTTATAAAGATGGCAATGATGACCCTGTATGCAGGACAGCAAAAAAGACACCGATGTGTATAGCGGACTTTTGGACTCAGTGGGAGAGGGAGAGGGTGAGATGATTTGGGAGAATGACATTGAAACAGGTATAGTATCATGTAAGAATCTAATTGCCAGTCTATGTCTGATGCAGGATATGGCACGCTTGGGGCTGGTACGCGGGGATGACCCAGAGAGATGTTGTGGGGAGGGGGGTGGGAAGGGGGTTCACGTTTGGGAACACATGTACACCCGTGGTGGATTCATGTCAATGTATGCCAAAACCAATACAGAATTGTAAAGTAAAAAAAAAAAAAAATTATAAAAAAAACTAAGTAAAACAAGAATCTTAAAAAATAATAAAAAAATAAAATAAAAATAAATAAATAAAATTGTTGTGTTTCTATATATAGATGAAGATTTATGGATTTTTTCTGACACCATCTCCATTATGTTTTCCTATTTAATATGTTTATCACCTTTATTTAGTTACCAGAAAGCAGAATAATGCCTACTGTCATAGACAAGCTGTGGGCATCACTGTTAGTTTAGACACTTTTGGAGCAAGATTTCAAATTGCAAACACAATTCTGAGCACTACATTTCACAACAAATTGCTAAGAATTATACACATATAAAATACCTTATTTGGTTATTTTACTTCTGAATATTTTGTTTAGCTAATAATAGCATTTTGATGATAATATTACTATGATAGGTGAAAAGTTTGCAAGACAGCCCTGTTAGAAATATCTTTTTTTTTTTTTTTGGTCTTACTGCACAGCTCTCTGGATTTTTTTTTTTCCATATTCCTAATATTTTTTAAAAAATTTGCTTCTTTTAAAATCTCAGTTAAGGTGGCACTTTTTGAAGGTGGAGCTGCTAAAGAAAAATTAGTAATTTAAATAATATTTTCTCAAGGGATTTTTAAAATTTAATTCTCATAGTCATAGCATTATAAAAATAAGGGAGGCCTTAGAGGGACTTCATTCTGTGTATTTGTTTATCTATAATGATGTGACGAGTCAATGGGAGGAAAAGACTAAAATCCAAGTTGTTATTCACCATGCGTGTCATTTGACATTCATTTTCTAAGCCACATATTCCCAAGCAGTACTTTTGTGGATCATTTTCTATCAAGAATTTTATGACCCATCAGTGGCATGGCAATGGCATTATCGCCATAACTTCATTTGTTCCTTTTAACAGACATTGTCATGGCCTTTGCCACATGGGTGAGACCCCATCCTGAGCTCTGAGATTATGTGAGTTTGGAGGGAAGGAATATTTTAGAAAATAAGTTTGAAATATATCTGTGTGTGTGCTCAAGTATATTTAAGTCGGCACACCAGCAAAGGTACTTACTAGTTGTGTGACCTGGAATGAATACATTTTACTTTACTAAATTTAATTACTTTTCTTGTACTTGTCTATTAGTCAGTTAGGCTTGTTGTTTTAACAAACAATACCAAATTCAGTCATTATAAACAAAACAAACAAACAAAAAGTTTATCGCTCACTCATGTTACTTTCTGATGTGTATTTCTGCTCAGGAAACTGTTTTGGGGATTATCCTCTTTCAAGAATCTATTCAAGGACTGAAGCTTCAATATCCCACAAGAGACTTGAAATCCATCTCTGGATTTTCTGTATTTGGACTCAAATGAAGATAAAAAGAGTGTCAGGAATATTGTAAGGAAGGTATTTTAGAGGCCAGTCCTGGAAGTAGAGTAAATCAGATTACATTTCTTTGACTAGAATTCAGTCCATTGTCGGGGTGGCCCTGCCTAAATATAAGGCTAATTGGAACATTAGGCCTGCTTGTATGTCCATGAGGATGGTATGTACAGGATTTGGAGAACACATATCCTTATCTCTGATAAATAGGGGAAAATCATAGTGCCTATCTCTTAAATCTGTTGTGAGTATAAGAAGAGAAAGTGAATATAAAATATATAAAAATATATAAAAGAGCCACCAAAAAAAAAAAATAGGGTCTGGGTTAGGGTTAGAATCAATTAAATCAATTTAAAGTATACAAAATGTCTGATGGTTGATAAATAATTATTGAGGGGTTGAGCAAATAAAACAAAATTAAAATAAATCAATAACCATACTTTATAAGGCTAAAGTGATAAATTCCTTAAAAGAAGGAAAGACAGATTACTATGAAAATTCAGAAGCACGAAAACCAGTTTTTACTATGAGGGTCAGTTTGACCACATTTAATTGGGACACTCAATCTCTGTCCTCAGTGATTTACTCTTTAAGCCCCATATCTTCCTTTGGTGATCTCATCTCTTCTCACAGCTTCTGTTACTGCATATATATAATAGTTAATATTTAACTAGCACTTGCCTCTTCATTTCTCTCTATTTGCATATTTAAATGCTGAGTGGAACACTTATAGTTTTATAAGGCCCCAACTGGTCTCATTACTCCTTCCTTGTCTATACTCAGGTGTGCACTTATTTTTACACTTCCCTTTCCAGCAACTATGTTTGCCACTCTGTGTTCACATCCTATTATCTCCCTCTCTTAACTTTTTACACAATCAACCACTAAGTATTGACCAGTTGTCTCCGATATCTTGTCCCATTCCTTTATTGTATCCTACTTACACAAGTTGAGAACCAACAATCTCTAGCATGTATTACTATGAGATTTATTTGCTAGCTGCTTTATTTCCCTTGCCCCATCACCCCATTCTCTTCAGAGCACTCAACATTTTTATTCTTACTATTACTTGTTTTGGGAAAAATGCATATCTGGGCAGCTGACTCCACTTTTGCAAAAATTTTGAGGACTTCCATTTTTAGTAAATGGGTGCAAACTCATCCACATGTCTTAGAAAACCCTAAGTCATATCAACACTGTCTAGTTTTTTCTCTTCCTATTTTTCTCCTCTCAGTAACCACCTACACATCTGTTCATTCTTCTCATGCATAATAGACTCTTTTATCTCTGGAACTTAGCATGTGCTATTCCATTTACTGATATAGTTTTTCATCTCACCTACTTAAAATATTCTTATTTATAATAAGAAATATATTTCTTATTTCTCTGTCCCCAGTGTTTTTTTTTTAATATAAATTTATTCATTTTACTTGGAGGTTCCCAGTTTTGCACTCATGGATCTTGGAATTTCTTGAGCAGTAAAAACAATGGGAATATTTTTTGTCAAAATAGTTGGTGTCTTCTCTTAAGTTCATACACTTGCTTCAGAGTCATAAAAGTGAGATAGTCTTGTTGTTCATCCAAGCCCCTTTCTACCACATTGGTTTATGTTAATAAGGTGAACTTGGAATGCACCTAAGGATGAGGCTTGTTTGTCTGAAGAACCACCCATGTGATTAGAAGTTTGGAAATTTTAGTCCCAACCTTAGACCACTTGGGAGGTGAGAAGGCTGGAGATTAGGTTCAATCACCACTGAACAATGATTTAATCAATTGTGCCTTTGTGATGAAGCCTCCATAAAACCGCAAAGACCAGGTTCTTGGAGCTTTTAGATTGTTGAACAAGTGAAGATTTGGGAGAGTGGCACTCTCAGAGAGCATGGAAACTCCACACCATTTTCCCAATGCATTGTTCTATGCATCTCTTCCATTTGAGTCATTGTGAATTACATCTTTTTATAAGAAACCAGGAAAATCCCATGGATGGAGGAGCCTGGTGGGCTGCAGTCCATGGGGTTGCGAAAGAGTCAGACATGACCTAGAGACTTCACTTTCACTTTTCGCTTCCATGCATTGGAGAAGGAAAATGGCAACCACTCCAGTGTTCTTGCCTGGAGAATCCCAGGGATGGCAGAACCTAGTGGGCTGTCATCTATGGGGTTGCACAGAGTTGGACATGACTGATGTGACTTTGCAGCAGTAGCAGCAGCAATCTAGAGAATTGACTGGTTTCCTAAATTCTGTGAGCTGCTCTAGGAAATCAATTGAAACCAAGGATGGGGTCATTGGAAACCCCTATCTATTGCAGGTCAGTCAGTAACACAGGTGACAACTTGGGTGTGTGATTGGCCTCTGAGTGGAAGGCAGTCAGTCTTGTGGGACTGAGCTTTAACCTGTGGACTCTGTTGCTATCTCTAGGTAGACAGTATCTGAAATGAGTTAAATTGCAGCTGGTGTTGGATAATTGCTTCTTAGTGGGAAACATGCCCACACAAACACATTGAAATTAGGCGCTCAGAAACCTTACCACCCATCCCCTCAAGTAATGAAAGAGGAAATCCAGCTATAGCCTGCCCACTCTAGAATTATATTGTATATCATTTCTTCCAGGAATCACTCTGATCCAACACCAGGACCACACTCTTTTATCAGTGTGAAAGTGATTTATCTTTATTTTTCAAACTATAGAGTTGTGTACTCCCACTTGAGGGTAAGTCATGAAGGTAGGACTGGGACTAGTATTTTTCTTTTCTTTTTTTTTTTTTTTTGTGCTCAGAAACTAGACATCAATCATGTTTTAAATAATAAATGGCCTCAAGAATTATGTATCATTTGAACTGAGCCTTGAAGGATAGAGGATTATGAAAACTAAAACTAAGGGCTAGAGAATATCATTTCTCCACGAGAGAGAGGAACACACAGGCAAAGTCCTGGAGACAGAAGCATCAAGACTGAGTTGCAGACCATGATAAAGTTTAGTGTAGCTGTCTCTGGATCTTGATAAAAGTACTAAGGGAAAACATGAGGATTGCTTTCTTACCATCACAAATGTATGTTCTTCTATAGAAAAAAAAAAAAAAAAGCTCTCTCTAGGAGTTATTCTTTTAGACAAAAGCATCCGCATTTCTAGAGATCAATTTCATGCTCAGGTTCTACTGGTTGGGATGTGCAAGAGAAGGAGGGCCAATAGCAATTGGATTCCACTTGGAATCTCCCCCAATCAGGTCCTCTACCCTCTCATTTACTCACATGCATAGGATCCTTCCTCCTCTCCAACTTGGCTTGTTTTCCAGTTGCACCAGCCTCTCTGTGCAGAGACTGTCTTGAACTACAATGGATAACAACAGCTTAGCAGCTGTGGCTTCAGCACTCAGCTTTCTTTAGCAGTTGAGTGTGATCAGTTTCCCAATAGCATATGGAGGTCTTTTCTCCAGATATTTTGTTGTGGTAGCAGGTGGGAACTTATCAGTTTGGGGAAATTAGTATTGAAAGGCAGGATATGGACAACACAGCACAGCTCAGGGGGTAGATGTATTATTTGTTTTCCTCTCCTTCTTTATCCACTGTAAAAGCATAAAGCAAATACATTTTACATGTTTTAAAATTAAAGGTAAATTATTTTTTTTCAAACCACTAATGTTAGTGATTGCTTAAAAAAAGAAACATATAATGTATCCTTTAAATAAATATAAAATGTACTTTTCCAGGGCTTCTCTTATAGCTCAGTTGGTAAAGAATCCACCTGAAATGCAGTATTCTGGACTAGAGAATTTCATGGACTAGTCCATGGAATCACAAAGAGTCAGACACAACTGAGCTTGACTACATTATAAATTCTCTGATTTCAAAGGGGCAGGAGAAGTATGAGACATGAGTAATAAAATGTCCTTTGATCAGACTTAATTACTAAGTCCTGATTACAGGATGTAGTAAATGTAGGTCTCTGTCTGTGATGAGGCCACTAGGGAACATTTTTTATTGAGATATCTGAGAATACCTTTCATAATATAAACAATAGAATTGTAGTGTCTTTTGTGATGTAAACTGCTGTTCTTCAAATTCCTACTATTTCCTCTTAAGAATTTGCCATTCATATATTTATTAATGTGCTTTTGGTATTATTTAAATTTCAGGTTATTTCAGATAATGCAGTTTTAATTTATTCTGTGGAATTCCAGAATTGAGTGAATAATTGCTATTCTTTGAACATTCTCTGTCTTTCACCTTCATGATCATATCTGTAAGGATTCTGTCCCCTTTAAGAGTAAATGTAATCCTCAAAGTCATTCCACTCATTCTGCTCATCCTCTTGCAGATGTCTGTCCATATTCTGTCCATCTGATTGATTTTCTCTAGAATAACTACAGAGCTGTAAAACGAGATATGATAAGACCCTTTTCCTCTAACTATCTAAGAGAGAGGAGAAGAAAGGTGTAGAAAGCTTAGTAGACCTTTGTCATCATTTGTGAATTAAGACATGCTTTAATTTAAAAGTAAAATGCAATTGTATTTGGTATCCATTGTGTGAAAGTCATCATTTTAAAACTGTATATTAATAGGAAAGAGAAGTAAGTACTTTTTTAAAATCACATTGACAAAATTCAATTCATAATGATGATTTAATTAAGCCATGATATAATATACTGTCCCCAAAACTTAACCAGTATCCCACTAGGCCATTCAGGTATGACCTATATCAAATCCCTTTTGATTATACAGTAGAAGTGACAAACTGATTGAAGGGATTAGATCTGATAGAGTACCTGAAGAAATATGGATAGAGGTTCATAACTTTGGACAGGAGGCAGTGACCTAAACCATACCCAACAAAAAGAAATGCAAAGAGGTTGTCTGAGGAGGCCTTAAAAAAATGAGAAAAGAGAAGCAAAAGGCAAAAGAGAAAAGGAAAGATATATCCATCTGAATGCAAGTTATTAACAAGGAGAGATAAGAAAGCCTTCTTAAACAAACAATGAAAATAAATAGAGTAAAACAATAGAATGGGGAAAACTAGAGATCTCTTCAAAAAAATTAAAGATACCAAGGGAACATTTCATGCAAAGATGGGCACAATAAAGGACAACAATGGTATGGGCCTAACAGAAGTAGACAATATCAAGAAGAGGGGGCAATAATACACAGAGGATCTATACAAAAAAGATCTTCATGACCCAAATAGAGCCAGACATCCTGGAATGTGAAGTCAAGTGGGTCTTAGGAAGAATCAATATGAACAAAGCTAGTGGGGGCAATGGAATTCCAGTTGAGCTATTTCAAATCCTAAAATATGATGCTGTGAAAGTCCTGCACACAATATGCCAGCAAAATTGAAAAACTTAGCAGTGGCCCCAGGCCTGGAAAAGGTCAGTTTTCATTCCGATCCCAAAGAAGGGCAGAGTCAAAGAATGTTCAAACTACCACACATTTGTACTCATTTCACATGCTAGCAAGATAATGCTCAAAATCCTTCAAGCTAAATTTCAACAGAATGTGAACTGAGAACTTTCAAATAAGCAAGCTGAATTTGAAAAAAGGAGAGGAACCAGAGATCAAATGGCCAAT
This sequence comes from Oryx dammah, assembly GCF_014754425.2. NCBI lineage: Eukaryota > Metazoa > Chordata > Mammalia > Artiodactyla > Bovidae > Oryx > Oryx dammah. The sequence continues at coordinate 45,725,774 of NW_024070206.1, read as the reverse complement.
ATTCACTGGATCATAGAAAAAGCAAGGGGAATCCAGATAAACATCTAGTTCTGCTGCATTGACTATGCAAAAACCTTTGACTGTTTGGCTCACAACAAACTAAGGATAATTCTGAAAGAGATGGGAATATCAGTCCATCTTACTTGTCTCCTGAGAAACCTGTATGCTTCTCAAGAAACAACAGATAGAACCGGACATGGAAAAACAGAGTGATTCAAAACTGGGAAAGCAGTATGATAAGGCTGTACATTGTCACTCTGCTTATTTAACTTCTATGTAGAGTACAGCATGTGAAATGCTGGACTGGATAACTCACAAGATGGAATCAAGATTGCTGAGAGAAATATTCACCTCAGATATGCAGATGACACCACCCTAATGGCAGAAATCAGAGGAACTAAAAAGCCTCTTGAAAGTTAAAGAGAAGAGTGAAAAAGTTGGCTGTAAACCGAACATTCAAGAAACTTAAGATCATGGCATCTTTTCCCATCACTTCCTGGCAAATAGATGGGGGAAAATGGAAAGAGTGATATTCTTTACTTGTGGAATCCAAAATCAATGGGGAGAGTGACTCAGCATGGAATTAAATGATTTTTGCTCTTTGGAAGAAAGCTATGACAAACCTAGACCACCTATTAAAAAGCAGAAGCACTACTTTGTCAACAAAGTTCTGTACAGGCAAAGCTATGACCTCATATGTGAGAAAGTGAAAGTGAAAGTGAAGTCATTCAGTTTTATCCGACTCTTTGTGACCCGTGGACTGTAGCCCACCAAGCTCCTCCATCCATGGGATTCTACAGGCAAGAGTACTGGAGTGAGTTGCCATTTCCTTCTCCAATATGTGAGAGCTGGACCATAAATAAATCTGATAGTCAAACAATTCATGCTTTTGAATTGTCATTCTGGAGAAGTTTCTTGAGAGTCCCTTGGATAGCAAGACCAAACCAATCAATTCTAAAGGAAATCAACCCTGAATATTCATTGGAAGGACTGAGGCTGAAGCTGAAGCTCCAGTCCTTTGGCCACCAGATATGAAATGCTGACTCATTAGAAAAGACCCTGATGCTGGGAAAGATTGAAGGCAGGAGGAAAAAGCAGTGACAGATGATGAGATGGTTGGATGGCATTATAGTCTCAATGGACATGAGTCTGAGCAAACTCTGTGAGATACTGAAAGACAGGGTGCCCTATTGTTCTGTAGTCAATGGGGCCACAAAGATTTGGACATAAAAGAGCAACTGAACAACAAAACGTTTTGTATTTCTGTGATTAGGTTCTCAGGTTTCCTAGTAGCCCTATTATGAGATAGAGCAACAGGAGTCTAATGCAAGTTTTCAAATTCTAAGAACTGTAGTTTTTTCAAAAGTGATAGATTATCCTATTAGTAATTCCATCATATACCCTAGTAATGCAATGAATCTTCTTACATTCAGATACCTTTTAAATATTTAATAAAGGTTGAAATCCCTCCTTCTGTCCAGAAAAGTTTAAGCAAGATGCTTGAAAAATGCACAGAGGTCCACTGATGGCTTCACTGCCTACACGCCACATGGCTCCAGAAGGCACTACTGTTGCAGATACAATGTATAATGTGAAGAGCACCCTCTGAAGTTCTACAATGAAGGACTGCTGTTCCCAGGTTATCCAGAGCCTCAATTCAGTTGAGTTGCTCAGTTGTGTCCAGTTTTTTGTGATCTCATGGACTGCAGCACCCCAGGTTTCCCTCTCCATCACCAATTCCCGAAGCTTACTCAGGCTCATGTCCATTGAGTCGCTGAAGCCATTCAACCATCTAATCCTCTGTCATCCCCTCTTCCTACCACCTTCAATCATTCCCAGCATCAGTTCAGTTCAGTTCAGTCACTCAGTCGTGTCCGACTCTTTGTGACCCCATGAACTGCAGCACACCAGGCCTCCATTGTCCATTACCAACTGCTGGAGTCTACCTAAACCCATGTCCATTGAGTCAGTGATGCTATCCAACCATCTCATCCTCTGTCATCCCCTTTTCCTCCTGCCATCAATCTTTCCCATTATCAGGGTCTTTTCAAATGAGTCAGCTCTTACAATCAGGAGGCTGAAGTATTGGAGTTTCAGCTTCAACATCAGTCCTTCCAATGAACACCAAGGACTGATCTCCTTTAGTATGCATTGGTTGGATCTCCTTGCAGTCCAAGGGACTCTCAAGAGTCTTCTCCAACACCACAGTTCAAAGGCATCAATTCTTTGGTGCTCAGATTTCTTTACAGTCGAGCTCTCACATCCATACATGCCCACTGGAAAAACCATAGCTTTGACTAGATGTACCTTTGTTGGCAAAGTAATGTCTCTGCTTTTTAATATGCTGTCTAGGTTGGTCATAACTTTCCTTCCAAGGAGTAAGTGTCTTTTAATTTCATGGCTGAAATCACCATCTGCAGTAATTTTGGAGCCCAGAAGAATAAAGTTAGCCAATTTCCCCATCTATTTCCCATGAAGTGATGGGACCAGATGCCATGATCTTAGTTTTCTGAATGTTGAGCTTTAAGCCAATTTTTCCACTCTCCTCTTTCACTTTCATCAAGAGGCATTTTATTTCTTCTTCACTTTCTGGCACAAGGGTGGTATCATCTATATATCTGAGGTTATTGATATTTCTCCTGGCAATCTTGATTCCAGCTCGTGCTTCCTCCAGCCCAGTGTTTCTCATGATGTACTCTGCATATAAGTTAATTAGGCAGGGTGACAATATGCAGCCTTGATGTACTCCTTTTCCTATTTGGAACCAGTCTGTTGTTCCATGTCCAGATCTAAATGTTGCTTCCTGACCTGCACATAGGTTTCTCAAGAGGCAGGTCAGGTGTTCTGGTATTCCCATCTCCTTCTGAATTTTCCACAGTTTATTGTGATCCACACAGTCAAAGTCTTTGGCATAGTCAATGAAGCAGAAAAATATATTTTACTGGAACTCTCTTACTTTTTCAATGATCCAGCAGATGTTGGCAATTTGACCTCTGGTTCCTCTGCCTTTTCTAAAACCAGCTTGAATATCTGGAAGTTCATGGTTCACATATTGCTGACACCTAGCTTGGAGAATTTAGACCATTACTTTACTAGCATGTGAAGTGAGTACAATTGTGTGATAGTTTGAACAAACTTTGGCATTGCCTTTCTTTTGGAATGAAACCTGACCTTCTCCAATCCTGTGGCCCCTGCTGAGTTTTCCAAATTTGCTGACATCCTGAGTGCAGCACTTTCACAGCATCATCTTTTAGGATTTGAAACAAGTCAACTGGAATTCCATCACCTCCACTAGCTTTGTTCATAGTGATGCTTCCTAAGACCCACTTGACTTCACATTTCAGGATGTCTGACTCTAGATGAGTATCAATGATCACACCATCATGATTATCTGGGTCATGAAGATCCTTTATGTACAGTTCTTCTGTGTATTTTTCCCACCTCTTCTTAATATCTTCTGCTTCTATTAAGTCCATAGCATTTCTGTCCTTTATTGAGCCCATCTTTGCATGAAATGTTCCCTTGTTCTAATTTTCTTGAAGTGACCTCTAATCTTTCCCATTTTATTGTTTTCCTCATTTCTTTGCACTGATGGTTGAGGAAGGCTTTCTTATCTCTCCTTGCTATTCTATGGAACTCTGCCTTCAAATGAATATATCACTCTTTTCCTTCTTTGCTTTTCACTTTTCTTTTCACAGCTAATTGTAAGGCCTACCCAGACAGCCATTTTGCTTCTTTGCATTTTTTTTTTTTTTCTTGAGGATGGTCTTGATTCCTGTCTCCTGTACAATGTCATGAACCTCCATCCATAGTTGACCAGGCACTCTGTCTATCAGATCTAATCCCATAAATCTATTTTTCACTTCTACTGTGTTGTCATAAGGGATTTGATTTAGGTCATACCTGAAAGGTCTAGTGGTTTCCCCCACTTTCTTCAACTTAAGTCTGAATTTGGCAATAAGGAGCTCAAGATCTGAGCCACAGTCAGCTCCCAGTCTTGTTTTTGCTGACTGTATAGAACTTCTCCATCTTTGGCTGCAAGGAATGTAATCAATCTGATTTTGGTGTTGACCTGGTGATGTCCATGTGTAGAGTTTTCTCTTGTGTTGTTGGAAGAGTGTGTTTGCTATGACCAGTGTGTTCTCTTGGCAGAACTCTATTAGCCTTTGCCCTGCTTCATTCTGTACTGCAAGGCCAAATTTGCCTGTTAGTCCAGGTGTTTCTTGACTTCCTACTTTTGCATTCCAGTCCCCTATAATGAAAAGGACATCTTTTGGGGGTGTTACTTCCAGAAGGTCTTGTAGGACTTCACATAACCTTTCAACCTAAGCTTCTTCAGTGTTACTGGTCAGGGTATAGACTTGGATTACCATGATACTGATTTTTTGCCTTGGAAACAAACAGAGATTATTCTGTCATTTTTGAGAGTGCATCCAAGTACTGCATTTCAGGAAACTTTTGTTGACTATTCTGTCTACTCCATTTCTTCTAAAGGATTCCTGCCCATGGAAGTAGATATAATGCTCATCTGAGTTAAATTAGCTTCAAGGTCTTTTCAAATGAGTCAGTTTTCTTATCAGGTGGCCAAAGTATTGGAGTTTCAGCTTCAACATCAGTCTTTCCAATGAATATTCAGGACTAATTTCCTTTAGGATCCAGTGGTTGCATCTCCTAGCTCTCCAAGGGACTCCAAGAATCTTCAACACAACAGTTCAAAGGCATCAATTCTTCGGCCCTCAGCTTTCTTTATAGCCCAACTCTCACATCCATAGATAACTACTGGAAGATCCAAAGCTTTGACTAGTTGGATCTCTGTCAGCAAAGTAGTGTCTCTGCTTTTAAATATGCTGTCTAAGTTGGTCATAACTTTTCTCACAAGGATCAAGTGTCTTTTAATTCCATGGCTGCAGTCACCATCTGCAGTGATTTTGTAGTGCAAATAAAAATAAAGTCTGTCACTGTTTCCCCATATTTGCCATGAATTGATAGAACCAGATGCCATGATCTTAGCTTTCTGAATGTTGAGCTTTAAGCCAACTTTTTCACTCTCCTCTTGCATCAAGAGGCTTTTTAGCTCCTGTTCACTTTCTGCCATAATGGTGGTGTCATCTGTGTATCTGAGGTTATTGACATTTCTTCCAGCCAACTTGATTTCAGCTTGTTCTTCATTCAGTCCAGCATTTCTCATTATGTAAACTGCATGTAAGTTAAACAACCAGGGTAACAATCTACAGCCTTGATATACTACTTTCCCAATTTGGAACCAGTCTGTTTTTCCATGTCTGCTTCTAACTGTTGTTTCTCTACCTACATACAGTTTTCTCAGGAGGTGTGGTCTGGTATTCCCATCTCTTGGAGAATTTTCCACACTTTGTTGTGATCCAAACAGTCAAAGGCTTTGGCATAGCCAATAAAGCAGAAACAGATATTTTTCTGGAACTATCTTACTTTTTCAGTGATTGAATGGATGTTGGTAATTTGATCTGTGCTTCCTCGGCCTTTTCTAAAAACAGCTTGAACATCTGGAAGTTCATGGTTCATGTAATGTTCAAGCCTGGCTAGGAGAATTCTGAGTACTACTTTACTATCATGTGGGATGAGTGCAATTGTGCAGCAGTTTGAACATTCTTTAGCATGGTCTTTCTTTGGGATTGGAATGAAAACTGACCTTTTTAAGTCTTGTGGCCACTGCTGAGTTACAAATTTGCTGGCATATTGAGTGCAGTGCTTTCACAGCATCATCTGTTAGGATTTGAAATAGCCCCAATGGAATTCCGTCACCTCTACTAGCTTTGTTTGTAGTAATTCTTCCTAAGATCCACTTGATTTTGAATTCCAGGATGTCTGGCTCTAGGTGAGTGATCACACCATCATGATTGTCTGAGACATGAAGATTTTTTTTGTATGGTTCTTTTGTGTATTCTTACCAATTCTTCTTAATATCTTCTGCTTCTGTTAGGTTCCTACCATTTCTGTCTTTATTGTGCCCAATTTTGCATGAAATGTTCCCTTGGTATCTCTAATGTTCTTGAAGAGATCTCTTGTTTTTCCCATTCTATCATTTTCCTCTATTTCTTTGCATTGATCACTAAGAAAGGCTTTCTTATCTCTCCTTCATATTCTTTGGAACTCTGCATTCAAATGGGTACTTCTTTCCTTTTTTTCTTTGCCTTTCACTTCTCTCCCCCCCCTTTTTTTTTTTTGCCTCCTCAGACAACCATTTTGCCTTTTTTCATTTCTTTTTCTTGTGTATAGTCTTGATCACTGCCTCCTGTGCACAAACCTCTGTCCATAGTTCTTTAGGCACTGTCTATCAGATCTAATTGCTTGAACCTATTTGTCACTTCCACTGTATAATCATAATGGATTTGATTTAGGTCATACCTGAATGGTCTAGTGGTTTTCCCCACTTTCTTCAATTTAAATCTAAATTTGGCAAAAGGAAGTTCATGATCTGAGCCACAGTCAGCTCCCAGTCTTATTTTTGCTGACTGTGTAGAGCTTCTCCATCTTTGGCTGCAAAGGCTGCAAAGAATACAATCAATGTGATTTCTGTATTGACCATCTGATGATGTCCATACATAGAGTCTTCTCTTGTTTTATCCAAAGCTTACCTTTAGACTAGGACTTCTCTGGTAGCTCACGTGGCAAAGAGTCTCCCTGCAATGTTGGACACCTAGGTTTAATCCCTGGGCCAGGAAGATCCGCTGGAGAAAGAAATGGCAACTGACTCCAGTGTTCTTATCTGGAAAATCTCATGGATGGAGGAGCCTTGCTGGCTACCGTTCATGGTGTTGCAGAGTTGGATACGAGTGAGTGAGTAACATTTTCACTTTAGACTCTCTAAGTATGCTCACTAAAATCTCCTGAGCTGTGTCTTTCTCCTTTGATCACAATTTCTTGGTTAAGAACAATGCCATGGAATAAGTTACCAATGCCCTTGGTAGGCCACCTGGTCTTCATATTTCTCCCGTTTCCTTTGTGTTCATCTTCCTTCTTATTGGGTTTACCTTGTGGCTCAGCTGTTAAAGAATCTACCTATAATTTGGGAGACCTGGGTTTGATTCCTGGGTTGGAAAGATCCCCTGAAGAAGGGAAAGTCTACCCACTCCAGTATTCTTGCCTGGAGAATTCCATGAACTATACTGTCCATGGGGTCGCAAAGAGTTGGTCACTACTGAGTGACTTTCACTTTCTTCCTTCTTATTGATAACTCATCTCCAGTGTCTTTGCTTACTCCCAGTCTACCTTTCCTTCACCATCAGTACATGCAGGTTCTGGTCATTTTGCATTGCTGAGGATTTAGGTCTTGTCCCAAACACTTTAAACATGTTTCTCATTGCTGCTCCAATGTAAATTCAGCTGCCATTATCTGAGTAGGCAGTAAAATGGAGACCAAGGCTATCAATACAGTTATTCAGGCTCCCCCTGCCGCCATATCCCTAGTGTTAGTCCATTCTAGCTGCTCCGACAGAATACCATTGACTGGGTGTCTTATAAACAACATAAATTTATTGATCATAATTCTAAAGGCTAGACAGTCCAAGATCAGAGTACACTCATATTTGGTGTCCAGTGATGGCTTGATTTCTGATTTGCAGGTTAATTTTATTTTAGTGACCTCGCATGATGGAAGAGAATTAGAGAAGTCTATGTTTTATGAAAGGGTTCATCCCATTCTTAAGGGCCCCACTGTCATGATCTAACCACCTTTCAAAGGCCCCACTTCCATGTACTTTCACATTGAGGGTTACATTTTAATATATGGATTCTTTTCAGGGAGGAAAGGCACATCCACTCAGTCTGTAGCACACCCCCAAGGTCCACCATCCACAAAGTCAATGTGAGCAAATACCCTAGGATTGGTCTGTGCACAACATGGATGGGAATCCTTGTGGTACAGCAATCCTGGTGGAGTCACCCTCAGTGTCTCTGGTTGGTGTATTCTAAAGGAAATATTTTACCCTACTCCATTTTGGAGAACAACTGAGATCTCTTAGAAGCCCCCCCCCCCCACCATGGGGATTATGTGCAAGCTGATGTTACAATTTTCTCATTTAATAGGCTTTCCCCAACTTAAACAGGACTTTTTGCTCTCAAAGTTATGTAAGTCAATCCTCTGAAAATGGATCACACCTTTTTTTTTTTTTTTTTTGGTAAAGAAATGTTCATGCTAAAGGAGGTAGTTTGATTCTCTGCTCCATTGGTTTACCCTGTGCTCCCTACACACCAGGGCCTGCTAAGTATGAGACACCTTGGTGATATGATGTCAGGAAATTTCTGTCAGCCATGAGAAAACTTGTGGTAAAGAAGCAATGGAATGGGCAGAGACAACATTGGCTGGATCCAAGGGGTGAGGAGACTTAGGTCCACAGGTTCCTGCCTTGTTCCAACTTCAGCTTGTTGAAGTTACCTCCACTGAGGCTCTGAGGAGAGCCAAGTTTCTGTTTCTACCTCCACAGGTGTCTTGCTGGTGATTTTGAACCTAATCTCTTGGTCTCTCTAGTCTTCAGTAGTACAAAATAACTAATGAAGTTTTCTAATAACACATCTGGTACCTGTTATGTTTCCATGAAGGACTTTAAGGGTATATTCAATGTACTGCAGGCAGTTATATTACCACACTCATGCCCACATCCCTTGTAGTGGCTCAGCACAGAAGCACATAGCACGTATTCAGTGTGGTTCCTGTGTTCCCTGCTGAGACACATATATACCCAGGAATTTCTCTGTTCCCTTCCCTTATGCCTTTGTCCAAAATATTAATCATTTAGCTGGAAATTTCAGGGGAATGTAGAAGAAACACTGGGTTTAGAGATTGGATTGTTTTTCGTCCTCTGTCACTTCATTTCTTCCTTGCCCAAATACTAGCTAGAGAGCAAGGAAGATAGAGTCCTTGCTTATTACCTTGCTTGCGAAATGAGAGACAAGGCATCACATCATAGTCATTCAAGAAATGCCAATCTCTGTAAATAACCCAGGTTCTGCAACAAAAACTGAGGAGGTTAATTCAGACTTAAAGGAATCCAAATAAAGCAAAAAAAAAAAAAATGTGATTCTGTAACTCACAATAATGGTTATTTTTAAGGGGAAAGAGGAAGTTGTAATAGGAATGGATGATTGTTATGGATAGACTTCTAGAGTGGCTGCGAAAGCTGTTTTCTTTTTGTTGTTGTTTGTTTGTTACTTAGGTGGCAATTACAAGGAATTTCTACACTTTCCCTGTATTTTATTTTATTAAAAAATTTCAAAACAAAAAAATAAATAAAGTTAATTCTGAGAATAAGTGTTTGAGAGTTTGAAGGACCACTAGAAGAATAGAAAAATCACAAAAATTAAGAAAAGAAAAAATATCAAGAAAGAGGGGTAGTTCAAAGTGTAAATTGCTACAGACAGATCCAAGGTAAGCATATTAAATGTTGCAATGAAGCAAATCTGGGTGACATTAGCAATGGTAGTTTTACTGAAGAGCAGCTGGGATTTTAGCCAGAAATGAAAATGTGGAATTGGAAATTCTAGAAATTTATTGCAAGTATTTTGTCTCTGAAGAAGGGGATGGAGATTGTGTTTTCTTCTAACTAATTCAAGAAATCTCTTGGTTCATTTTGTTCAGTTTTACTCCATATGCTGTAAGAATTTGGCAATTTATGTTAGTTTCTTTAAGTAACTATTAATTTTGTGAACAATTCAGCATAAAGTAGACAAGAAACTTGACTCGATGAAATTAGAGTCAGAAGTGATTGAAAACATTAACATAATATATGACATGGAGCATATTCTTTATCTTTTACATGTTTTCCCTTTTATTTGCTAATATGCTTTGGTCACATGTTTTTCTGACAAAGTCACATAGAAGTACACCATGAAAATTTCATAAATTAACAGGAAGAGGCAGGCTTAAGGAAAGTATTTAAGAAGAGAGGGTATATGGCAATATTCAGCATAATCTCTTCCCCAAAAAGTGTTTAAGATACTTGGTATCAGCTTGTTCTTTGCAGTTGAGTGATCCCCAGAAATTTACATCTGTTTCTCTATTCACAGGCTGCAGTGGCATTACATACTTCATATCCAAAGTTTCACTGCGGTTATTGTTCAGTTGCTTTATCATCTCAGAGGCTTTGAGAAAACATGAACTACAGCAAACCAGGCATCCCTGTTCTTCACTATCTCACAGAGTTTGCTCAAACTTATGTCCATTGAGTCAGTGATGCTAAATAACCAACTCATCATCTGCAGCCTACTTCTCTTGCCATACTCCTTTCCCAATTGTGATCCCAGACCATTGTTCCATGTCCAGTTTTAACTATTGCTTCTTGATGCACATACAGGTTTCTCAGGAGACAAGTACGATGGTCTGGTATTCCTATCTCTTTCGAAATTATCCACAGTTTGTTGTGATCCACACAGTCAAAGGCTTTAGCATAGTCACTGAAGTAGAAGCATATGTTTTTCTGGAATACCCTTGCTCTTTCTAAGATCCAACAGATGTTGCTAATTTGATCTTTGGCTCCTCTGCCTTTTCTAAATCCAGCTCGTACATCTGGAAGTTCTCAGTTCACGTATTGTTGAAATCTAACTTGAAGGATTTTGAGCTGAACCTTACTAGTGTGTGAAATGAGTGCAATTGTGCAGTAGTCTGAACATTCTTTGACACTGCCTTTCTTTGGGATTGGAAAGAAAACTAATCTCTTCCAATCCTGTGGCCACTGATGAGTTTTCCAAATTTGGTAGCATATTGAATTCAGCACTTTAACAGCATTATCTTTTAGGATTTGAAATAACTCAGCTGGAATTCATCACTTCCACTATCTTCATTGGTAGTAATTCTTCCTAAGGTCCACTTGACTTCACATTCCAGGATATCTGGCTCTAGGTGAGTGATCACACCATCTTGGTCATCTGGGTCATTAAGACCTTTTTGTTTGTTTGTTTAGTTCTTCAGTGTATTTTTGCCACTACTTCTTAATCTCTTCTGCTTCTGGCAGGTCCTTGTTATTTCTGTCCTTTACTGTGTCCATGTTTGTAGCAAATATTCCTTTGGTAGCTTCAATTTTCTTGAAGAGATCTCTAGTCTTTCCCATTTTATTGTTTTCCTGTTTCTTTGCATTGTTTACTTAGTGCTTTCTTATCTCCCCTTGCTATTCTCTGGACTATGCATTAAGTGTGGTATATCTTTCCCTACCTACTTGCCTTTTAATTCTCTTCTTTTAACTATTTGTTAGGCTTCTCGAAACAACCACTTTGCTTTCTTGAAACTCTTTTTCTTGGGGATGATTTTGGTCACCACCTCCTATAACATGTTGAGAACCTCTTTCTATAGTTCTTCAGGCACTCTGTCTATGATATCTAATCCTTCGAATCTACTGACCACATACACTGTATAATCAAGGGATTCCCTGGTGGCTCAGATGGTAGAGTCTGCCTGTAATTCAGGTAGACCTGAATTTGATCCCTGGGTCCAGAAGATCCCCTGGAGAAGGAAATAGCAACCCATTTGAATATTCTTGCCTGGAAAAACCCATGGATGGAAGAACCTAGAAGGCAACAATCCATAGGGTCCCAAAGAGTGAGACATGACTGAGTGATTTCACTTTCACGTTTCACTCTATAATCATAAGAGATTTGATTTAGTCAAACTGAATGGTCTAGTGTCCAAGGAGTGGTGGCTGCACAGGCGCAGGAGGGCCTAGAGGAACTATTCCACGTCAAGGTCAGGAGGGGTGGCGGTGAGGAGATACCCCTCACCCAAGGTAAGGAGTAGCAGCTGCGCTTTGCTGGAACAGCCTTGAAGAGATGCTCACGTCCAAGGTAAGAGAAACCCAAGTAAGACGGTAGGTGTTCCAAGAGGGCATCAGAGGGCAGACACATTGAAACCATAATCACAGAAATCTTGTCAATCTAGTCACACTAGGATCACAGTCTTGTCTAACTCAATGAAACTAAGCCATGTCCATGGGGCCACCCAAGACAGGCAGCTCATGGTGGAGAAGTCTGACAGAATGTGGTCCACTGGAGAAGGGAATGGCAAACTACTTCAGTATTCTTGCCTTGAGAACCCCATGAACAGTATGAAAAGGCAAAATGATAGGATACTGAAAGAGGAATTTCCCAGGTCAGTATGTGCCCAATATGCTACTGGAGATTAGTGAAGAAATAACTCCAGAAAGAACGAAGGGATAGAGCCAAAGCAAAAACAATACCCAAGTTGTGGATGTGACTGGTGATAGAAGCAAGGTCTGATGCTGTAAAGAGCAATATTTCATAGGAACCTGGAATGTCAGGTCCTGAATCAAGGCAAATTGGAAGTGGTCAAATAAGAGATGGTAAGAGTGAACGTCAACATTCTAGGAATCAGCGAAATAAAATGGACTGGAATAGGTGAATTTTACGCAGATGACCATTATATCTACTACTGTGGGCAGGAATCACTTAGAAGAAATGGAATAGCCATCATGGTCAACCAAAGAGTCTGAAATGCAGTAGTTGCATGCAGTCTCAAAAATGACAGAATATTCTCTGTTCATTTCCAAGGCAAACCATTCAATATCATGGTAATCCAAGCCTATGCCCCAACCAGTAACCCTTAAGAAGCTGAAGTTGAACGGTTCTATGAAGACCTACAAGACTTTTTAGAACTAACACCCAAAAAAAGATGTCCTCTTCATTATAGGGGACTGGAATGCAAAAGTAGAAAGTCAAGAAACACCTGGACTAACAGCCAAGTTTGGCTTTGGAATAAAGAATGAAGCAGGGCAAACACTAATAGAGTTTTGCCAAGAGAATGCACTGATCATAGCAAACACCCTCTTCCAACAACACAAGAGAAAACTCTACACATGGACATCACCAGATGGTCAACACCAAAATCAGATAGATTATATTCTTTGCAGCCAAAGATGGAGAAGCTCTATACAGTCAACAAAAATAAGACCAGGAGCTGACTGTGGCCCAGATCATGAACTCCTTATTGCCAAATTCAGACTGAAATTAGAGAAAGTAGGGGAAACCACTAGACCATTCAGGTATGACCTAAGTCAAATCCCTTATGATTATACAGTGGAAGTGAGAAATAGACTTAAGGGACTAGATCTGATAGATAGAGTGCCTGATGAACTATGGACGGAGGTTCGTGACATTGTACAAGAGACAGGGATCAAGACCATCCCCACGGAAAATAAATGCAAAAAAACAAAATGGCTGTCTGAGGAGGCCTTACAAATAGTTGTGAAAAGAAGAGAAGTGAAAAGCAAAGGAGAAAAGGAAAGATATAAGCATCTGAAAGCAGAGTTCCAAAGAATAGCATGAAGAGATAAGAAAGTCTTCCTCAGTGATCAGTGCAAAGAAATAGAGGAAAACAAGAGAATGGGAAAGACTAGAAAGCTCTTTAAGAAAATTAGAGATGCCAAGGGAACATTTCATGCAAAGATGAGCTCGATAGATGACAGAAATGGTATGGACTTAATAGAAGCAGAAGGTAGTAAGAAAAGGTGGCAGGAATACACAGAAGAACTGTACACAAAAGATCTTCATGACCAAGATAATCACGATGATGTGATCACTCACCTAGAGCCAGACATTTCGGAATGTGAAGTCAAGTAGGCCTTAGAAAGCATCACTATGAACAAAGCTAGTGGAGGTGAAGGAATTCCAATTGAGCTATTTCAAATCTTAAAAGATGATGCTGTGAAAGTGCTCCACTCAATATGCCAGAAAATTTGGAAAACTCAGCAGTGGCCACAGGACTGGAAAAGGTCAGTTTTCATTCCAATCCCAAAGAAAGGCAATGCCAAAGACTGCCCAAACTACCGTAAAATTGCACTCATCTCACACACTAGTAACGTAATGCTCAAAATTCCCCAAGCCCAGCTTCAGCAATACATGAACCATGAACTCCCAGATGTTCAAGCTGGTTTTAGAAAAGGCAGAGGTACCAGAGATCAAACTGTCAACATCTGCTGGATCATGGCAAAAGCAAGATAATTCCAGAAAATCATCTATTTCTGCTTTATTGACTATGCCAAAGCCTTTGACTGTGTGGATCACATTAAACTGTGGAAAATTCTGAAAGAGATGGGAATACCATAGCACCTGACCTGCCTCTTGAGAAATCTATGTGCAGGTCAAGAAGTAACAGTTAGAACTGGACATGGAACAACAGACTGGCTCCAAATAGGAAAAGGAGTACGTCAAGGCTGTATATTGTCACCCTGCTTATTTAACTTATATGCAGAGTACATCAAGAGAAACGCTGGACTGGAAGAAACACAAGCTGGAATCAAGATTGCCAGGAGAAATATCAATAACCTCAGATATGCAGATGACACCACCCTTATGGCAGAAAGTGAAGAAGAACTAAAAAGCCTCTTGATGAAAGTAAAGTGGAGAGTGAAATAGTTGGCTTAAAGCTCAACATTCAGAAAACATATATCATGGCATCTGGTCCCATCACTTCATGGCAAATAGATGGAGAAACAGTGGAAACAGTGTCAGACTTTATTTTTCTGGGCTCCAAAATCACTGCAGATGGTGATTGCAGCCATGAAATTAAAAGACCCTTACTCCTTGGAAGAAAAGTTATGACCAACCTAGATAGCATATTGAAAAGCAGAGACATTACTTTGCCAACTAAGGTCCATCTAATCAAGGCTATCATTTTTCCAGTGGTCATGTATAGATGTGAAAGTTGGACTGTGAAGAAAGCTGAGCACCGAAGAATTGATAGTTTTGACCTGTGGTGTTGGAGAAGTCTCTTGTGAGTCTCTTGGACTGCAAGGAGATTCAACCAGTCCATTCTGAAGGAGATCAGCCCTGGGGTTTCTTTGGAAGGAATAATGCTAAAGCTGAAACTCCAGTACTTTGGCCACCTCATGAAAAGAGTTGACTCACAGAAAAGACTCTGATGCTGGGAGGGATTGGAGGCAGGAGGAGAAGGGGATGGCAGAGGTTGAGATGGCTGGATAGCATCACTGACTCGATGGATGTGAGTCTGAGTGAACTCCGGGAGTTGATGATGGAGAGGGAGGCCTGGCGTGCTGTGATTCATGGGACTGCAAAGAGTCAGACACGACTGAGCGACTGAACTGAACTGAACTGAATGGTCTAGTAGTTTTCCCTAGTTTCTTCAATTTACGTCTGAATTTTGCAAGATGGAGCTAATAATCTGAGCCGCAGTCAGCTCCCAGTCTTGTTTTTGCTGACTGCATAGAACTTCTCCATCTTTTTTGAACATTGGGGATGTCCATGTGTAGAGTCATCTGCTGTGGTTTTGGAAGAGAATGTTTCCCATGACCAGTGCATTCTGTTGGTAAAATTCTATTAGCTTTTTCCCTATTTCATTTTGTACTTCAAGGTCAAACTTGCCTGGTACTCCAAGTATCTCCTGACTTCTTATCTTCATATTCCAATCCTCTATGATTTAAAGAGCATTCTTTATTTTTTTTTCTTTAGTGTTATTTCTAGGTGGTCTTTTAAGTTTCACAGAATCATTCAACTTCAACTTCTTGGCATTAGTGGTTAGGACATAGATTTGGATCACTGTGATACTGAATGGTTTGCCTTGGAAATGAACTGGAATCATTCTGTCATTTTTGAGATTGCACCCAAGTACTACATTTTGGAGTTATTTTATTTTATTTTTTACTATGATGGCTACTCCATTTCTTATAAAGGATTCTTGCCCACAGTAGTAGATATAATGGTCATCTGAATTAAATTTGCCCATTTCCATCCATTTTAGTCCACTGATCCCTAATATGTCAGTGTTCATTCTTGTCCTCACCTGCTTTAACTGAGTCCAATTTACCTTGATTCATGGACCTAATATTCCAGATTCCTGTGCAATATTGTTCTTGATAGCACTGGACTTTATTTTGACCACCAGACACATCCACAACTGGGCACCATTCTTTCTGGAGCTATTTCTCCACTTTTCTCCAATAGCATAGTGCACACCTACCAACCTGGGGGATTCGTCTTCTGGCATCATCTTTTTGCCTTCTTATACTGTTCATGAGTTATCAAGGCAAGAGTGGTGAAGTGTTTTGCCATTCCCTTCTCCAGTGGACCACTTTTTATCAGAACTCTAAACCATGATTCATGTGTCTTTGGTGGCCTTACATGGCATGGCTCATAGCTTCATTGAGTTACACAAGACTGCAATCCATGTCATCAGTTTAGTTAATTTTCTGTGATTATGATTTTCATTCTGGAGGCTCTGAGATTATACTTCTTACTTTTTCTGTCTGTCCTCTGATGGATGAGGATAAGAGGCTGTGTAAGCTTCTTAGTGGGAAGGACTGGCTCCAGAGAAACCTGGGTCTTTTTCTGGTGGGCAGGGCCATGCTCAGTAAATGTTAAATCTAATTATCTGCTGATGGGTAGGCTGTGCTCCCTCTCTATTAGTTGTGTGGCATCAGGCAACCCAGTCCTAGAGTCGACAAACACTATAGTAGGGTTGCCCTGGGTATTTATCATTATTATCTCTTTCAATGTAATATTTCTAAAATGTATGACTAGCCTGTATACTGTTCTTGAGCTTTAAACTTGCACTTTCAATGATCAAGTGAACATTGTCACCTGGTTATACTAAAGGAACCTTACATTTCACTCATTTTCTAAGCCCCTTTTCTGCTTTCAACCCCCAAACTTATTTGATATTTGATGTAATAATTAATGGGATTAACATGAACCCAGTATCAGAGAACAGATCTTTCCATATCATCCTCAAGTGTTTCCTTTCACTTATCTCAACATACAATTATTTACTGATTCCTGCTTCCTGAATAAATATCCCCTACATCTAGGTGTTCTTGCCATTCCAACAATCATTGTCCTACTTTTAATATCTTTATCTCTCCTTGTACCTATGGGATAGCTTCTCAATTAGCTTTCTTGACTACAGCTTCTATCCATACCCAATGGAATTGCCTTTCTAGAGTACAAACATAATTATGTACAGTACCATCCTTCACTCCTGCTTAGAGAACAAATAGAAGCTAAATAAAGAATTAGGCTCCTCACAATTGTTTTATCTTTTTTTTTTTTAGCACATCCTTCTCAATTTTTGTTTCCAAATTTTCCCACATTCTTTACCACAAAAATTATATTTCAGTAATATCTAAGTACTATTAAATTATATTTCAATAATACTCAAGTACTATTTGCTTGTGCCATCTTGTGTCAAATCATTAGGCTATAAACTATGCCATATATACTACTTGGATTGTCTTTCCTACTTAACATATAAACATTATTTTCAAGTTGAAGCTAAAGTATTCTCCATACTCTAAAATCTTTCTTATTTTTCAAGGGAAGAATTTATAGAACTTTGTTCTTTTTTAATTTTGTATATATTTCATTTTGATTATCCATATTCTATTACAGTAATTTTTAAATTTTCTATTTATATTCCTATCTCTATCTTTATCACTATCTCTTTTGGGAGACTGCAATTTCATTAAGGGAAGTGTCAGATATATTTATTATGTTAGTCTCAATGTTAAGTATCAGAGAAGGCAATGGCACCCCACTCCAGTACTCTTGCCTGGAAAATCCCATGGGTGGAGGAGCCTGGTAGGCTGCAATCCATGGGGTTGCAAAGAGTCAGACACGACTGAGTGACTTCCCTTTCACTTTTCACTTTCATGCATTGGAGAAGGAAATGGCAACCCACTCCAGTGTTCTTGCCTGGAGAATCCCAGGGACAGAGGAACCTGGTGGGCTGTCGTCTTTGGGGTCACACAGAATCAGACATCACTGAAGCGACTTAGTAGTAGTAGTATTGTTAAGTATAGTGACTCCACAAAAATGTGTGCTGATTCGATTCTTACATGATATTATACATGTTTCAATGCCATTCTCCCAAATCGCCAGTCTATGTCCGATGCAGGATGCAGCATGCTTGGGGCTGGTACACGGGGATGACCCAGAGAGATGTTGTGGGAAGGGGGGTCAGAGGGGGGTTCATGTTTGGGAACGCATGTACACCTGTGGTGGATTCATATCAATGTATGGCAAAACCAATACAGAATTGTAAAGTAAAATAAAAAATAAATTAAAAAAAATAAAAAATAAATAAAAATAAAAATAAAGGTAAAAAAATAATGTGTGCTGAATCACCAGATTGAGAAATGCATTAGAAAAACATGTGTGGGCAGTAAAAGTGAGTCAACTGAAGAGAAGAAACTTTGGAGAAACTACACAACAGAATATAAAGCATTTTAAGGAGTTATTAAGTAGCTCAATTAATCCATGCTGTAGGGTAAAACAGCCCCAACACGGAGGAGCCTGGTAGGCTGTAAGCCATGGGGTTGCAAAGAGTTGGACACGACTGAGCGACTTCACTTTCACTTTTCATTTTCATGCATTAGAGAAGGAAATGGCAACCCACTCCAGTGTTCTTGCCTGGAGAATCCCAGGGAATGGGGAGCCTGGTGGGCTGCCGTCTATGGGGTCGCACAGAGTCGGACACGACTGAAGCGACGCAGCAGCAGCAGGGTAAAAGAGCCCCAACAAGGTTAGAAGCATAACTTGAAACACTCATATTGTATCCCCTTTGACTCATCAAGGAACAATTATAGAATTTTCTTCATTTCTCTTCATTACATATAGGAAATAATATTTCGTCCAGGTCCTCTTTGCATAAAGACCACTAACATGTGGGTTCCATATGAGGACCATCACCATTCAGTCTACATGTAGGAGCCATATTGAAAAGAATAAAGAATAATTTTTTGTATTTGGCTTGAAGGTATTTTAGTGTTTAATTTAGTCTGTAGCATTGATGAGTTTCAGTCAGCTGAACAGAGCAGCTGCAAATCTGGATAATGCAGAAAATGCTCAATTTTTTGGCCATTTGTAGGCATAGACTTTGTGTTGAATAAGCAAGACTAAACCAAGCCTTTTCTTAAATGAGAAATGCACATGCATGCTGATGAGCTGTAAGATCCTCTGTTGATTCAGGAAAGCAGAAAAGGAAGTCCTACAAATCCATCTTTTACAAAAAGAAAGTGTGCAAACTTTCATTGAGTTTAATTTCCTAGAAGTTTAATTTATTCATACCTATTAAGGACACAAAAGCCACTCAATCTATTCACACCTAGAATCAGTAAATTTATTGCTAAAGATTTGCACATGGAAAATGTGATCAATAGAGGGAATTCACTTCCATGGGCCAATGGGACACATTGGTGGCCAATTCTCTAAAAGAGGAGTGTCATTCTAAGGCTACATTACTCTTTATAGTTAAACAGGTACATACTAAAAAGAAAACAAACAAACAAACATCATTTCCCTGTATCTTAAGTCTCTTCAGTTGTTTCCAACTCTTTCAGACCCTATGGACTGTAGCCTGCCAGGTTCCTCCAAACATGGGATTGTCTAAGCAAGAATATAGGAGTGAGTTGCCATTTTCTTCTCCATGGGATCTTCCCAATCTAGGAATTGAAACCATGTCTCATGTCAGAGATAGGCTAGGAAGACAGCCCACGTTTCATACTCTTCTGTCTCAAGTCTTTTGACTTCTGATCTGGCAAATAAAGTTATTTCCCAGTGCCCTGTAGCAATCTCTGTTCTAGATGGCCTTGGTCCTTGACTGACCCAGTGTATGCCAGGCATGCTGTGAACAGCTGTGCTCCAGCTGTGCCATGGCTGAAAGAGAGCCTATTCTGTAGCTTGTAGGCATAATTTCAAAATGTGAAAATATGTCTTTAATGTCCTTTTAACCTTAATTCTGCCTTAATCTTCCTGTTCCTTCAGGTATCCTGGAATTTCATGGTGCCCCTCCCTCATGGTTCTGCAACTTCACAAGAGAATTTCATCTAAGATCATCATCGCGAAGTAGGAACATAAACAGTGACTCTTTTCTGAATTTCCCCATCAAAACCACTCTGTCTAGGGAAGGAGAGAGGGGTCTGGAATTCTCAAGGAGGAAGAAAGGACAAACTTTTTTCCTTCTCTACAGTCCTTAGGATTATTTAACAACAATGTATTATGTATTATGCCTGAGGACAGTCTCTGGATTAAACCTTCTGGCTAATTCTGTTATCTTAAAATGTAAATTATGGGAGTAGGTCTGGTGAGGTCTTTACAACCTCCAGACATTCTTTGGATTCACTGGAGAGTATATAACTCCATTGCTAACACTAACAAGCGGGTACTCTTTCTACCCCCTTCTGATGCCTATGTCAGAAGCTTTCTCTATCTCCTTTATACTTTAATAAAATTTTATTACACACAAAAAAAAAAAAAAAACCACTCTGTCATTTCCACAAGCTATTGCTTATGCACTTTCCTGTCAGCAAGAATTACTTTTATCAAATACATCAGGTAAGTTCAGCTAACAGGTCTGTGATCATCTTAATCTGAATAAGAAATGTTTTTGGCAGTGTAAAAATAAATATAATTTGGCAAAAAGGAATTTTGGAGGCTTCAGATCATACTACTTTTATGACTGTGCTTTTTGGCTCTGAAATTTGCCACTCTCCATCAGAACAAAACAGAACACCAGAGAAGCTTTCTAACTTAGCCCAATTCTTACTCCTATTGAAAATAGCCCCTGAGTTATTTAACTCAAAATGATCCTGCCTGAGAGATTGCAAAGACAATTTTAATGGTAAATAGCATACCCTTCATATGTTAAAGAGGACCTTATGTTTCACTGAGTTTGAAGATTAATGTTTTGCTTGCTTATTTACAGTTTTCCATCCATGTTGGACACTGAGAGTATTTTTCATATATAACTCCTCATAACTAGGAGACATTTTTCCCTCTCTTGTACTCATGTTTTCAATGGGGTCATTTGGAAAAAAAAAATAAATGTATAGAAAGTGCATTCTAAGTTCCCAAAGGCATCTTGGTTTGCAGAAGGCTGAAGACTGGCTTCAGGGCTTGCAAATATGAAGGAGAGAGTTTCACCTCGGTATCTCTGAATTTCAGCCAACTTGGGTTAATAGTGCCCAAAAGTCATTTTCTCGCCTACTCACATGGTTGGAAGGGGATGATGTGATGGCGGCAGTTTCAGACATCCACCTCCCAGATGAGCATTGCCATATGGACGCAGAGCTGGAAGGGAAAGTATGATGAGTTTGGAGGCAGCGGATATGAATGGGTAAGGAAGCAATTTGAGCCAGGATGCCAGGAAAAGCAGGGCACAAATGAGGGAAAATCGTTTAGAGAAAACAGCTTATGGCTTGAGATCAGGATACCTGAGATTTTCTGGCTGTACCTCGTTTCAGCTAAGTGACCTTGGAGAAGCTATTTATTCTGTCTAGGTGTCTGTATGTGTACGTGTGTAACAAATGAATTTAGCTATTTATCTCTACAGTTTCTTACAGCATCAGACTTCTGAGGGAAGAATTATTGACCAATGTTTTATTATCAAATAATTATACTTTGTAAATCAGTAAAAGAATCTTCACCTCAGTTTTACTCACTTATATGAATAGAAGGTATTCATAGATGCTTTACAAGTTCCTTAAGACAATCCAATCACTAGTAATAATACATGTGCATTATAAGATACATGTGCATTATAATTCACTTTACATATGCTCACATAAAATCTTCTCAAGAATCTTATGTAGTATTATTATTCCTTTTTTGTGGATGAGAAAATTAAAGGTCAGAGAATATAACAGTTTACAATGTCACAGAGCAGTTAAGAATCCAGGATTTTCTGACATGAAAGCCAAACTCTTTTAGTATGAAACAATATTAATGATTTCATCACATGTCTAAATTCCATAACAGACATGAAATGTGTCCAGTCTCTCTTTATAGAGCTTATGAATTATCCATGGAATCAACACACACCCAGCACATATTTAAACGTCAACATGAATAACATTAAGGGTATAATCAATACACATGAAAAGATCAATAAAACATAATAATACAAAAATCATTAATTGGAAATAAGTGCCACTGATAACCAAAATTTGGGGAGATGTAAGTACTTACTGTGTGTTGAACACCCTGCTATATATGTCTGCTTCTCTAATTAGTATTATAAATATGATTTAGTACTAGAAATATGATTCTTCAACTTAGACACACACACTCACGTCCCAAATTTTGTGTTAAACAGTATTATCTTTTTCCACATGATAGAATTATAGTTCAGAATAGTGAACTGTCTTGCATAGGACTCACAAAGTTGCAAAGCCAGGATTTAAGTTACAATTAATAAATGATGCAGTTCTTGATTTTTTTCAAGAGCCAGTTATATTGGAATATCTTCATAAAGAACTTGAAGGCCATGATGGTGGGGTAGGGAGAGCTTTCCACGTTGAAGCAATGGTGTGAGGAAATGTACAGAAGTTAGAATTAATCTTGGGAAGAAAAATCCAGATACCACTTTCCATTCAGAAAACTTATATATAGGAAATTGTGAATGATACAAAGGTGATCATTCCAAAGAAAATTGAATTAGTTATAAATTTTAAAATAAAAACATAGATAGGATCTGTATGCCAAAAATTACAATATGCTAATAAAATAAGTATTAAAATACGTAAAGAATGGAGAAAAGATTTAACATGGAAAAGAGATCAGTTCTCCCAAAATTGACCTATATTTTTAATGTGCTTTCAAGTAGAATCCCAGCAAGATTTTTTGTAGACATAGACAAACTGATATAAATTTATGTAGAAAGACATAGGCCTTAGTGAAAAAAATATAGCTAAAATAGAAAAAATTACTCTTTGTTATATTATCTTACTATGTTGTTGCTGTGTTTGTAGCTCAGTCATGTTTGACTCTTTGCAACCCAATGGAGTGTAGCCTGCTGGGTTTCTCAGACTGAAATTCTCTAGGCAAGAATACTGGAGTGGGTAGCCATTCCTTTCTCCATGGGATCTGTCTGAAGCAGGGATTGAACCCATGTCTCATGTATTGCAAGCAGATTTATTACCATCTGAGCCACCAAGGAAGCCCACTATATATAAATACATATATATAAGAACTTGACATAAACTTGATACTTAAAAAAAAAACAAACTCAGAATCAGTCACTAACTTAGGTGTAAGCATAATAGTATAAAACTTTTAGAACAAATCATTAGAAAATCAGAACTGTGTAGGAGTTCCTAGATTTAACTCCAAAAGGCATGGTCAGTAAAAGGAAAAGATAGATAAGTTGGACCTCATCAAAATTAACATCATTTGATCTGTAAAAGATCTTGATAAGAGGATGAAGGATCAAGCTACAAAATAGAAAAAAGAAAAGAAAAGAATAAGACATTTCAAAGCAAAAAAAAAAAAAAAAGATTTCATTATAAAATGAGCAAAAGATATGCTATTGCATACAGAGGGTATACAGATGAGAAAAAAACATAAAATGATATTCAACATCCTACTAGCCACTAGGGAAATGAAATTAAAGCAAGAATGAGGTATCACTACATAGTTATTAGAATGTTTTAAAAAATTACTGACATCAGCAAATTAAGGTGAGAATAAACATGATCACTCCACTTTCTCAATCATTAGTACAATGCTAGTGAATATACGAAAAGGTCCAGCCATTCTGAAGAACAGCATGACACTTTCTTATAATGCTAAAGATGCAATTACCATATTCCCCAACAATTCTACCCTTAGCCATTTATTCCAGAGAAATAGAAATACATGCTCAATAAAAGAATCTGTACAGAAATATTTATACTAGCTTTATTCTTAATAGCCACAAACTGGATATTATCCAAATATTCTTCCCTGGGTGAATGATTAAATGAATTGGTATTTTCATGTCACCAAGTATGATACAGGAATAATTTTTTAATGTATTGATACAAATAATTTGATGAGTTTATAGATAATTATGCTGGAAGAGAAAAACTCAGTCTGAAAGATTACTTATCAAATATTACTTATCATATGATTCCATTTTTTAACATTCTTAAAATGACACCTTATAAACATGGAGAACAGTTATAGTAGCCAGAGGTTAAAGAAGAGAGCAGTGAGGAAACTGAGTATGGCTATAAAAAGATACAGGAGTGATTCTTGTGGAAGAATGTGTTCTGTATTTTGACTGTGGTGATATTACATGAACCTATGCATTTGGTTAGAATGGCATAGAGCTAAATACACACACACACACACACACACACACACACACAGGAGTATATATGAAACTGGTGAAATTTAATCAAGGTCAAAGGAATATATCCATATCAATTTTCTGGGTTTGACATTATACTATGACAATGGAGGAGGTCGCCATGAGGTTACTGGGCAAAAGGTATACACAATTTATCTGTATTATTTTTACAAGGAGAGGGTGTGGAGAAAAGGGAACCCTCTTACACTGTTGGTGGGGATGCAAACTAGTACAGCCACTATGGAGAACAGTGTGGAGATTCCTTAAAAAATTACAAATAGAACTGCCTTATGACCCAGCAATCCCACTGCTGGGCATACACACCGAGGAAACCAGAATAGAAAGAGACACATGTACCCCAATGTTCATCGCAGCACTGTTTATAATAGCCAGGACATGGAAACAACCTAGAAGTCCATCATCAGATGAATGGATAAGAAAGCTGTGGTACATATACACAATGGAGTATTACTCAACCATTAAAAAGAATACATTTGAATCAGTTCTAATGAGGTGGATGAAACTGGAGCTGATTATACAGAGTGAAGTAAGCCAGAAAGAAAAATACCAATATAGTATCCTAACGCATATATATGGAATTTAGAAAGATGGTAATGATGACCCTGTATGCGAGACAGCAAAAGAAACACAGATGTGTAGAGCGGACTTGTGGACTCTGAGGGAGAGGGAGAGGGTGGGATGATTTGGGAGAATGGCATTGAAACATGTATACTATCATGTAAGAAACGAATCGCCAGTCTATGTTTGATGCAGGATACAGGATGCTTGGAGCTGGTGCACGGGGATAATCCAGAGAGATGATATGGGGTGGGAGATGGGAGGGGGGGTACATGTTTGGGAACTCACGTACACCCATGGCAGATTCATGTCAATGTATGGCAAAACCAATACAGTATTGTAAAGTAAAATAAAGTTAAAAAAAAAAAGTATTCTGTAATCATCTCAAAACAGAAAAGTTTAAATTAGAAAATAAAAATGAAGCTCTGAAAAAAGTCAAAGGGTCTTGAAAATATTCAAGTGTGGTGTGTATAAAATTTGGGAACTTTAGCGAGCAAAGAAGTGATATATGAGGACCAAAGCCATTAAATCTCACATTCATGTAGAGATTTTGTGACAACATATCCTCACTTTTGAGCTTCCATTCTTTCCACTCAAAGAAAAGTTGTCATACTTATCTGTAGTGTCCTTCTCTCCCCAGGCTCTTTGATCCCACAGGTACCAGACTACCTGGACTGATCCTACTCTCTTGCCATAGAATTGATTGAAAACATTATTTTTGTGTTAACTCATGCATTTTTTGTCAAGTTTATCAATTTTTCTGTCCCTTTCTTTCCCAAAGCAGGGGTGAGTGGAAGAATTTCCTGCTGTGAAATAGAGCATGTTTTTCCTAATTGTTAAGCAACTCTTCTTCATGTTTCTATATAGACCAGCAATAACATATCACCTTTCCTGTCTTATTGCAAAAATGGGTCCTGGCAGAGTTGCACGTACATCCCAAATGCTATATATTACAATTGATTACACCAAAACAACTATTAGCCTTTAAAAGGAATAATGTTTTAAGCCTACTCAACTAAAATGCTATAGTCTATGCACAATCAAACCTCTCTGAGGAGATTAGACAGAAAGCACTTTAATTTATCCATTCTGGAGCATGGTGCCAAGAGTGCTTCAAAGATAAAAATAAAGAAACTGCTAAGTTCACTTTTTTTTTTTTTTTAATTTAATCCATCAACAGCAGTGTCCCTTGCTTTGGAAAAAGAAGGAAGAGCACCGTGCTTCATCCAGCTCACTCAGTAACAGATGGAAGGACCTCCTCTAATCAAGTTCCTAAATGACTCCCATTTACATATATTTAAGGTTTAGAGAATTTGTGTTCAGGTGTCCTCTTCCTTTATTTTATCAGAGCCTCCTTTAGACAGAGTCCTCACAACAGAGCTCTATGTTACCCAGATTTCCTCACGTCCTAAAATCAGCTTGTTGATACTGTTATTTCTATAAATATGAATGCCTAATATCATTCTTAATTTGACATGGAAAACTTTATAAAAGTGAATTATACAAAGTGTTCCATAGTTGAATAGAATCACACCCTAATCAGTTTACTTAGTAAGACCATTGTTTTAGTTCAGTTGGCTAGAACATATCAGACAGCTATGCATATGATTTCTAAATTAATATTACTCTTCTAGGTCCTGCAATAAGTGAGGCAAAAATGTTTGAGACTAGGAATCAGATGCACAAATACCTTTAAGGAGGATTTGACATATCACATGCATAGTCTGCCAATTTGGATGGAAGAAAAAGTTGAAAATAATTAAAGTTGAAGCAAATGATATAGGGAGTCTGCACTATTAAAATATTTGTAGAGCTATTTGAATGGAATAGTAATAGCTATCTGTAATTGAGGATCTTCTGATAAATATGGTAGAAATTTGAGAGTCTTAATGATTTTTTATAGAACTTTGCTAAGAAAAATGACACTTGACTTCAATATTTGCTATTCCTTTATAAATTAAGTAACTTAAAATACTATATCTGTTGTTGTTTACTCAGTAAGTTGTGTTCGATTCTTTTGTGACCCCATGGATCTTAGCCTCCCGGGCTCCTCTGTCTATGAGATTTCCCAGGAAAGAATATTGGAGTGGGTTTTCATTTTCTTCTCTAGAAAATAATATATCAACAATTATTTGTTATTGTCATTCTTTATTATTAAGCATTGTCAAAGATTATCATAGGCAGCTATCACATTTGTTCCTATAAAGAAAATTCTAACCCTTACCTTCTATGGCAGGCAGTATCCTACCTCACACCACTCTGCCCCATTTCTCCCTGGTGGAGTGTGGATTTGACCTTCCTGGTGTCCAAGTACAATCACCCTTTCTCATGTCTCATTGCTGGCATACTTTATTATCAATACAGGACAGCATTGATATTGTTTTCTGTGATCTCAAACTCTCAATAAATAATATTGTGGCTAGACTGGCTCTTGTGACTCTTATTATGTTTGCAAGATACCCTTCAGTGGCAACTATCAGGAACAAATAAAAGTTTACTACTTGCAAGACCTAGGAATTACCTAACACACCTGTGCCAGATAACGAACTCATGGTGGGAGAGAGAGAGCACATGGGCCTTGGGTTCTGCCTTGACTAGGGTCAAAGGTGGGGTCCTAGGATCTCACAGGTTTACTCTTTATTGATGAATTTAAAACACAATAACAGGAATTTAAAGCATGGAAAGAGAAAAGCAAATGGCCCAAAAGGTCAGTTATTGAAATCTTCCAACATTTCTAAGACAAAGGAGCCTCAGTTGGGAAAGTTGGCCTGACTGTTTATCTATGCATATGGCTGGCAATGTGTTTACTCCAGATCTTTGAAGCAGATGCTTCTTTGAAATGAATGTCTCAGCAGTCAAAGCTTAAATCAGGCACTTGCATTACAAAAAAAAAAAAAGAGAGAGAGCAAGCAAATGAACAAATAAACCAAACCAAACCAAAACAAAACAAAAAACAATTCTGTCAGTCAGGGTTTACTTTATAGATATACTTCCTGAAACATCCACAGTAATTTTCCTTCTAGGCGTATATGTGCTAAGTCGTTTCAGTAATATTGGACTCTTTGAAATTATATCAACTGTACCCCACCAGAGTCCTCTGCCAATAGGGTTCTCCAGGCAAGAATAACTGGAGTGGATTGCTATGTCGTCCTCCAGGGGATCTTCTGGACCCAGGGATCAAATCATATCTCTTACATCACCTGTATTGGCAGACAGGTTCTTTACTACTAGAGACACCTTGGAATCCTAACATGGGAGACAAGAGAAGCAATTTCAAATTATGTGGAGTTTTACTTATTTGGGGGGAAAAAAGTGAGAAGAAACCAGAAGATAGTAATGCTTTCACTGTTGTATGTAGTTTGTCACATATAGACTTTCCACATTTTCAACTGATAGAAGCACACTGTGGGGCAGAATGTTCTGATTATGGCCTTCTCGAACAGCAGGCTGGAGTGTTCACAGGTGTTAATAAGAGCATCTAAAGAGGAAAGAATTCCAAGGTGGAGTTTCTTAGCTAGTTTTCCACCTGCATGACTGGAACTATGGTGAATTTTAGAAAAGTCTTTGAGATACATTTACATATATTTTGCATTCCACAGTTCAGTTCAGTTCAGTCACTCAGTCATGTCCAACTCTTTGTGAACCCATGAATTGCAGCATGCCAGGCCTCAGTGTCCATCACCAACTCTGGGAGTTCACTCAAACTCACATCCATCAAGTGGGTGATGCCATCCAGCCATCTCATCCTTGGTCGTCCCCTTCTCCTCCTGCCCCCAATCCCTCCCAGCATCAAAGTCTTTTCCAAAGAGTCAACTCTTCGCATGAGGTGGCCAAAGTACTGGAGTTTCAGCTTTAGCATCATTTCTTCCATTGAACACCCAGGACTGATCTTCTTTAGAATGGACTGGTTGGATCTCCTTGCAGTCCAAGGGACTCTCAAGAGTCTTCTCCAACACCACAGTTCAAAAGCATCAATTCTTCAGCGCTCAGCTTTCTTCACAGTCCAACTCTCACAGTCATACATGACTACTGGAAAAACCATAGCCTTGACTAGACAGACTTTGTTGGCAAAGTAACATCTCTGCTTTTCAATATGCTATAGAGTTGGTCATAACTTTTCTTCCAAGGAGTAAGGGTCTTTTAATTTCATGGCTGCAATCACCATCTACAGTGATTTTGGAGCCCCCCAAATTAAAGTCTGACACTGTTTCCACTGTTTCCCCATCTATTTCCTATGAAGTGATGGGACCAGATGCCATGATCTTCGTTTTCTGAATGATGAGCTTTAGGCCAACTTTTTCACTCTCCACTTTCACTTTCATCAAGAGGCTTTTTAGTTCCTCTTCACTTTCTGTCATAAGGGTGGTGTCATCTGCATATCTGAGGTTATTGATATTTCTCCTGGCACTCTTGATTCCAGCTTGTGCTTCTTCCAGCCCAGCATGTCTCATGATGTACTCTGTATAGAAGTTAAATAAGCAAGGTGACAATATACAGCCTTGACGTACTCCTTTTCCTATTTGGAACCAGTCTGTTGTTCCATGTCCAGTTCTAACTGTTGCTTCCTGACCTGCATATAGGTTTCTCAAGAGGCAGGTTAGGTGGTCTGGCATTCCCATCTCTTTCAGAATTCTCCACAGTTTATTGTGATCCACACAGTCAAAGGCTTTGGCATAGTCAATAAAGCAGAAATAAATGTTTTTCCGGAACTCTCTTCCTTTTCGATGATCCAGTGGAGTGCATTCCACAATCTTCCTCAAACACCAGCCCTAGGTTGTCTCACTGAAGGACATCTTGAAGAATGCTGCTCATTCTACAATTTTATACCAGGATTATAGATTCTCAGAAGAATTCACACTAAATGAGGTTTTCACTTTTAGTTTTTTATGATTCTGAATAGACACCCAAATCTAGATGTATTTGAACAATTGTATCTGTCCACATAAGCATGTGTAAACGCCATGTTCATGTCAAGCTTGTTCTTCACTAGATCTCTATTGTCAAGAAAAAAAATGTGCTTTAATGGTTGTCAAATAACAAAAATGTAGGTCTTTCTTTAAATGATCATTTACAAATTCTCTAGTACATCTATACTTTTGAGTATAATAATTACTTTAATTACATTTTAATTTCAGAAATAAGACTATTCAAGGTTCTAAGAACAAAAATCACTTATCTTGCAGAGGAAAGACTTCTATAAGAAATGTGTGCATATTTTAGCTTAGTTAATAACAAATATTTTAAATTTTTATGAAGTATAGTTGATTTACAATGTTTCTAATATAAAATGATTCATATATATATAATTATATATTTCTAGATTATTTTCCATTATAAGTTATTACAAGATATTGTAAATAGTTTCATGTGCTATAAGGTAAGTCTTTGCTGTTTATCTGTTTATGTAGAATAATGCATCTACAATCACAAGCTTCTAATTTTTCCCTTTCAATTTCCCCTTTGGTAATCAGAAATTTGTTTTCCATGTCAGAGAGTTTATTTCTGTCTTATAAATTTGTATCTTCTTTTCTAAATTCCATATATAAGTGATGTCATATATTTATCTTTCTCTGAATTACTTAGTATAAGAAACTTCAGATCCATCCACGTTGCTTCAAATTGCATTATTTCATTTTTTATGACTGAGAAATATTTCATTCATAAATGTACCACAGTTCTTAATCTAGATGTCTGTCAGTGGACACTTAGGTTGCTTCCATATCTTGACTACTGTAAACAGTGCCTCTATGAACATTGAGGTGAATGTATCATTTTTAATCAGAGGTATATTCCTGGTGGCTTAGACAGTAAAGCGTCTGCCCTCAATACAGGAGACCTGGGTTCGATCCCAGGGTTGGAGAGATCCCCTGGAGAAAGAAATGGCAACCCACTCCAGTACGCTTGCCTGGAAAGTCCCATGGACAGAGAAGCCGGGTGGGCTGCAGTCCATAGGGTTGCAGAGTCGCACACAACTGAGTGACTTCACTTTCACTTTATTTTCCATATTTCTGCCCAGGATTGGGATTTCTGGGTCTTTTGGAGGGTTCCCCACCCCATCCTTGTTTATTCACATCATCTTCAGCATTTATTATTTTAGACTTTTTGGTGATGGTTATTCGGCAAATTTATCTTGAGGGTTCATCAATATGCTATTAGTATATTCCTCCATTGATTTGATAGCTGACTGTTTATCTGTCCATTCACCTACTGATGCACATTTGAATTATTTTCAGGTTGGGACTATCGTGCATAAAGCTGCTGTGAAAATTAGAATGCAAAAAAATTATAGACTATAGCCATAAATGCTTTATTTGGGAAAACACCTAAGAGTGAAATGACTATGGCTTTGCTAAGTTCATTCATAAGTTTTAGTATTTTTTTCCCCATAATTTAAGGATGGGAAATGAGAATGATGGTGATCTCCTTTAAAAGGTCCCATACATGCACTTCTACACTCAGTGCCCCTAATCCTGCAGCAGGCCACCACCAACCCACACCTCCATCAGAGACTCCTGGACACTCACAGGCAAGTCTGGATCAGTCTCTTGTGGGGTCACTGCTCCTTTCTCCTAGGTCCTGGTGTGCACAATGTTCTGTTTGTGCTCTCCAAGAGTCTGTATCCCCAGTCCTGTGTAAGTTCTGGCAGCTCTATGGTGGGGTTAATGGCGACCGCATCCAAAAGGGTTTATACCATACCCAGATCTGCTGCATCCAGAGCCCCTACCTCTGCAGCAGTTCACTGCTGACCAGTACCTCCTCAGGAGACACTCAAACACAGTTCTGTCTCAGTCTCTGTGGGGTCTCTGGGTCCTGATGAGCAAAAGGTATGTTTGAACACTCTGAGCATCTCTAATCAGCATGGGGTTTGATTCTAAACACGATTTTGCCCCTCCTACCATCTTGCTTGGGCTTCTCCTTTAGCCTTGGACATAGGGTATCTCCTCAAAGTCACTCCAGCCATGCAGTCCTGCCATTCAAAAGAAAATTTGATTAAAGATTTGTTGAGCGTGGCCTGGCCCATCAGAATAAGACCCATTTTTCCCCTCAGTCAGTCTCTCCCATCAGAAAGCTTAATAAGATTATTTTCCTTCTCCATCAGAAGAGCACACAGACTAAAAACCGCAATCAGAGAAAACTAACCAATCTGATCTCGGGGACCACAGCCTTGTCTAATTAAATGAGACTATGAGCCATCCTGTGTAAGGCCACCCAAGACGGACAGGTCATGGTGAAGAGTTCTGATAAAACATGGTCCACTGGAGAATGGAATAGCAAACCACTTCTGTATTCTTGCCTTGAGACCCCATGAGCAGTATGAAAAGGTAAAAAGATAGGACACTGAAAGATGAACTCCCAGGTCAGTAGGTGCTGGAGATCAGTGGAGAAATAACTCCAGGAAGAATGAAGAGACAGAGCCAAAGTGAAAACAATGCCCAGTTGTGGATATGTTTGTTGATGGAAGTAAAGTTTGATGCTGTGAAGAGCAATATTGTATAGGAACTGGAAATGTTAGGTCCATGAATCAAGGCAAATTGGAAGTGGTCAAACAGGTGGTGGCAAGAATGAACATCAACATTCTAAGAATCAGCAAACTAAAATGGACTGGAGTGGGTGAATTTAACTGAGATGACCATTATCTCTACTACTGTGGGCAGGAATCCCTGAGAATAAATGGAGTAGCCATCATAGTCAACAAAAGAGTCCAGAATTCAGTACTTGAATGCAATCTCAAAAACGACAAAATGATCTCTGTTCATCTCCAAGGTAAATTATTCAATATCACAGTAACCCAAGTCTATGCCTCAACCAGTAATGCTGAAGAAGCTGAATTTGATTGAGTGGTTCCATGAAGATCTACAAGACTTTCTAGAACTAACACCCTCAAAAAATGTCCTTTTCATTATAGGGGACTGGAATGCAAAAGTAGGAACTCAAGAAATACCTGGAGTAACTGGCAAATTGGGCCTTGGAGAACAGAAAGAAGCAGGGCAATGGCTAATAAAGTTTTGCCAAGAGAATGCACTGGTCATAGCAAACATCCTCTTCCAACAACACAAGAGAAGACTGTACGTATGGATATCACCAGATGGTCAATACCAAAATCAGATTGATTATATTCTTTGCAACCAAAGATGGAGAAGCTCTATACAGTCAGCAAAAACAATCAGGAGCTGACTGTGGCTCAGATCATAAACTCCTGATTGCCAAAATTAGAGATATATTGAAGAAAGTAGGGAAAACCACTAGAGCATTCAGGTATGATCTAAATCAAATTCCTTACAAATATACAGTGGAAGTGACAAACAGATTTAAGGGACTAGATCTGATAGACAGAGTGCCTGAAGAACTATGGACTGAAGTTCTTCATATTGTACAGGATGCAGTGAACAATATCACCCTCAAGAAAAGGAAATGCGAAAAGGAAAATGATTGTCTGAGAAGGCCTTAAAAATAGCTATGAAAAGAAAAACGAAAGGTAAATGATATACCCATTTGAATGCAGAGTTCCAAAGAATAGCAAGGAGAGATAAGAAAAAGTTCCTCAGTGATAAATTCAAAGAAATACAGAAAAACAATAGAATGGGAAAGACTAGAGATTTCCTCTAGAGAATAAGAGATACCAATGGAACATATCATGCAAAGATGGGCACAATGAAGGACAGAAATGGTACGGACTTAAAAGAAGCAGAAGATATTAAGAAGAGGTGACAAGAATACACAGAAGAAATCCACAAAAAAAGATCTTCACGACCCAGATAATCACGATGGTGTGATCACAGAGCTAGATCCAGACATCCTGGAATGCGAAGTCAAGTAGGCCTCAGGAAGCATCACTACCAACAAAGCTAATGGAGGTGATGGAATTCCAATTGGTCAATTTCAAATACTAAAAGATGATGCTGTGAATGTGCTGCACTCAATATGCCAGCAAACTGAGAAAACTCAGTAGTGGCCAGAAAACTGGAAAAGGTCAGTTTTCATTCCAATCCCAAAGACAGACATTGCCAACAAATGCTCAAACTACAACACAATTGCTCTCATCTCAAACACTAGTAAATTAATGCTCACAATTCTCCATGCCAGGCCTCAAGAGTACATGAACCATGAACTTCCAGATGTTTAAGCTGGATTTAGAAAACTCAGAGGAACCAGAGATCAAACTGCCAACCTCTGTTTGATCATTGAAAAAGAAAGAAAGTTGCAAAAAAGTATTTTTTTTTTTCCTGCTTTATTGACTATGCCAAAACTTTTGACTGTTTGGATCACAACAAACTGAAGAAAATTCTCCAAGAGATGGCAATACCAAACCACCTGGCCTGCCTCCTGAGAAATCTGTATGCAGGTCAAGAAGCAACAGTTAGAACTGGACATGGAACAACAGACTGGTTCCAAATCAGGAAAGGAGTATATCAAGGCTGTATATTGCCACCCATGAGAAATGCTGGACTGGATGCTGGAGTATGCCAGGAGAAATATCAATAACCTCAGATATGCAGATGACAACACATTTATGGCAGAATACAAAGAAGAACTAAAGAGCCTCTTGATGAAAGTGAAAGAGAAGAGTGAAAAAGTTGGCTTAAAACTCAACATTCAGAAAACTAAGATCATGGTATCTTGTCCCATCACTTCGTGGCAAATAGATGAGGAAACAGTGGAGACAGTGTCAGACTTTATTTAGGGGTGCTCCAAAATCACTGCAGATGGTTACTGCAGCCATGAAATTAAAAGATGCTTACTCCTTGGAAGAAAAGTTATGACCCACGTAGACAGCATATTAAAAAGCAGGGACATTACTCTGCCAACAAAGGGCTGTCTAGTTAAAGCTATGGTTTTTCCAGTGGTCATATATGGATGTGAGAGTTGGGCTATAAAGAAAGCTGAACACTGAAGCATTGATGCTTTTGAATTGTGGTGTTGAAGAAGACTCTGGAGTGTCCCTTGGACAGAAAGGAGATCCAACCAGTCCATCCTAAGGGAGATCAATTCTGAATATTCATTGGAAGGACTGATGCTGAAGCTGAAACTTCAATACTTTGGCCACCGGATGTGAAAAACTGACTCAATGAAAAAAACCCTGATGCTGAGAATGACTGAAGGTGGGAAGAGAAGGGGACAACTGAGGATGAGATGGGTGGATGGCTTCACTGACTTGATGGACATGAGTTTGAGCAAGCTCCAGGAGTTGGTGATGGATAGGGAGGCCTGGCATGTTGCAGTCCATGAGGTCACAGAGTTGGACACAGCTGAGTGACTGAACTGACCTGAACTGAATGATCAGAAAACTCTGTCAAGAATGCAAATAATAAGTATTTTATGTTTTGTAGGTAATGTAACATTTTTGTCCCTTATTCTTTTTCATCTTCTTTTTCTCCTCTTTTTCCTTTTATTTTTTGCATCTTATCATCTTTAATAATAAACATTCTTAGCTTAAGGAACAAATAATAAACTGAAAAATAGAGTTTTGATCCACCAATGATAGTTTTCTTGTCCTTGCTGTTTTTCTTTTTTAACCTAGACAAATATGCCATTTAAAATTAAAGATAGATACATTATTTCCTTTCCAATATGGATAACTATTAATTGTTTCCTTTTCTTATCCTTGCAAAATGGTATGTACAAGTAGTGACGGTGGATCTCCTTGTTTAATTTTTGGTCTTAAGGACAAAACATTCAGTATTTTCATTGTGCCTTTTATTAGATTGAAGATGTTCCATCAAAAGAAATTTTAAAATATAG
The DNA here is from genome assembly GCF_014754425.2 of Oryx dammah. Taxonomy (NCBI): domain Eukaryota; kingdom Metazoa; phylum Chordata; class Mammalia; order Artiodactyla; family Bovidae; genus Oryx; species Oryx dammah. The sequence continues at coordinate 45,690,355 of NW_024070206.1, read as the reverse complement.
GTATGAATGCAAATGACATATTTCCTTCTAATGCTGTAGTGAGTTATATTGCAAAATTTATTGTACAATATTGTTATTGTTAAGAACATTGTAAAGACACTTTATAATATTGTTATATTGTAAAGTTTTATTGTAAACAACACTTGAGTAGAAAATTACTATGCCCAGCCCCAAATTTATGTCATATTCTTTTGAGAAGTTTATTTTTGCATACAGTAAGTCATCATTTATATGAGAGAAAATATCAATAAAGCCATGTTTTCCCAGACAAAATTTTACACATTTTATTCAAGCACTTGAAAAATGACCTTTATTCACCCTAAAATAACTTCCATTTATCAAAAGATCCCTAAAACTACAATAAGACAAAATAAATTAGAAATGCTGTCAATTTTGCAATTCCTACAAAAGCCATCTCAGTTTAAGTGGCCTGGTTGATAAATGTACATGTTGTTTTATCAAAAGCTCTACCATGTTGTTTTATCAATACTCTACCAGGCACAGCCCGATGCCATTCCATCCTAATCAATTACTGTGTCATGAAAATATAAGGTTATTTGTTTCAATAATTATCAATTTTGTAGATTAATAATGATGTTTTTACCCTCATTCCACTATACTAAAACATTAGGCACGGTCATGCCACCTTGCTGTTTATTTGTGGACAATAACTTTACCTTCTACAATATTTGGTGGAGTCAAACTCATTTTTAAAGACATAGGTCCCGTAAAATGATTGTCTACTCATCTACCCTAGCTACAGTTTCTCCTTTTTCTATTCTTCTAGATGATATGATGTGTTTACCTGTCTACTCACCTTAACTAAACCACATTCATTTTTTTTTCTTCTTGCAATAAGACCTGAAAATAGAGATCTGTATTCTTCATGTCCAGTAGACTGTTTATGAAAGTCAGCAGTGATGTTTACTCAGCAGTGATTTGTTTCCTTTGATGAATAGTAAACTTTGTCTTAGGAGATGGCAAATTTTCTAAGTTTCCAGGGAAATCAGAAAATTTAATTTAATAAGGAAGGCTCATCGCTCCACCTAACATACTCAATGACTTTAGTTAGGAAAAACCCTAAATAGGTAAATAAAAATCTATAACCACTAGCAAGATTGTCAGTGACCTTGAACAGAACACATAGATAAGGGATAAGAATCTGAAAATCAGTGGGACTGAAGTAAACATTGACAAAGACTGGCAAAAAGGTTTTGGCCTTGGACCAGGAAGAACAGAACAGAGCTTTAAATTAAGGACAATAGAAGAAAAAAATAATTGCTTAGGTGGGCTTGTAGCAGAAAGAGAAGGTGGGGGTGAAGTGCAGTGTGGGTTGCAGAGAGAAGGAAATAGATGTTGCTAGCTTTGTATTTTTGTGCCTGTACTTGACTAACTTACATGTGCCATTGTTTACACTGATCAGAGAACTAAACTTCAAAAACTTGTTAAAATTTTTAAACATATGGCATAAAAAGGTTATTTCTTTATTTCATTGTAGTGACATAAAGAGGAAGATAAATTCTCACTGGAAAACAAATTCAGCTGTGAGTACTCACTAACTCTTTACAAACAAACAAAAAATACACTTTGGTTGGAAATGAAATAATTCAATCACAAAAAATTCCTGTTCCTTGACAGGTCAATTTGATTTTGCCCCTCAGCCTGACTGTAAGGATATGACTGAAGAGGACACATTTCCAGCAGGGTACCTGAAGCTCTAAAACATTTCACACTTTATAACACTAAAAAGGAAATATGACCAACTGGGAAAAATGCCCTATTGGCAACTTGACAAAATTCTTGGGAGAAAAAGCAAACCTATGTGTTCTTTGAGTGCTTTATGTAAATGTGTTGATGTATATGCACATGTTGGTGGGAAAATAAATGCAAAAAGATGGAAGTTCCAACGAATGAATATGTTGAATTGCTAAAAGCAACATATTGCAACTTATGTTCTGAGAGCTCTTTGCTCGCTATGAAATCCCCAAGCTGAATGTATCCAGAAGAAATGCAATAAGGTATGGAATAGTTCCAGGTTCAGATGTGAACACAGATACAAACACAGTGAATGTCGAAATGTGTATTTGATGCTGTTGTGCAATGTTGAAAAAATAAATTGGATGTTGTTCATGTTGCTAATGCAAAAGCAGAATGAATGCTAAAATGAAGTTATCTGCTGATTTTTGAATCTCATTTATCCCCTGCTGATTCATATCATCTGTTTTGGTTATACACGTGATACAAACATTCGTTTTGTGAAATCCCACTCCTAAGTCTTCAACGTTACCCCAGCTTTTGAAAATTAGCACTAGTTCAAATACCAGGAGTGTGAGATAATTGATTTCCAGCTGATTAAGAAAGTATTTTCTGGAGTTGACGCTCTGTGGAAATAAAAGTTTATTTTTTAAAAAAAAAATTTGTTTATAAAAGAGAATATGATTCTTTCACCTAATAGGCATAACAAAATATTTGTTTACTGAAGAAAAATATAAATAAATAAAACCTTTTTTCTCTGATTTAAAGAATCTGAAGATACAACGGGAGTAGTCAAGGACTATATCTTTTTATACCATTAAACTAAACCATAAAACCAAGCCAATTAATTATCACAATACAGAGCAATGCCTGTTTAGGTGTCAATCTTAGTAAAAATCCATTTCAATAGGAATTTAAGGAAGGAGAATGTCAGAGATTGGATTTAAAATGAGATTTCCTGAAGGATTTTTATGCTTGAATTGTAACATAAGAAGAAATATAGCTAATCTGTAAATATGAGGGAAGTCATTTTTGATAGTGGATCAATCCAAACAGAGAAGAGATAATGATGGATTCAATATGCACAGGAGATTAAGGGAAAAATATCAATTCATCATGTGTCTTCCTTTTGAATTTCATATTTAAATATGGGGTTCTAGGCCTCTTGAGAAACTCTGGAGTACAGATTAAAGTTGGCTGCTTGAAGATATTTACAACTTCTTTTGCCTGCAATTGTCCAATTAGATAGTTAAAATCTAGTCTGTTTGTTTTATTTTAGAATTTTATAATAAACTGACCCTTAATAGAATTAAATGAATATTTTTCCTATATAAAATTCATACACTGTACAATTAAGGTTAGAGAATTCATGCTGTGGTGGTGGTTGGCCTAGATAGCCTCTTAATTTAAAGTCTTTTGAGTTTGCAAATTTAATTTTATATTAGCACATTTGTTGTTTTTTAATTAGCTAGAATATTTCACTTATTTTTGCAAGTAACTTCTCCCTGATGAACCAGAGAGTGGTAATTGAAGTTCAACATGACAAAAAGGTGTCAGAATTGATTGACAATTTGAAGAAGCCAGATAAGAATTTTGGTGAAAAATCATTTGATTCGTCATGACATCTATAGAGACAGTCTTTATAAAAAGTGCATGTTGTCTAAGCAGTCATCCAATTAATGCTAATTACTTGGTAATTTCCAATCTCTAAATATATTCTTACAAATAAAGAAAACACCAAGATTTGTCACCATGTCAGACTGAGCTGATATAAGCATTCTCTCTACTTCAAACACAAAGAAATTTTGAATAAAATATTCAAAGGGAGCCCAAATGGATACCAGGGCCTGAATGAGATCAGAATTGGGAAATTAAACCTGGTGCATATTTAGGAAGTGAAGTTTTTACACTCATGGATGTCTTGAGACAAAGCCTAGGACCATGGCGGGGATAGGAAAGCAATTGCCTAAATATGAAACCACATATGAAGGTGGAACCACAAATGTTTGTATGCTCCTGAGTTTTCTGGTTTGCTCATTTTGGTTTTATTCATTCATTGAACAAACAGTTTTGGGTGTAATGCATGTTAGACACTGGTACTATAGTGAAAAAAAAAAAAAAAAGAGGAAGAAACAAGGTCCCATTTGTGACCCTGAGAAGTGTGTATTCTAGTCATGGAGGAGAGGGAAGCTATGTACATTATCTTGTGATAGATGCCATAGAAAAAATAGACAGACAAGAGATATAAAGAATATGAGGTACATGTGTCTCTTTCACTTCTGGTTTCCTCAGTGTGTATGCCCAGCAGTGGGATTGCTGGGTCATAAGGCAGTTCTATTTGCAATTTTTTAAGGAATCTCCACACTGTTCTCCATAGTGGTTGTACTAGTTTGCATTCCCACCAACAGTGTAGGAGGGTTCTCTTCTCTCCACACCCTCTCCAGCATTTATTGCTTGCAGATTTTTGGATCGCAGACATTCTGACTGGTGTGAAGTGGTACCTCATTGTGGTTTTGAGATGATTTGGGAGAATGGCATTGAAACATGTATAATATCATGTAAGAATCAAATTGCCAGTCTATGTCCGATGCAGGATATGGCACGCTTGGGGCTGGTACGTGGGGATGACCCAGAGAAATGTTGTGGGGAGGGGGTTGGGAGGGGGGGTTCATGTTTGGGAACACATGTACACCTGTGGTGGATTCATGTCAATGTATGGCAAAACCAATACAGAATTGTAAAGTAAAATAAAAAAAATAAAAAATTTATAAAATAAAATAAATAAAAGTTCTCTAAGAACAAGTTAAAAAAAAAAAAAGAATATGAGGATTTCCACAAATCTAAATGAAGTCATTTGATATATCTTGATTTAAAAAATGACTTTAATTAAAGAAGGTTAGTCAAGATCTCAAAGTCATATCTACACACATGCACAAACAGAAGAAACCAGAATTACAAAAGTCTTTAGTCAGAATACTTTCAGGAACATTCAGAAACAGTAAAATTACCTCTATGGGTGAAACAGATTGATGAAATATAAGGAAATTAAGTTAGATGATTGATGAAAACCCAAATAATGTGGGCACTTTTAAGAGACATAGGGATGTACATGGGAAGTTTAATTCTTAGGCTATGCTAATCATCCAAGTAGGAGATGGTAGTGTATTGGACCAGTCTGGTAAGAGTAGAGGTGAAAAATAGTGGTCTTATTATGGATATTCTAAAATGAAGTCACTAGGATACGTGTGAGATAGAAGAGTCAAAGTTTGTTTTGGTACTAGAAAGATGAGGGAAAATATCAGGAATGCCTTTTTTTTTTTTTTTTCTTTTTAAGAAAAATTAGATCACAGTCATAAGGTATGCTATGTTGAGACATCTCTTAGAAAACTAAATAGCTATCTGGCAGACAGTTGGATCAGAGAAGGCAATGGCACCCCACTCCAGTACTCTTGCCTGAAAAATCCCATGGATGGAGGAGTCTGCTAGACTTCAGTCCACCGGGTCGCTAAGAGTCAGACACGACTGAGCGTCTTCACTTTCACTTTTCACTTTCATGCATTGGAAAAGGAAATGGCAACCCATTCCAGTGTTCTTGCCTGGAGAACCTCAGGGATGGGGGAGCCTTGTGGGCTGCCGTCTCTGGGGTCGCACAGAGTTGGACATGACTCAAGTGATTTAGCAGCAACAGCAGCAGACAGTTGGATATATGGGACTGGATTGAAAGGGAGATGTCTGTGTTAAAGATGTAAATTTGAAAGTCATCAGTGTATAGATAATATTTAAAGCCATTAGACAAGATGAAATCACCAAAGAAATAAGTATAGATCGATTCATGGTTGTGAAATCATGTTCTTGAAAGAGTATATTTCCTGGGCAGGGATAGACTGAAAATAGGATGCCCAGGGCTGTGGCTAGGAAAAGATTCATGCATTTAAAATTAGAAAAGCAAGTCTGATGCATGTGGAAGTGTGTTATCTGAACTCCTACTGCTCTTATGTAGCAAAAAGCTTATATAAGTAGCTTGGCATTTGGCCCCATCACTTCATGGCAAATAGATGGGGAAAAAATGGAAACTGTGACAGACTATTTTCTTGAGGTTCAAAATTACTGTAGATGGTGACTGCAGCCATGAAATTAAAAGACAATTCTTCCTTGGAAGAAACGCTATGGCCAAACTAGACAGCATATTAGAAAGCAGAGACATTACTTTCCTGACAAAGCTCCATCTAGTCAAAGTTATGGTTTTTCCAGTGGTTATGTATGGATGTCAAAGCTGGATCATAAAGAAGGCTGAGCACCAAAAAGCTGATTCTTTTGATCTGTGTATTGGAGAAGACTCTTGAGAGTCCCTTGGACTGCAAGGAAATCCAATCAGGCTATCCTAAAAGAAATCAGTCCTGAATATGCATTGGAAGGACTGATGCCAAAGCTGAAGCTCCAATACTTTGGCCACCTGGTGCAAAGAACTGACTCATTGGAAAAGACCCTGGTGCTAGGAAAGATTGAAAGCAGGAGGAGAAGGGGACACCAGAGGATAAGATGGTAGGATAACATCACCAACTCAAAGAACATGACTTTGAGCAAGTTCTGGGGTTGGTGCTGGAGAGCGAAGCTTGGTGTGCTGCAGTCCATGGGGTCACAAAGAGTCAGACACAACTGATTGACTGAACTGAACTTACCCAGTTTCATGTAACCTGTGAGTTTCCAGAGAGAGGGAAAGACATAGACCTTAAATGCTTCCCAAGGACAAGTGTGAGTCTTCATAAAATACCATAACCCATTAAAGATGGCATAGTTGTCAACATTTACAAACCACCATAAGCTGTCAGTTGTTTGGTACCTAAGTCATGTCCAACTATTTTATGACCCCGTGGGATCTTCAGACTCCTCTCTCCATGGGATTTCCCAGACAAGAATATGGGTTTGTGTTGCCATTTCCTTCTGCAGGGCTTTTCCTGACCCAAGGATTGACTTGGTGTCTCCTACATTAGAAAGCAGATTCTTTACCACTGAACCACCAGGGAAGCCCAAGATATCAGTAAGTACTATTAAAAAAAAAAAAAAAAAGAAAGAAAGAAAGAAAGAAAAGAAAAGAAAAAAGTTAGATATGAAGAACAACTCTAAGTAGAGGATATTATGAAAATAAAAGAATGTCATATTTGAATACTGCCATTTATAATCATTAAAATTATTTTTAAACTGATAGATGTATTAAGGTAATTACATATATAAAAAGCAGGGCATAGACATTAAAAAATAGATTTGAGGAAGCTATTCATGATGCATTTCAGAAAGATAAAGGAATTAATATATGAGGAAGAAACTAATAGATTCAGAGAACAGAATTAAAAGGGCCAAGTTAACTTTAATGGAAAGCTATGACAAACCTAGACTGTGTATTAAAAAGCAGAGACATCACTTTATTAATAAAGTTTCCTACAGCCAAAGCTATGATTTTTCTAGTAGTCATGTACAGATATGACAGTTGGACCATAAAAAAGGCTGAGAGCCAAATTGATATTTTTGAAGTGTGGTGCTGGAAAAGACTGAGAGTCCCTTGGACAGCAAGGAGATCAAACCAGAAAATCTTAAAGGAAATAAACTCTTAATATTCCCTGGAAGGACTGATGCTAAAGCTGAAGCGCCAGTACTTTTGCCACCTGATGTGAAGAGCCAACTCATTGGAAAAGACACTGATGCTGGGAAAGATTGAGGACAGGAGGAGAAGGGAGTGACGGAGGATGAGGTGGTTGGATGGTATCATCAACTCAATGGACATGAGTTGAACAAATTCCATAAGATAGTGAAGAACAGGTAAGCTTGGTTTGCCAAAATCCATGGGCTTGAAGAGTCAGACATAACTTAGTGACTGAACAATAAGAACAACAGGACAGAAAGAAGAAAATGGAATGATAAAAGGAAATGTCAGAGAAATTTCAGAATTTAACAAAATTAAGTCTTCAACATAAAAGAGAATCTTAGTGTCTCAAGAAGTGTAAATAAAAATAATTCAATATCTAAATATATAATGGTGAAAGTTGAAAATTCAAAAGCAAAGAGAATATATCAAAAGTAACAAGGGAAGATTAAAAAAAAAAAAAACTACCAGGGATAACAATCATATTCACCTTAGAACTTCTTCTGGAGAAGGACATGGCAACCTACTCTAGTATTCTTGCCTGGAGAATCCCATGGACAGAGAAACCTAGTGGGCTAAAATCCACAGGTTTACAAAGAGTCAGACATGACTGGTGCGACTTAGCATGCATGCATAGATGTTCTCATAAGCAACAATTGTAAGAAAATAGTTTAATATGTTCAAGAAACTAAGAAAACCATTATAAATCTAGAATTAATATAGGAGTTTCACCCCCACCATCTAGGAGTGAAATAACAGCATTGTCAGGCAAAGAGAGAAAGAGTTTACCATATGCAGACCTTCCTTGAAGATCTAATGGAAAAAAAAAAAAAGATCTAATGGAGATTGGACTTTAGATTTTTGATTTTGTGTTTCCTTTTTGGTCCAAATACTGGTAAAACTTTTTGGGAGAATCAAAACAGGTATCACCTTATTGAGAGAAAGGGAGAAAGCTAGAGATTTATGAAAAAACTTGTCATATACTTATAGATTTTGGATGCATTTGGTTTCAAGAAACAGAAAACTAAAATGGTTTTAATTATTAAAAAAAAAACAGTTTAACAGAAATTAGGAGGTAAGCTAAGCTTCAGGTAGTAAATCATAAATAAGTGATATTAACAAAGACCCAACATAATGCTTTAATCTTAGATGCAACCTGAATTTGACTGCAAACTAACTTCAGAGTCATAAATTAACTGCAGCAGTTCCCTAAATGATGGGGAGGAATAAACAGCCTCAGGGGAATAAAAGGGTCTCTTTTGTACCTGCATATATATATATATATAAAGGGAATTTTGCTTCTAGAAGCCCTAGATGGACTTTCCCTCATGCTTCATTGACTAAGATTAGAACACATGTCTATCCCTAAACATGTTATGAGAGAAAGAAGTCATTATAATTTGCTTAGACCTATCCATTGGAGAAGATTTGATATTGAGGTATCAGTTACAAGGAGCAGAAGAGGATCAGGTAGGAAGTGTAGAATTTTAAGGTCTTTTCTTCATTCAGAGGAGGACAAAATGATTGTTACATTTATCTATAGATAATTTAGATACAGCCAGATAAATAGTAACAACAACAACAACAAAAAGATGGTGAGTAACGAATAAAGGAACATGAGTATATACAAAATCATGTTGAAAGGAGAAAGGATTATAAGAAACAAAAAGGTATAACTTGATGATAAGATAACCTATCAAGAAGATATTATAATCACAAACTTTTAGGCAAAGATTGTAGTTTCAAATACAGAAAGGAATTAATAGGATTTTCATAAGTTTATCACTTAAAATCCACTTTATATTTTTCTTAAGGAAATACAATCATTATTATAATAAAGGGCTTTGACCCCTCTCTTGGGTCTCTGCTGACTTGGGGCTAGATCAAGAGCCAAGGAAGGCAGATGTTTGTAAATGTACAATTTAGCAAAAGTGCCTAATCTGCTAGTGCAAGTATTTCCAAAATAATAATATTGTTCATAGTAAAATCATTGGCATATCAGTATATCAAGAATGTTGTGTTCAGTTTCAATTCATTCGCTCAGTCGTGTCCGACTCTTTCGACCCCATGAATCGCAGCACGCCAGGCCTCCCTGTCCATCACCAACACCCAGAGTGCACCCAAACCCATGTCCATCGAGTTGGTGATGCCATCCAAGCATCTCATCCCCTGTCGTCCCCTTCTCCTCCTGCCCCCAATCCCTCCCAGCATCAGGGTCTTTTCCAATGAGTCAACTCTTCGCATGAGGTGGCCAAAGTATTGGAGTTTCAGCTTCAGCATCAGTCCTTCCAATGAACACCCAGGACTGATCTCCTTTAGGATGGACTGATTGGATCTCCTTGCAGTCCAAGGGACTCTCAAGAGTCTTCTCCAATACCACAGTTCAAAAGCATCAATTCTCTGACACTCAGCTTTCTTCACAGTCCAACTCTCACCTCCATGCATGAACACTGGAAAAACCAACATGTTGTGTTAAAATATTATTAATTTATAGTAATATATGTGGGGTGCGTGTATCTTCTCAAATTAGTGTTTTCATTTTTCCAGATGTATACCCAGGAATAGAACTGCTGACATATATGGTAAAAAAAAAAAAAAAAAAAAAAAAAATTCATTCATTCTAACAGGACAGAATAAAAGTAGGAAAGTTATTGAGGTTACATATATAGTAAGAAAAACAATCAAGAGCCAATTCACTTAAAAATATGCTCCATCTGTCTTTGTTCTATATAGCCAACTCATGATATTGAACTCAGTATAGGTGTAGCAGAGACTGAGAAAGTGGGAGTTTCTAAGGCATATAGCTCAAAGGCAATGGCACCACCCAAATCTCTGCAACAACTATTGCCAGCAAAACATGTGTTCACCAGCTATGTCCTGTTTCCTATGAAAAATGAAAGTAAAAGTTGTTCGGCCATGTCTGACTCTGGACTTCTCCAGGCCAGAATACTGGAGTGGGTTCAGTTCAGTTCAGTTCAGTCGCTCAGTCATGTCTGACTCTTTGCGACCCCTTGGACTGCAGCACACCAGGTTTCCCTGTCCAGCACCACTCCTGAAGTTTGCTCAAACTCATGTCCATTGAGTCAGTGATGCCATCTAATCATCTCATTGTCTGTCCTCCCCACTGGAGTGGGTAGCTCTTCCCTTCTCCAGAGGATCGTCCCAACCCAGGGATCAAACTCAGGTCTCCTGCCATTCAGGTGGATTGCCATTCAGCTGACCTACAGGGAAATTCTGTTCTCTACTGCCTATAAATTCACTGCTTCTTTACTATCTCATGATTATACATTTTGCAGTTTGGAGAAAGGGACTGTAATGACAAGTTTTCAGAGAAAGCCTCAAAGTTGACCAATGTATGTACACTACATTTTTAAGTGCTAGATTAGTCCCTGGGCTTCAGTGTTGCCAATCACTACAGGGAAGTCATTTGGGTACTGAAATGGTTTCTTAGATAAGAATCTCAAATTAAATGAGAGGGCTGGGGCTTCTGGGAAAATTAAGTCAGAATAAGGGATTTCAGAATTTGTATTTATACAAAATAGAACTGACAAGTAGTCTACCATGTGATATCAGGAAATAAAGGTTAAGAAAAAGCTTGGTATGCAAAAAACCACATGACTGTTGCTGCCATTTCCACCTGGAATAGAATTCTGTTTCTGACACTTACTAGATAATATGATTTTCAGAAAGTTACATTTAACTCTTTTGACAATACCCCTTCATCTGTAAAATAAAGGTTGCTATGAGTAGGAAATGTCTTTATAACATATCTTCTAGATATTACTATCTGACATTTGTTGAGTGCAATTATTAATGAACAAATATCATCTGATTTAATGAGAGTTAAGAATGTTAGCAAAGATAGTAATACAATTTCTCCACCTCTTTTGAATTTAGGTCTCTTGGACTTAGTACTTCTAGATCCAATAAAACATGTCTACTCTTTCTGCAGCCACAGGAATTAGAATTTGTACTTCCCTTTGTCCTTAAATGCATCTCATTTTTGAAAATATTAAAATGTCAAGTGGAATACAGTTACCAGAGGTTTTCCTTTTTGGGCCAAAACTTCAAAGGGAATCTATGAGATCCTGGGTAGATGGTAGTGCTGAGGATTTAAGACAGAAGAATCATGTTAAGTGGAAATGCATCAAAATGGTTTGTGTTAATCTATCAGTGGAGAAGGCAATGGCACCCCACTCCAGTACTCTTGCCTGGAAAATCCCATGGATGGAGGAGCCTGGTAGGCTGCAGTCCATGGGGTCGCAAACAGTCGGACACAACTGAGTGACTTCATTTTCACTGTTCACTTTCATGCATTGGAGAAGGAAATGGCAACCCACTCCAGTGTTCTTGCCTGGAGAATCCCAGGGACGGAGGAGCCTAGTGGGCTGCCGTCTATGGGGTCGCACAGAGTCGGACATGACTGAAGCGACTTAGCAGCAGCAGCAGCAGCAGCAGCAGAATATTTGTCTCCAGGGTTTGTTGGTTTGTTTTTTAAGTGAAGCATAAGTTATACTAGCACATATATTTGTGAAGACATTTCTTTAACTCCTCATGTTTTTTTTTTAAAAATAAAACTTTATGATTAGTCAAAGAGAACAGATGAGTAGGAAAAATTAAAATATGGAATCAATATTGATATTTAAACCTAGATACTTAGAAGGACTTAAATATGTAATTGGTGAAAAGTGGAGGAAGCATACATATGCAACAATACAGTAAAAAATAATATTAACTATTCTAAAATTTTTCATAAGTTTAAAAAACTGTCATAGGACTGCAAGAAAAGAAAGATCCACAGTGCCTTAAGAATCCAGGGAACGGTTGTATGGAAAGTGTACATCTTAGTGCACAAAACATAGAAACAGAGATTGCTACCTCAACTATCCTGCTTCTCTTATTTCTGTTCTCATATTTACCTAAAAAATGATAGTGTTTCTATTCCTAGTATAAATTTACTTTTTCAGAATCATAAGCCCACAAAACAACAATACTTAAAACTGAAATAACTGTTCTAACCCTACCTTCCTAGCTCCATGATGTTTGGTTGATTAATTAGTTCTCTGCCTTTGTTTAACCACACATAAAGATTGCAGCTGTACTAGATAATTAATAATGTCTTTTCTAATTATGAATTTATGAAGACTAGTTTTAAACATAGGTCAAATAGAAACTCCCTCAGATCTGACCAGTGATTTTCAAAGTGCTAGAAATTCTTCCTAAAAGAAGCCATCTTTTTATTGCCAACTGATCTATCCTGGCATCTTTTAATAGGCAAACTTCTATGGAAAATTTGACCTTTGTCTTCCACCTTAAATTGTGAGAGTCTAGCATCTCCTTTGTCTTGATAGTCTCAAGTCCATGAGAAATAATGCAGAACTAGAGGAAGTCAAGAGGACACAAAAGAGAAGCAGAGAACATTAATGACTTTCTGCTGCACTAACGTTTGAATTAAAAGATATAACCCAACCAGGTCTCAAAGAAAGTAGATTTGTAAAGGGGGGTTGAATAGCAACTTGGTATTATAACTGCAAAAATCCACACATTAAAAATCTGAGATTTCTATATACACACCAGTTAAATTAATTTCCAACCTTGTTACCAAGACTTTTTCAGAGACAAATTCTTGATATCTCTGACATGTTACAGAATGGAAGTGAAAAGTCTAATTAAGTAAACTTGTTCAAAGTTGTATCCATTAGTCAGTGATGTGAGTGTCACCAAGTTGATAAATGTATGCATCTTTCATAAAGTATTTTAATGTCTCCCACATAGTCATTCATCCCAAGATGTACATAGTTATCTATGCTAGGATATAAGATTAAGGCATTTCAAAAAATATTTTGTTTTTATTGTGGAATATAGCACCTGCTGACATAACCCATGAAAGTACCAGTTAGATAATCAAGTGCTCATTTAAGTAGGTCAAGAAATGTGAAGTTGTCAATACTGCAGAATCCTAAGGGAAATCCTAAAGGAAATCACAACTGAATATTCACTGGAAGAGCTGATGCTGAAGCTTAAGCTCTACACTTTGCACCAGATGAGAAGAGTCAACACACTGGAAAAGACCATGATGCTGGAGAAGATAGAAGACAGGAGGAACAGGGTACAGCAGAAGATGAGATGGTTGGATAACATCACTGACTCAATGGACATGAGTTTGAGCAATCTCATGTTTGAGATGGTGAAGGACAGGGAAACCTGGCATGCTGCTGTCCATAGGGTCGCAAAGAGTCAGACACGACTGAGTGATTGAACAACAACAATACTCCATAAGCCACTGCATGATTTACCAATAACTCCATTCCTCCTCCTCTTCAAAGTAAAGCTAATTTTTAACCTTCAGTTCAGTTCAGTTCAGTGGCTCAGTCATGTCCGACTTTTTGCGGCCCAATGAATCACAGCACGCCAGGCCTCCCTGTCCATCACCAACACCCAGAGTTCACTCAGACTCATGTCCATCAAGTCCGTGATGCCATCTAGCCATCTCATCCTCGGTCGTCCCCTTCTCCTCCTGCCCCCAATCCCTCCCAGCATCACAGTCTTTCCCAATGAGTCAACTCTTCGCATGAGGTGGCCAAAGTACTGGAGTTTCAGCTTTAGCATCAGTCCTTCCAAAGAAATCCCAGGGCTGATCTCCTTCAGAATGGACTGGTTGGATCTCCTTGCAGTCCAAGGGACTCTCAAGAGTCTTCTCCAACACCACAGTTCAAAAGCATCAATTCTTCGGCGCTCAGTCTTCTTCATAGTCCAACTCTCACATCCATACATGACCACAAGAAAAACCATAGCCTTGACTAGACGGACCTTAGTCGGAAAAGTAATGTCTCTGCTTTTGAATATGCTGTCTAGATTGGTCATAACTTTTCTTCCAAGGAGTAAGCGTCTTTTAATTTCATGGCTGCAATCACCATCTGCAGTGATTTTGGAGCACCCCTAAATAAAGTCTGACACTGTTTCTACTGTTTCCCCATCTATTTCCCATGAAGTGATGGGACCAGATGCCATGATCTTCGTTTTCTGAATGTTGAGCTTTAAGCCAACTTTTTCACTCTCCTCTTTCACTTTCACCAAGAGGCTTTTTAGTTCCTTTTCACTTTCTGCCATAAGGGTGGTGTCATCTGCATATCTGAGGTTATTGGTATTTCTCCCGGCAATCTTGATTCCAGCTTGTATTTCTTCCAGTCCAGCATTTCTCATGATGTACTCTGCATAGAAGTTAAATAAGCAGGGTGACAATATACAGCCTTGACGTACTCCTTTTCCTATTTGGAACCAGTCTGTTGTTCCATGTCCAGTTCTAACTGTTGCTTCCTGACCTGCATACAGATTTCTCAAGAGGCAGGTCAGGTGGTCTGGTATTCCCATCTCTCTCAGAATTTTCCAGTTTATTGTGATCCCCACAGTCAAAGGCTTCTAACCTTATGGTGATTATTTTCTTGTTTTATTCTGGAGATCACTTATCTTTATCATTTCCTTCATTCTTATTACATTTATTTTGCTATTCTTTTTAAAATTTCTTGGATCCTTGAATTTTAAATATGTTTTGTTTCTTTTCAAGTAAACAGTTAAGACTGTAGATGTTCATTTAAGCACAACACTAATAGCCTATCACATATTTTGTTATGTAGTATCTGCAGTTGTCATTTCAAGATATTTCCTAATTTCCTATGTGAGTTATATATTCTCCCATTTATTTAAAAGCATACTACATAATTTTAAATATCTTGTTTATTTTTCAATATTAATTCTTTTATTTAATTCCTGCTCTTTTGCTTTGTAGCCAATTGATCACTTAAAGTTTATTAATAATAATTTTAGGAAGAATATATAATCATCTTTTGCAAATTCTTCTCCTGTGCTGGAAAAAAATGTATAATGTGTCTTACAGGAGCTGTTCTATATGTATGACCGATTATATAGGTCATATCTTCTACATTCTTAGTGATGCTTTGTATTCTTCATATATCCGACTGAAATGTATGCTCAAATTTCTCACTATGGGGATTCAATTATTTCTTTATATTTTGATCAATTTGTATCTTAATGCTTTCAGGCCATGATATAGTTTAAATGTTTGTCTTATAAGCATCTAAGTTTTTTCTGGCAATCATTGTCTTTTAATTTGATTTATGTACTTACATTTATGAGATTACGATAAATACTGGTTTAAAGCTATCATCCTACTAAAGACAACTGATTAAAAAATTGATAAATTATTTTCTTTTGAAAATCTCAAAATACCAAATAACTAACAAAGATTAAGATTTTTTTCAATCAAGATTCCAGGGACTCTTGAATTCCAGAAGACTGTTTTTGGGATTTAAAACTGTTTTCCCTGAAGATAATTACCCACTCTGTAGTCTCTCTTGTTTAAAGGTCACTGGGTCACAAGCAATTGAGAAATTTCATGAAAAATTTGTGTTTATATTCATACATCAATAAAATTTCCCAGGTAGTAGTTTAAATCTAACTTCCTTAGATTTACATACTCCAGGAAGTTAAACACTTTGCAGAGTCTCAACTGCAAATGTAGTTTCATGACATTATGGAACAATGACATATAAACAAGAGAGAAGGGAGAAAGCAATGTTCTTTTCACAATTATAGCCCTAAGAGATAGTGTTGGATTTCGAAATAATAAAAAAAAACTTATTAAAAATGGCCACATTATATTATATAAGAAAATTATGACTTCATCTTCCATTGATCTGCAAAAGGATAAAGATATTTAGGAACACAAAGTTTCATAAATAAGACTGTAGTAAGTCTTCAGAATTTTGCAAAATTTCATGCACTATATTTATTTATATATGTCTACAAAATAGAATTGTAAAACTCAGAGTGTTATTCTCTTGCTCCCACTTTTTTTTTTTTTTGATTTTTTTTTGTTGTTGTTGTTAGCAAAGATAGTGAATAAATTAACAGAGGATAGAAACAAAATGTGAGAAGAAAATAAGTAATATAAGTGATGATAAAGATCAAAGAAAAACAAAAGGCAATTAAAAGAGGGAAATATTGATATATGAGGGGTATGAAGACATAAATAAATCTGAAGGGATGGGGCTTCCACAGTGGTCCATTGGTTAAGACTCCTCCTTCAAAGGCAGATATTATATAAATAAATTCCCTTATGATTATACAGTGGAAGTAACAAATAGATTCAAGGGATTAGATTTGATAGACAGAGTGCCTGAAGAACTATAGACAGAGGTTTGTGACATTGTACAGGAGGCAGTGATCAAGACTGCCAAGAAAAAGAAATGCAAAAAACAAAATGGTTGTCTGAGGAGGTCTTACAAATAGCTGAGAAAAGAAGAGAAGTGAAAGGCAAAGGAGAAAAGAAAATATATATGCAGAGTTCCAAAGAATAGAAGGAGAGATAAGAAAGGCCTTCCTCATCAGCAGATGAATGGATAAGAAAGCTGTGGTACATATACACAATGGAGTATTACTCAGCCATTAAAAATAATACATTTGAATCCATTCTAATGAGGTGGATGAAACTGGAGCCTATTATACAGAGTGAAACTAGAGCCTATTATACAGAGTGAAGTAAGCCAGAAAGAAAAACACCAATACAGTATACTGACACATATATATGGAATTTAGAAAGATGATAATGATAACTCTGTACGTGAGACAGTAAAAGAGACACAGATGTATAGAACAGTCTTTTGGACTCTGGGAGAGGGAGAGGGTGGGATGATTTGGGAGAATGGCATTGAAACATATATAATATCATATATGAAATGAATCGCCAGTCCAGGTTTGATGCATGATACTGGATGCTTGGGGCTGGTGCACTGGGATGACCCAGAGGGATGGTACAGGGAGGCAGGAGGGAGGAGGATTCAAAATGGGGAACATGTGTATACCTGTGGCAGATTCATGTTGGTGTATGGCAAAACCAATACAATATTGTAAAGTAATTAACTTCCAATTAAATTCAATAAATTTATATTAAAAAAAGGAAGCCTTCTTCAGTGATCAATGCAAAGAAATAGAGGAAAACAATAGAATGGGAAAGACTAGAGACCTCTTCAAGAAAATTAGACAAAATGGGGACAATAAAGTACAGAAACAGTATGGACCTAACAAAAGCAGAAGATATTAAGAAAAAGTGTCAAGAATACACAGGAAAACCATCCCCCCCCAAAAAAAAAAAAAAAAAAAACTTCATGATCCAGATAACAATGATGGTGCAATCATTCACCTAGAGCCAGACATCCTGGAGTGTGAAGTGAAGTAGACATTAGGAAGCATCACTATGAGCAAAGCTAGTGGAGATGATGAAATTCCAGGAGAGCTATTTCAAATCCTAAAAGATGATGCTGTGAAAGTGCTGCACTTAATATGTCAGCAAGTTTGGAAAACTCAGCAGTGGCCACAGGAATGGAAAACTAGTCTTCTTTCCAATCTCAAAGAAAGGCAATGCCAGAGAATGTTCAAACTAATACAAAATTGTATTCATATCGCATGCAAGCAATGTAATTCTGAAAATTCTCCAGTCAAGTCTTCAACAGTGTGTGAATGGAGAATTTCCTGATGTTCAAGCAGGATTTAGAAAAGGCAGAGGAATCAGACATCAAATTAGCAACTTTCATTGGATCATTGAAAAAGCAAGGGAGTTCCAGAAGTACATCTGCTTCTGGTTTACTGACTACACCGAAGCTTTTGATTGCATGGATCACAACAAACTGTGGAAAATTGTTCAGAAGATGGGCATACCAGATCACCTTACCTGCCTTCTGAGAAATCTGTATGCAGATCAAGAAGCAATAGTTAGAACTGGACATCAAAAAAAAAGACTAGTTCCAAATTGGGAAAGTACATCAAGGCTGTGTATTTTCACCTTGCTTATTTAACTTATATGCAGAGTACATCATGGGAGATGCCAGTCTGGATGAAGCACAAGATGTAATCAAGACTGGTGGGAGAAACATCAATAACCTCAGATATACAGATGACACTACACTTACGGCAGAAAAAAGAGGAACTGAAGAAAATCTCGATGAAAGTGAAAGAGGACAGCAAAAAAAATTTGTCTTAAAATTCAGCATTCAAAAAACTGAGATCATGGCAACTGGTCTAATCACTTCATGATAAAAATGGGAAACAATGCAAATAGTGACAGACTTTATTTTCTTGGACTCCAAAATCACTGCAGATGGTGACTGTAGCCATGAAATTAAAAGACACTTGCTCCTTGGAAGAAAAGCTATGTCCAACCTAGACAGCATGTTAAAATCAGAGACATTACGTTGCTGACAAAGGTCCATCTAGTCAAAGCTATGGTTTTTCCAATAGTCATGTATGGATATGAGAGTTGGACCTTAAGGAAGGCTGGGCACTGAAGAATTGATTCTTTTGAACTGCAGTGTTGGAGAAAACTTGTAGTGCCCCTTAGACTGCAAGGAGATCAAACCAGTCAATTTTAAAATAAATCAGTCCTGAATATCTCACATGCTAGTAAAGAAATGCTCAAAATTCTCCAAGCCAGGCTTCAGCAATACATGAAACATGAATTTCCTGAAGTTCAAGCTGGTCTTAGAAAAGGCAGAGGAACCAGAGATCAAATTGCCAACATCTGCTGGATCATGGAAAAAGCAAGAGAGTTCCAGAAAAACACTGATTTCTGCTTTATTGACTATGCCAAAGCCTTTGACTGTGTGGATCACAATAAACTGTGGAAAATTCTGAAAGAGATGGGAATACCAGACCACGTAACCTGCCTCTTGAGAAATCTGTATGCAGGTCAGGAAGCAACAGTTAGAACTGGACATGGAACAACAGACTGGTTCCAAATAGGAAAAGGAGTATGTAAAGGCTGCATATTGTCACCCTGCTTATTTAACTTCTATGCAGAGTGCATCATGAGAAACGCTGGACTGGAAGAAACACAAGCTGGAATCAAGATTGCTGGGAGAAATATCAATAACCTCAGATATGCAGATGACACCACCCTTATGGCAGAAAGTGAAGAGGAACAAAAAAGCCTCTTGATGAAAGTGAAAGAAGATTTCTTTCATCAGTGTTTTATAGTTTTCTATATATAGGTTTTTAGTTTCTTTAGGTAGATATATTCCTAAGTAAAGAGGACACTAATAGATGGAGAAATATATCATGTTCATGGATCGGAAAAATCAATATAGTGAAAATGAGCAATCTACAGATTCAATGCAATTCCTATCAAGCTACCAGCAGTATTTTTCACAGAGCTAGAACAAATAATTTCAAGATTTGTATGGAAATACAAAAAAACCTCGAATAGCCAAAGCAATCTTGAGAAAGAAGAATGGAACTGGAAGAATCAACCTGCCTGACTTCAGGCTCTACTACAAAGCCACAGTCATCAAGACAGTATGGTACCAGCACAAAGACAGAAATATAGATCAATGGAACAAAATAGAAAGCCCAGAGATAAATCCACATACCTATGCACATCTCATCTTCGACAAAGGAGGCAAGAATATACAATGGACTAAAGAAAATCTCTTCAACAAGTGGTGCTGGGAAAACTGGTCAACCACTTGTAAAAGAATGAAACTAGATCACTTTCTAACACCACACACAAAAATAAACTCAAAGTGGATTAAAGATCTAAACGTAAGACCAGAAACTATAAAACTGCTAGAGAAGAACATAGGCAAAACACTCTCCGACATAAATCACAGCAGGATCCTCTATGATCCACCTCCCAGAATACTGGAAATAAAAGCAAAAATAAACAAATGGGATCTAATTAAAATTAAAAGCTTCTGCACAACAAAGGAATCTGTAAGCAAGGTGAAAAGACAGCCTTCTGAATGGGAGAAAATAGCAAATGCAGCAACTGACAAACAACTAATCTCAAAAATATACAAGCAACTTATGCAGCTCAATTCCAGCAAAGTAAACGACCCAATCGAAAAACGGGCCAAAGAACTAAACAGACATTTCTTCAAAGAAGACATACGGATGGCTAACAAACACATTAAAAGATGCTCAACATCACTCATTATCAGAGAAATGCAAATCAAGACCACAATGAGGTACCATTTCACACCAGTCAGAATGGCTGCAATCCAAAAGTCTACAAGCAATAAATGCTGGAGAGGGTGTGGAGAAAAGGGAACCCTCTTACACTGCTGGTGGGAATGCAAACTAGTACAGCCACTATGGAGAGAAGTGTGGAAATTCCTTAAAAAACTGGAAATAAAACTGCCTTATGATCCAGCAATCCAACTGCTGGGCATACACACCGAGGAAACCAAAATTGAAAGAGACACATGTACCACAATGTTCATTGCAGCACTATTTATAATAGCCAGGACATGGAAGCAACCTAGATGTCCATCAGCAGATGAATGGATAAGAAAGCTGTGGTACATATACACAATGGAGTATTACTCAGCCATTAAAAAGAATACATTTGAATCCGTTCTAATATGAGGTGGATGAAACTGGAGCCTATTATACAGAGTGAAGTAAGCCAGAAAGAAAAACACCAGTACAGTATACTAACACATATATATGGAATTTAGAAAGATGATAATGATAACCCTGTATGTGAGACAGGAAAAGAGACACAGATGTATAGAACGGACTTTTGGACTCTGAGGGAGGGGGAGAGGGTGGGATGATGTGACAGAATGGCATTGAAACATGTATACTATCATGTAAAAAAAGAATCATCTGTCTATGTTGGATACAGGATACAGGATACAGGATACAGGATGCTTGGGGCTGGTGCACGGGGATGATCCAGAGAGATGATATGGGGTGGGAGGTGGGAGCGGGGTTCAGGGTTGGGAACTCATGTACACCCATGGCAGATTCATGTCAATGTATGGCAAAACCAATACAGTATTGTAAAGTAAAATAAAGTAAAAAGAAAAAGAAAGTGAAAGAAGAGAGTGAAAAAATTGGCCTAAAACTCAACATTCAGAAAACGAAGATCATGGCATCCGGTCCCACCACTTCATGGGAAATAGATGGGGAAACAGTGGAAACAGTGTCAGACTTTATTTTGGGGGGCTCCAAAATCACTGCAGATGGTGATTGCAGCCATGAAATTAAAAGACACTTACTCCTTGGTAGAAAAGTTATGACCAACCTAGATAGTATATTCAAAAGCAGAGACATTACTTTGCCAAATAAGATCCGTCTAGTCAAGGCTATGGTTTTTCCTGTGGTCATGCATGGATGTGAGGGTTGGACTGTGAAGAAGGCTGAGCACTGAAGAATTGATGCTTTTGAACTGTGGTGTTGGAGAAGACTCTTGAGAGTCCCTTGGACTGCAAGGAGATCCAACCAGTCCATTCTGAAGGAGATCAGCCCTGGGATTTCTTTGGAAGGAATGATGCTGAAGCGGAAGCTCCAATACTTTGGCCACCTCATGCGAAGAGTTGACTCATTGGAAAAGACTCTGATGCTGGGAAGGATTGGGGGCAGGAGGAGAAGGGGATTACAGAGGATGAGATGGCTGGATGGCATCACTGACTCGATGGACGTGAGTCTGAGTGAACTCCGGGAGTTGGTGATGGACAGGGAGGCCTGGCGTGCTGTGATTCTTGGGGTCGCAAAGAGTCGAACATGACTGAGTGACAGAACTGAAACGAATTGAATATTCTTTGGAAGGACTGATCCTGAAGCTGAACCTCTAATATTTGGCAACAGGATGCGAAGAACTGACTCATTGTAAAAGACCCTGATTGTGGAAAGGTTGATGGCAGGAGGAGAAGGAGATGACAGAGGATGAGATGGCTCAATAGCCTCACCGACTCGATGGACGTGAGTTTAAGCAAGCTCCAGGGGTTGGTGATGGACAGGGAAGACTGGCTGCAGTCCATGGGATTGCAAAGAGTGGGACACAACTGAGTAAATGACTGAACTGAACTTCCAAGGCAGAGAGCATTGGTTCCATCCCTTGTTAGGGAACTAAAGTCCCAGGTACTATGGGGTTTGGCCAAAAATTAAAAAAAAAAAAAAGATAAGAAAAAAGTAAATGTTAAGAAATAATGTTCTTCACCCTTTAACATTCAATTTCTTTTCTTATGCTGCCAAGCTAAAAGAACAAACATCATTATTTGACATAAAAGCAAGACAGCAAGAGACATAGATGTATAGAACAGTCTTTTATACTCTGTGGGAGAGGAAGAGGGTGGGATGATTTGGGAGAATGGCATTGAAGCATGTATAATATCATATAAGAAATGAATCATCAGTCCAGGTTCGATGTAGGATACAGGATGCTTGGGGCTCGTGCACTGGGATGACCCAGAGGGATGGTATGGGGAGGGAGGTGGGAGGGGAATTCAGGATGGGGAACACATGTACACCCGTGGTGGATTCATGTTGATGTATGGCAAAACCAATACAATATTGTAAAGTAATTGACCTCCAATTAAAATAAATGAATTTAAATTAAAAATAAATAAACTAAGGAAACAAACAACAAAATAAGAGTATTATGAAACTCTGTGGTGCCTCCATGGAGTGTTTACCCCTCTCAGTGGTGCTGCCCTGATCAATGTATAGATAGGCTTTGAATTTAATGAAATCTGCATTTCAGTAAATGCAACCTAGAATAAAAGAACCAGAGGCACTAATGAAACATAAACTCAAAGCAGAACACTAAATTATAATACTGGAAAGACCAAGCTCAAATACAATTTCATCTGAGCCAAAACTGAGGTTATAGAAGCAACAGCTTATTTCATATATTTATGGGATAAGATTGGAATGGTTTGGGATGGAGGAAGAAGACTTATAACATAATGGCTGTAAACATCACTGAATTTTGTCTACCTGCACTATGGATGACTTAAGTAAAAATCAGAGGAAATTTCATATTTCATTGCTGAAACATTTAACATGACTGCTTTATGTAAAGCACCTGCTTTTGTTTTTTCTAACATGCTCTTTCAGTTCAGTTCAGTCAGTCATATGTGACTTTTTGCCACCGCATGGACTGCAGCATGCCAGGCTTTCCTGTCCATAATCAACTCCTGGAGCTTACTCAAACTCAAGTCTATTAAGTCGGTGATGCCATCCAATCATCTCTTCCTCTGTCATCCCCTTCTCCTCCTGCCTTCAATTTTTCCCAGCTTCAGGGTCTTTCCAATTAGTCAGTTCTTTGCATCAGGTGGTCAAAGTATTGGAGTTTCAGCTTCAGCATCAGTCCTTCCAATGAATATTAAGGACTGATTTCCTTTAGTATGGACTGGTTGGATCTCCTCACAGTCCAAGGGACTCTTAAGAATCTTCTTCAACACCACAGTTCAAAATCATCAATTCTTCAGTGTTCAGCTTTCTTTATGGTCCAACTCTCACATCCATACATGGGTACTGGAAAAACTATAGCTCTTTAGCATTGGTCTAAAAACTAAATTTAGAAACGTGGGCCTTCTAAATTAAAATTACTTGAAAGCATATGAAATGAAAAGAATGGAAAAGAATACATCCAGTATAAAAATATCCATTCTCTTAGATTTTGCTTTTGCTTTATCCTTTTCCTGAAATGCCTGCACATACACCTCTATTCCCTGGCCTCAATCCCTCCCTGCTCATGGAAATCATCTCTTTTGTACTCTATAGAGTACTAGTTATATCAGTTTCAGGCTGCAACAATCTATTCTTTACATTGAAATTTTTTATTTTCTTTAAAATATAATCAGTCATATGCTACCATCTTTATCTTGAATTTATTATCTCTCCTCAATAAATTTTCTCTAATAACTAATAAATTAGTTTTAATATGAGTTTGTACTAATATAATTTTTAAATTGAAATACAGATGAATTATAATATAGTTTTAGTTTCAAGTTTACAACAAAGTGATTCAGCTATATACATATATATATATGTAAAGACACAAAACAGTTTATATATATATGGAAACAAATGTTGAAATGACAACTACCTAAGAAAGAAATTTTAATGTTCATATTTTTAGTAAACAGTGAATCATTCAAGGTCAACTCAAGATAAAACCAACTCGAAGTTCACCTCTGCTTGTGTTATTGTGGTCATAATTGATACAGTAGAAGACCTGATACTTAGGGGAAGTAGAAACAAGAATTATTTGAAGTCTGTTACCATGAAGTTAGGTTATTTTTTCCTTTGGGTACTACAAAATGGTGCTCTTCTATAGAATTGAAGCGCTCTGGATTTTCTATAAATGTACCACAACATCTACACTCTCAAAACAGAATTGGTAGTGTGAAGAATTATTTCACACTTCGGTAATTTCCTTTCCACCATTCCCACATGCCTCATCAGTTTCCACTGCTACCCCTAGGAGACTGTGTTCTTTTAGAGAATTGTTTATCCCATGAAGGAGTATTATCTCTCATCTTGAAAAATATGAATAAAAAAAAACAAATTATATTTGTTCTCTAAGATGTTTGATACAAACCATGACTGATTAGTGCTACATGTGACATCCACAAGAACAGTAATCAAGGTTATGTTAGCATTGATTTTTACAGAGGTGAAGTCCCTTTGATGTATTACTCCATCAACACATGCAATGACAAAATTTGCACATGAAATTAATCCCAATTAATTACATTGTTTGTAGATAACTCTGACTCTTTTATGTTGCAAAATAAATATTAATTTAATGACTTTTTTCACCTTGTTGCTTATATATTTAAGAAAAAGGGCCCTCTATTGATCAGGATCCTGAAATATAAAAGAAAGTTTAGACAACTGAAGGGGCCTGGAAAATTAATCTAGTCAGTTGGGAGCAACTCAAGTCTTTAGGCATTGTAACACTACTTTATATTCACTGTTACTATGTTAGCTTTGAATTCAAGTTTCTGATAAAAAGTGCTCCATCTTCTATGACCTATATTTAATATTCACGTTTACCACACATGAATGTATTGTTCTTCTTCATATACCTTTTAACTTAACTACCTTGACTAATGGCCTGAGCATCCTCGAAAACTGGGAGGAGGGACAAGAAGAAATTCTTAAAGTACACAATAACAAATAGTTGGCTCAGTGGTAAAAAATCCATCTACAAGATAGGAGATGCAGGATACATGGGTATGGTCCCTGGGTCAGGAAGATCCCCTGGAGGAGGGCATAGCAACACACTCTAGTATTCTTTCCTGGAGAATCCCGTGAAAAGAGGAGCCTGGTGACCTAAAGTCCATATGTTCACAAAGAGTTAGACAGGAATAAAGTGACTGAGCAAGAGCACATGAGCATAAATCTAAATTCTTAAATTTCTGTGCACTCAGAAATCAATCATAACATCTTAGGTATATGGTTAAATTCTGGATGACAGAATTGAATAAGAGTCTGGCCCTGTAAATTAACATAGACATCCTTCTTCTGGATTCACTTTAATGTACCATGCTTTATTGAAATTGCCATACTCCTCTAATTTATCCAGTTGAAACTTCTGGGCAGACATGAGTTTACCTATAGCATTGACATTGAAACTGTCCATCAGTGAACTGAGTTATTATAGTGAATTTTGATTTAAAATATTATCAGTTCCACTCTCAATAGACAAAAATTTCTATTGTTTTATCTAAGATGTCTAATTATTAATATCCTCTAATGTTAAAAGATTCTTGGACTGCAAGGAGATACAACCAGCCCATTCTGAAGGAGATCAGCCCTGGGATTTCTTTGGAAGGAATGATGCTGAATCTGAAACTCCAGTACTTTGGCCACCTCATGCGAAGAGTTGACTTATTGGAAAAGACTGATGCTGGGAGGGATTGGGGGCAGGAGGAGAAGGGGATGACCGAGGATGAGATGGCTGGATGGCATCACTGACTAGATGGACGTGAGTCTGAGTGAACTCCGGAAGTTGGTGATGGACAGGGAAGCCTGGCGTGCTGCAATTCATGGGGTCACAAAGAGTCGGACACGACTGAGCGACTGAACTCAACTGAACTGAATGTTAAAAGGCTCTCCAGGTATATGCATATTAACAGCTGGGCAACTGTTGAACAGCTGGATGTGATGTGTCATCTGTTTCAGTGACATAATATTGTGAGGGAAAATGTAGCATAAAAAAGATTAGATGCTGAAATCAGATATTTTCTTCATATCTAGCTTTTGTAATTACTAATATAAACAACTTAAGCTAGTTGTGTGTATTAAATTCCTTTATATCACTTTTATACTTTTAAAATATTCCCTAAAGCAAAGCCTAAAAAATAGCAATTTCTGTCATATTTATTGTGATAACTCAAAATGTTGCATTTTCACTGAAGGTTAGATGACATTTTGGTTGGTGCTGTTCAGTCACTAAGTTGTGTCCAACTCTTTGTGACCCCATGAACTGTAGCATGCCAGGCTTCCTCATCCTTCACTATCTCCCTGAGTTTTCTCAAAGTCATGTCCATTGAGTCAGTGATGACATCCAACTGTCTCATCCTTTGTCATGCCCTTATGCTCTTGCCCTCAATCTTTCCCAACATCGATGTCTTTTCCAGTGAATCAGCTCTTCACATCAGGTGGCCAGAGTACTGGAGCTTCAGCTTCAACATGAATACTTCCAATGAATATTCAAGGTTGATTTCCTTTAGAACTGGTTTGATCTCCTTGCAGTCCAAGGGACTCTCAAGAGGCTTCGCCAACACCATAGTTCAAAAGCATTAGCATTCAGTCTTCTTTCTGGTCCAACTCTCACATCCATACATTGTTACAGGAAAAACCATAGCTTTGCTGATACAGACCTTTGTTGGATGTTTCTGCTTTGTAATACAGTCTAGTTTTGTCATAACTGTTCTTCCAAGGAGCAAGGGTCTTTTAATTTAGTGGCTGCCATCACAGTCCACATTGATTTTGGAGTCCAAGAAAATGAAATCTGACACTGTTTCCACATTTTCCCCATCTATTTGCCATGAAGTGATAGGACCAGATGACCACGATCTTCATTTTTTGAATATTGAGTTTTAAGCGAGCTTTGTCTCTCTCCTCTTTTACTTTCATTAAGAGACTCTTTAGTGCCGTTTCACTTTCTGCCATTAAAGTGGTATCAGCTGCACATATGAGGTTGTTGGTATGTCTCCTGGCAATCTTGATTCCAGCTTGTAATTCATCCAGCCCAGCATTTTGCATGATATACTCTGCATATAATTTAAACATATAGGGTTACAATACACAGCCTTGCTGAACTTCTTTCCGAACTTTGAACCAGTTCGTTGTTACATGTCCAGTCCTAACTGTTGCTTCTTGCCCTGCATAAAGGTTTCTCAGACATTTTAAATTATCTCCAATCTTCAAATGACCCTGCAACGTTGGGACCATCACACTACATTCATTGTAAAATGGGTTTCTTTTTCAAAAAAAATTTTTCAAAGGATTCATTCTCAGTAAACCAGTTGTTCTATTGGCCTTCAAAAGTAGTGCCAGCATAAGAATAATCAACAGGGAAAGGAAATTAATGCCCTGAGGAGAGAAAAAGTATGGTAGCAATGAACTTCTATCCCCTGGAAGGTGGAAGAAATATGATGTAATCAACTTGCCAGATGGAAATCTCCCCCTTCTCAAGGGGAGTACTGTGACGAGGTATCATCTGATTTCTGTGGCTGATGGCACAATATTCAGCAGCAATGGTAGCCAGATCAGCTTGCTGATATGAAATCTATATGTGAACTCATTTAGAGTATCCATCTGTAAAACTATTGCTATTTCATCTAGGAGTTCATTGTGCAAATACTTGCAGAAGCTGAGGACCGTTCTAAGCAATACCCAGTAGACAAGCCATATATTCACATAGTGATTTAAACTCCCACGCAGTGGTTGATTTCTTGTGGGAACTGAAGTGAGAGAAGAGGTCAGTCAGTCCAGTCACTCAGCCTTGTCTGACTCTTTGCAACTTTGCGGACTGTAGACTGCCAGGCTTCCCTGTCCATCATTAACTCCCAGAGCTCACTTAAACTTATGTACACTGAGTTGGTGATGCCATCCAACCATCTCATACACTGTCATCCCCTTCTCCTCCTGTCTTTAATCTTTCCCAGCATCAGGGTCTTTTCCAATGAGTCAGTTCTTCACATCAGGTGGCCAAAGTATTGGAGTTTCAGCTTCAGCACCAGTCCTTCCAATGAATATCCAGGACTGATTTCTTTTAGGATTGACTGGTTGGATCTTCTTGCAGTCCAAGGGACTCTCAAGAGTCTTTTCCAACACCACAGTTCAAAAACATCAATTATTCGGTGCTCAGCTTTCTTTATAGTCCAACTCTCACATCCACACATGACTACTGGAAAAAACATAGCTTTGACTAGATGGACCTTTGCTGGCAAATTAATGTCTCTGCTTTTCACATGATGACTAGGTTGGTCATAGCTTTTCTTCCAAGGAGCAAGTATCTTGAGAGAAGAAGATTGGCATACAATTGCTCAGTCCCAGAAGTGTACTCACATGCCTCTTCCGAAGATCTTACTGTCTTGGATTTTCAAATCCTACGTTTTCCAAGCCCCTGATTGATGGGTTAAATCCTATGTCACTGTTTTTATATATTTTCCCCTCAGTCATGTCTCCCTTCATATAGAGTTCTCAGACAATTTTAATATTTGAATTTCTGCCCACTGCTAGAATTCTCCTCATCTTTACATTCTAATGGCTGATCCTGCATGTGGCTATGGTGTGATTGTTTCCAAGATAGCAAAACAACCCACTCCTGAACCAGCCCTGCTTTTTTATTTTTTCTTCTTTATCCAATGTAAAAGCTCTCAAGAGGTCATAAATATGAGTTGAGACAGAAAGAATAAGAGGTCATGAATCTGCAGCAAAGGGTATGAAGTAAGCATTTGCGTAACTAACATGGAGACTCTGGATATATTTCAATTATACAATATTTGTTACAAGGTTTGTACAACCTCCTCACATGGTGGGTATGTCAGTACCCAGATTCTGAAGGGGAGCTCATGACACAAGGCTTTAATGCCAGTTCGGTTTAGTTCAGTTCAGTCGCTCAGTCGTGTCCAACTCTTTGCGACGCCATGAATCGCAGCACACCAAGCCTCCCTGTCCATCACCAACTCCCGGAGTTCACTCAGACTCACGTCCATCGAGTCAGTGATGCCATCCAACCATCTCATCCTCTGTCGTCCCCTTCTCCTCCTGCCCCCAATCCCTCCCAGCATCAAAGTCTTTTCCAGTGAGTCAACTCTTCTCATGAGGTGGCCAAAGTACTGGAGCTTCTGCTTCAGCATCATTCCTTCCAAAGAAATCCCAGGGTTGATCTCCTTCAGAATGGACTCGTTGGATCTCCTTCCAGTCCAAAGGACTCTCAAGAGTCTTCTCCAACACCACAGTTCAAAAGCATCAATTTTTCGGTGCTCAGCCTTCTTCACAGTCCAACTCTCACATTCATACATGACCACAGGAAAAACCATAGCCTTGACTAGACGGACCTTAGTCGGCAAAGTAATGTCTCTGCTTTTGAATATGCTATCTAGGTTGGTCATAACTTTTCTTCCAAAGAGTAAGCGTCTTTTAATTTCATGGCTGCAATCACCATCTGCAGTGATTTTGGAGCCCCCCAAAATAAAGTCTGACACTGTTTCTACTGTTTCCCCATCTGTTTCCCATGAAGTGATGGGACCAGATACCATGATCTTCATTTTCTGAATGTTGAGCTTTAAGCCAACTTTTTCAGTCTCTGCTTTCACTTTCATCACGAGGCTTTTTAGTTCCTCTTCACTTTCTGCCATAAGGGTGGTGTCATCTGCATATCTGAGGTTATTGCTATTTCTCTTGGCAATCTTGATTCCAGCTTGTGTTTCTTCCAGTCCAGTGTTTCTCATGATGTACTCTGCATATAAGTTAAGTAAGCAGGGTGACAATATACAGCCTTGATGTATTCCTTTTACTATTTGGAACCAGTCTGTTGTTCCATGTCCAATTCTTTAATGCCAGTTATTGGATACCAAATCCCAACTGGAGACCATTTGCACACCTGGAACTACTTTTCAATGTCTCATGGAGTTATCTTCCATGGAAGAAAGGATTGGTATGGCTTCAGCTGGAATTAGAGATGGATATGATATCAAAAGTCATAGTCATCAATGAAACAAAAGATTTTGTAAAAAACTATGCTACCAAGGACTCTCTTAGGTACTGTGAAAGGCAGAAAGTCATAGGCTGTATACTTATGTGATCTGAAGCAAAGCAAAGCCAAAACCAAAACAGATATAAAGGATTCAAGAAAAGTCAAGTTAGGCAGTATAAATTTTGAGAAACCCTCACAGAAATAAGAGAGAGGTTTTTAGAGAGTTAATTTTGCAGTTTGCACAATGAATTAAAAATTAGAACTTAAGCCTCAGGATTCATGAACAAAAGCAAGGGTAAATGGTAGCTACAGTTACTGAGTCCAGCCCAAGTCAAGAGTTCACAGTACTGATGAGAAAGGAAGTTCACTCCAGAACTGAATGATCAGATCATGCATGGTGCTAACATCAATGTTGGTGCTTCCTAAAAGCAGCAGGGCAGGGAGCAGGTAGTTTCACATATCAGGAGTTATTTCTTCTGATTTAGAAGGTCACAGAATTCCCGGATCTTAAATTTCTTCTATAAATGGAAATTAGATATGATGAAAGTATGAAAGTGAAAGTCATACCTGACTCTTTGTGACTCCTTGGACTATACATTCCAGGGAATTCTCCAGGCCAGAATATTGGAGTGGATAGCCTTTCCCTTCTCCAGGGGATCTT
Organism: Oryx dammah; assembly: GCF_014754425.2. NCBI lineage: Eukaryota > Metazoa > Chordata > Mammalia > Artiodactyla > Bovidae > Oryx > Oryx dammah. Next base: position 45,659,281 of record NW_024070206.1, on the reverse strand, counting down.
CCCAACTCAGGGATTGAACCAGGTCTCCCACATTGCAGGCTGATTATTTATCAGCTGAGCCAGAAGGGAAGCCCAGGAATATTGGAGTGGGTAGCCTATCTCTTCTCCAGGGGATCTTCCCAACCCTGGAATCAAACCAGGGTCTCCTGCCTTGGAGGTGGGTTCTTTACAAATTGAGCTATCAGGGAAGCTCTGATAGATAAGATGATTGATGCCAAATATTCGTGGATTATTTTTTCCTTGTCTTTTTTTTTTTTTATGATTATCTCTTCAATACTGTTGTACTCCCAAAATATCTAACATTAACCCTGGAGTAGAAAATGAGGCAATGGAGCTTATATCATCAGTGAGGAATGTGGTGTTTGTGGACAGTGTGAGCCCAGAGCAGTAATCCTTGACATGGGCCTTGAAAAATAGTAAAAAATTTATATATAGACATAAACACAGCATAAATGAATGGAAGAGATAGGAATTTAGAGTACTGACGTGTATTCATTCGTTGAAGAAAAGGGCTTAATTGGAATCAGAATGATGAGTTAATACTGAATTATAAAGGAAACTGATTACCACAATTGGAGGTAGATTTTCTTCATTAGATAAAAGAGAAAAGGGTAGGAGTTTTTAATTTTAACATATTACAATCATATGCATAGGACCCAGATTATGACTGTTTTTACTTTCTGCTTCCAATGTTATATTTTTCATTTATTAGACGTTGTTGTTGTCACTAAATTGTGTCCAGTTGTTTTTAACACGATGAACTGCAGCATGGCAGGCTTATCTGTCCTTTACTATCTCCCAGAGTTTGTTCAAATTTATTGAGTCGGTGATGCCATCCAACTATCTCATCCTCTGTCATCCTTTTCTCATTTTACCTTCAATCTTTCCCAGCATCTGGGTTTTTCCCATGAGTTGGCTCTTTGCATTAGGTGGCCAAAGTATTGGAACTTCATTCCAATGAATATACAGGTTTGATTTCCTTTAGGATTGACTGACTACATCTACTTGAAATCCAAGAGACTCTCATGAGTCTTCTCCATCGCCACAATTCAAATGCTTTCTTCTTTGGCACTCTGTCTTCTTTATGGTCCTACTCTTACATCCATACATCACCACTGGAAACACCTAGCTTTGACTATACTGACCTTAGTCAGCCAAGTGATGTCTTTGCTTTTTAATGCACTGTCTAGATTTTTCATAACTTTTTTTAAACCTATATGCATACATTCTACTGACCCATAAGTAAAGACTATCAACTTGAAAGGGCCAAAAAACTGCTAACAGGTTTTCCTTTTCCTTCTGTTTCTGTTGTCAGTACAAACAAATTTATATCTCTTGAGAGCTCTAGTTGAAGCTGTGCATATGCTGCTTGTCAGTGGCCTTTACCAAACTGTAAAGTTTAACCACAATTTCCAGGGACCTTATGAGATACATAGGTCTGTAGCTCACATATTTACTATCAGTGCCTTTTACACATCCAAATATGCCAGTAACAAATATAATGCACCCTTGTTGATACACGTTAGTATGTTCAGAGAATTTAGGCCCCGTGGTTTGCATATGAATGTGAAATAATTCTATGAATGTGCATGTGGGATTTCATTGTTTTTTTAAACAATATACTCTTATCTTTCTGGAAGCAATTCAGGCTATCAAAGGGTTGTCAGTGGAGCTTGCTAATTGCATTCTGATTTTTAGGCTTGTATTTCTCTTTAATGGTGCTCTGCTCCCTCTAGTTTTGTATCACTATCAGAAATTTCATTTAGAATCCAGTCAATCTTCCAGTGCCAATTCTGTACTTTAAAATTTTTATTCAACAAGGACAAAATGGGAATAATCTTTGTAGCTGCCAAGGAGATAATCATAAACTTTTCCTCCACTGTCTTTGCAAAATTTCATGGAAAATATAATTCAGAAAAGAACAGATTACAGCTATAGAATATTTGGAACAGCAATTGTCGTTCTGGGCCAGAAGACAAATGAAGACAAGATAAATCAGCACATTAAATTTGTATGTTTCTATGACATGGATGCTGACTGTTAATTTTTACTTACCTCCTCTGTTTTCTAGGTCTTTGAAGGTAATTAATAGATCAAAAGGAATCTAGTAGGATGATTTCATGTCTAGTAGAATCTCATAGAAGCAACTGCAGAACTGATGTATTTCTGATTTTCTGCTTGCTCTCTGGACTGTGCATGGCAGCAAAGGTGTATAAAAGAATTATTAACAAAATAGATTATCTGAGAATAACCTTATCTCTTTCAGAAGACTTGAATATGTGTTTACATCATGCCACTTATAGATACTTCCAAACATCTGCTCTTTGAATATCAAATCAATACAATATTTGTATAACTGATTATCACTGTAATTGCTTTTATAATAGTGTAGATGCTACATATTTTTAATTTTTCCTCCAACTGAGATAAAGGTAGATTGTTTAGCAGTAGGCTCAGATTCAACATTTGGAGTTTTATGGCTTGCTTTCATGATGAAGTGCTCAAATAAGGTTTTTCATGTGTATAACTTTGCACACATTCACAATTGCTGATGAATAAATTTAAAATCATAACAAAACTTTTCAAGTAGTGAAAGACTTGCAGTTAACATGGGAACAATTAGGGCAGTCAAAGATAGATTAAGACTGTGATGGCAGTTTATCTGAAAGATGATTATAGGCAAATACCAGTAAACCTGTTAGATATTCACAGTTTTGATGAGGGTTCAGAGCTTGTGTGATACTGAAAATGAAACACTTGAACCATGTGTGAGTCCAATAAAAGGAAATGGCCAAGGAGAGGGAACAGAATCACAGTCTTATTTTCAGACTTGCATATTAAGTGGTCAGAGCAGGGGAGTCATTTGAGCCAGTGAAACATAAGACATTCAGAACACATTAGGGTTTAAACCACAGTGGCTTGGACAATGTCAAAAATTCTTAAATTGTCCATTTTTAACCTGAAGAAAAAGTCAGGTGGAATATACTTACTATGCTTGAAACCTTAACAGAAGATACCCCTTCTTATGTGGCTATTTCTACACAGCTTATTTATAGGAGGAATTCCTTAAACTGACACAGTTATAAAAGCTGTCTATCTCAGTCTACCATGGATCATTTTCTATGCATAAAGTCCAAGTGTGTGCAGAAGCTAGGCAATCAAATTTAAAGAATTCCTTCAGCAAATAAGCATTCCAAGTACTTGGTTCAAGTAAGCCAAAAGGACCGCAACTATGATAAACTAAGTATACCATGCCTGAGTGAATATTACAAGACTTTGAATTTTAATTCAGACTTCAGGAAGACAATGTATGTCTCTATAATAAATACGGCAGAACTGTCTATAACAAAGTACACTTGTATTGCAGTCATACAAGTAAAATGATCTTTTAAAGGCAATTTTATTTTTTTTTCCAATTCTGTATTTTACCAGTTTTAGTTATTTAACCAGAAGCCTCAGAGTCTTATCCAGGCCACTTACTGACCATGAAAACAATGCTCAACTAATCACCTGTCTCCAGAATGTGTGGAAGGATTCCCCTTGAATTTCTTTGAGTGAGCCTAACACAAGTATGTCCTACGTGAGGTGGAATGGAAAAATGGCTCTCAGGTTAAAACATGAATTGGCAGGAAAATCTAAACCAAATAAACAAAGACAAGCTCAAATATCTCACCATCCAAATAAATTTTTCTTATATGCCAGTAATGACCTAACAACTTTATGACAATTGTAATTTGTGTGAAACTCCAATACTTTGGCCACCTGATGCAAAGAACTGACTCATTTGAAAAGACCCTGATGCTGGGAAAGATTTAAGGTGGGAGGAGAAGGGGACGACAGAGGATGAGTTGGTTGGATGGCATCATCAACTAAATTAACGTGACTTGAGTAAACTTGGAGTTGGTGATGGACAGGGAGGCCTGGCATGCTGTAGGCCATGAGGTTGCAAAGAATCAGACACGACTGAGTGACTGAAATGAACTGAACTGAACATATATATGGTAAACCTGTATTCCCTGATGAAAGGTGTCACATTGTCTTATATATTTAAATATTTTGTATTAATGTGGCTGATATAATTATGTAGTAATGAAAAGGTCTTCATGTGAAAATTATTGAGCCAAATGATTTATTTGATATAGTCACAATTTCAAAGGCCTCACCTCTAGCAACCTAAGCCATCAGAGGACAAGACCTAGGTGTTCAATGTTGTGTTTAAATGTTTAAATTTTGTACTTTCACCCATAACACACAATATGTGCTCAATAAATAAGAACACACTTAGGTTCTCAATATTATTCAGAACACACATTAGGTGCTCAATAAATAAGCAATTGTGATGGTTGAAGAATTTCTGAAATAATGATGTTGTGAGAGACAATATTGAAAATTCATTAATATTCATTATAGCCATGTTCTTTTTGGTTTTACATAGCTCTTTTTTCATGAATTACAGGCAGACCAAAAGTGTGAAAGAAATAAAGAGACTGGTTGTGAACAGTTGCATACAACAGTGGAGAAAGCAGTAAGGAACACTCTAAGGCATATTAAACTAGTTACTGAACCTCACTTTTTTTTTTTTAATTCACATTGAAGTAAATAATTTCTGTCCTATTTACTCTAGAAGTTTGTAGTAGGGATAAAAATTAAAAATATGCAGGAGATTTCAAAAAGCAACTTTTGCTACCAATGTAAATATTATCATATTTTTATATTAAATCTATAGAAGAATCTAAGGAGATAGATGGTTATTGATTCCAGGCAAAATATTTTGATCTGAAATAAATCAGCATATGTTAAAGTCACATGCTATCCCAGGACAACACCCATCTCACATGTGCTACATCCAGAAAAGCATTTGGGAGAGGAGGTAAAAGAAAGAAAAAGTATTTTTTTTTAAAGTCCCAATTATAACTGAACACAAAAATAAAAAATATCTTCAATTTTCTCATTTATTTTTATTAGTTGAATAGAAAGAGAAATGTGTAGATGTTCTGACAACTATAACAGTTTATGAACCATAAAGTTAGGTAATAGAAGTTGTTGATTAAAAAATACATGTTTTTTTTGAAAAGTATTAAAAATAATAAGACACCCTGATGTTTTAAAGGTTTGAGTGGATAAATCTCTTGTTTTGACATTTATATCATCACTGAAATGCTTTGATTAAACATTTAACCATCATTTGAAATTTGTTTGTCCTTAAATTTTATTTCACAATCTGATTCAACCTCTTGCTTCACTGATTTAATAAAAAATACTATTAACTGTTTGCAAATTATTAAACTGCAGGGCTTTATTGTAGATTGTTAACACATCACATGGGCATAAAATAGCAGCTAGCTTGGGAGAAAGGTAATACTTGTATGCTTTGTTTCTCACTTTTCTGACTTTGATGGTTTTGCTATAATGACAACTGTTAAAGGAAAAAGCTGTTGATTTTGTTGTTGTTGCTGATTGCATCAAAAAGTAAATTCTTAGCTGAGAAAAATAGTAGGAATGGTGTGTTTGCACTCTTTATCACTAACTCATGGAAGGGAAAAGTCCCAGTCTGAACAATCTTCAGTAGTAAATGTGTATAAGTGCATTACTCACACTGAAATACATTTAAAAAATGAAAAAAAAAATTTTAGATTTCAATTCCACAGTTATGAGCCTATTAAAGAGTAATACTTATTTCTGAAGACCAAGATAGTTTTTTCACAGCCTCTTGATGAAAGTGAAAGAGGAGAGAGAAAAAGTTGGCTTAAACCTCAACATTCAGAAAACGAAGATCATGGCCTCTGGTCCCATCACTCCATGGCAAATAGATGGGGAAACAGTGGAAACAGTGACAGACTATTTTTCTGGACTCCAAAATCACTGCAGATGGTGACTGCAGCCATGAAATTAAAAGACACTTGCTCCTTGGAAGAAAAGCTCTGGCCAACCTAGACAGCATATTAAAAAGCAGAAACATTACTTTGCCAACAAAGGTCCATCTAGTCAATGCTATAGTTTTTCCAATGGTCATGTATGGATGTGAGAGTTGGACTATAAAGAAAGCTGAGCACCAAAGAACTGATGCTTTTGAATCGACCTTTGAGATTCCCTTGGACTGCAAGGAAATCCAACCAGTCCATGTGAAATGAAATCAGTCCTGAATATTTATTGGAAGGACTGATGCTGAAGCTGAAACTTCAACACTTTGGCCACCTGATGGGAAGAACTGACTTATTTGAAAAGACCTTGAAGCTAATTTAACTCAGATGAGCATTATGTCTATCTTCTCAGTAATAGAGACTAGAAATCCAAGATCAAGTTGCCAACAGGGTTTGTTTCTGGTGAGACCTCTTTTCATGACATGTAGATGGCTGCCTTCTCACTGTGTCCTCACATGACTTTTTTCTCTGTGCCTGTGCATGCATGCAAAAGATGGGGACTCATATTCTCTTCTTAGAAGGACATGAGTCTTACTAGATTAGGATTCCAGCCCTGTGATCCTGTGACCTCACTTAACGTCAATTACCTCTGTTAGAGTCCTTCATCTAAACACACTTTGGGAGCAGAACTTCAACATAAGAATTTTGGGAGCATTTCTTACATCTGCTGCAATGTCAGATGGGTTCTTTACAATTAGTGCTACCTTGGAAGCCCCAAATTAATTTGTAGGGAACCCCTAATTATAGTCTTCATTTATGGAATTCTGTTCACGCTGACTTCATTTTGACTCCAATTAACAACTAGTAATTCAATCATCTGAGTAGAGGTGAATATGTGAGGAGGTATAGGGGACCTGCAAGAGACTCAGAAAATAATCAGTGGGATAGAAAATATTAATGATTCTGATTTGAGGTGGTTGCAAAGATCCAGAGTCAGTCACCAAAATGGATTGTAGCTGCTTCAATAAAGATTTAGATTCACTAAGACATTCATTAACTGTTTCTGCTGTTGTTGCTGTTATAATCAGGGAAGGTAGCACTCAAGGGGCTGAGAGAGCAAGTGACATGGATAATCTGATGCTAATTCCTTAGGTAAGAAGGATGTAACTGTGCATCTGTTTCCAAAAGCTCTCACACAGAGGTAAATCTCTAGGCTAAATGTAGTTTATATCTGGGAAGTACAGTTTTTCTCAGATTAATTGGGAAAGATATCCCCTCTTCATAGTCCATGCTGTTGCTGTTAGACCTCAGACTCCACCTCAGAGCTCCTTCAGGGTCCCATTTCTACTATAAAATCAGAAATCAGCAATGAATTAACTGACCCCACATCCTTCTGTCCTCCTGTGTATAGTGAAATCTCCTGTTCACATATACATCATGCAAGTTTGAATCTCTCGATAAGAGTTCAGATAACCAACATCCAGTATGCACTCATGCAAAATTTTCTTTTTTAACTGATTACAAAACTCTCACACTAGCTTGTTCCACAAAGGCACAGAATTTCAGTCACCTAGTTGTCTTTGTATGGATTGGAGCAAATATGAGGCTGAGGAATATGAGGACCATTACACCAGACCACAAACACTGAATATTTCAGGGTGCATGTTACTTTAAGGAAAAAAAAAATTCTTTCTGTTTAAGAAAATGATCCATGGCTTGGGTGGGGACTTATGGGGAGGCTGGAGGGAGAAAGTAAGAGAATGGGCTGAAGCTCTGAGAGACTAGATGTCTTTGGTAAAATTATTAATCTTAACAAGTTGCAATTAATCCACCAGGAAGATTCCCTAGAGAAGGGAAAGTCTCCAGTATTCTGGCCTGGAGAATTCCATGGATTGTATAGTCCATGGGGTCACAAAGAGTCAGACATGACTGAGTGACTTTCACTTCAATACAGGGATAAGAGTAGGATTTCCTTCATATAATGGGAAGCAAATAATGGCGGTCCTAACCCAATTCTAGAGCTTCCCTGATAGCTCAGTTGGTAAAGAATCCACCCGCAATGTGGGAGACCTGGGTTTGATCTCTGGGTTGGGAAGATGCCCTGGAGAAGGGAAAGACTACCCACTCCAGTATTCTGGCCAGGAGAATTCCATAGACTGTATAGTCCATGGGGTCGCAAAGAGTCCATACAACTGAAAGACTTTCACTTTCAACTCAATCTTAAGAGTCAGGGAAGAGTGTCCGTATAAGCAATCCCAATATAGGTTTCAGCTTCATGTTATTCTTTATTTTCCTGCTCATCTCTGGCTCCGCAGCAGGCTGCTCAATATAAGAGTCAAGGAACTAAGAGTCAATAACTTAGTGAAGGAAAGGAGCTTCTATGAGATGAATGTCATTCTGGTCAATATAAGCATCAATAGGACAAATCCCTTGCTTACATAAAGCTCTTTCTTTATAACAGAGAAAATGGTGTATAGATATATAACTTAAGGTAAAGAGCCTGGCAGCTACAGAACATGGGATCTCAAGAGTAGAACATGACTTAGGGACTAAACCACCACCAACACCATAAAAGTAGGGGCAAGTTTTTTGACAAAAAAATAAAGTAGATTGAGAGAATGTACTTAATAGTAGAAAGATCAGGCTGTTTTAGATTGAGTAGTCAGGGAAGGACATATTATGAAGGGAATATTTGAATAAAGATCTCAATAAAATAAGGAATGAAGAAAGTGAAGATTTGGGGAAAGAACATTCAAGGTGGAAAGGGGGACAAGTGAAAAAGCCACAAGGGTTTCTCAAAGCTCAGGGAGCATAGAGTGTCTCAGTGTCACAGTGATATGGGGATGGAGCTGAGCCAGATTTAGAGGCAGGAGAAATACTGCATATTCTATAGACCCTGGAAAAGGCACTAGCAAGTTCAGGCCAAGCTGGCATTTAGGAAACTTCAGAATATATAGACTCAGACAGAGCAGACATTGGTTCCTCCCTAGTGTTATGTTCTGGAGGTGAACAACCTAAGGCTCTTAGGTGTTCCTGCTCATAAATAATTCAGTTCTTTGTCACATATTACCCTGTCACTGGGTAATATCCTAATCTACCACATCTGGGTTTTAACTGATGAGGGAAAAAAAAAAAAAAACATATACTATTTACAGATGTGACTACCAAGTCATATGTATTGATACCTACGCTGGTCCACAAAGGAAGCCAGGTAACCATTGTCCACTTAGACTTTCAGATAGCCATATTATTAGCAGAAAACAAGGGCAGGGAGGAGGGTAGATGACAATGAAACCCCATTGCAAGTCTCTTCCATGGCAAATGATGTACATTTTATTCTAAATGAGTTGGGAAGCTACTAAAATGATTGAATTTATACTCAATGAGTGAAGCTATTTAATTCATGGAATTAGAAGTTGTGGGTTTTTTTTTTTAACTTTTAGGCAAAGTTAGAATATAGAATAGATTTATAGAATTTAGAAAGAGAAGATAAGAAGAAAGGAAACAAGAGATGATTGTAGTGACCCAGATGAGAAAGGAGGTAATTTGAGTCAGGGTGTTGGGGCAAAGTAACCCACTCCAGTATTCTTGTCTGGAGAATACTATAGACAGAGGAACCTGGTGGGCTATGGTACATAGGATCGCAGAGAGTCAGACATGACTGAAGTGACTTAGCACACATGCATGTTATAAGTAGAAGTTTCAGATTTGGGATATGCTGAAGGTAAAACCAGAAGTATTGCTAATGGTTTGGTAAAAGAAGAAAAAAATTATAATGAAAGGTCCTTTCTAAGATGTTGCACTGAGAACAATGTTTACCATTACTTTTGAAAAACTTGCTGAGAAATACATTTATTAATGTACTCAATATAAAGTGGGACCTATGCTTCATGAGTAGGTGTGTATGTGCATGTGTGTTTAACAGAAAAGATGAATACATGTGCTAAGATCTAGGTTAATGCCAGTTTAACTATTCTGTGATATCAAAATACACTATCCCTTCATAGTTTCTGGGTATTATTAAGAACAGTATCTATTTTCTGAATAGTAGACAGTAGAATTGAATAGATGAAGCCCTGAAAGAGAGAGAGCACTCCAGGATCTATTTCTAGATCAAATATTGCCTGACCTTAGGCAACTCATTCAACTTTCAAGGACATAAATATCCTCATCTGTAGAGTGGGGATAATGAAACTAGTCTTACCTACCTCAGAGGATCATTGTGGATCTCAATAGGATACAAGATGCAAAAAGACTGTTTAAAATGTTAATATTGTGGTGAATAATTTATATCCCATTTTAAATTTCAAACTGATTCCTCCCATGGTAATTCTTGGTAAAAGCAACCACTTTTCATGTGGTTCTCTCTGATTCCCATGGCAATTTGACTTCTCAAAGCAGGGCAAGTAGATACCAAAATAAACTTGCAAAGTTAGAATTGGTAGGTTGGAAATAAGTTGTTATTTTTTAAAAGAATCTAATTCATTATTTGTAATGACTGTATCAAGCAATATTATTATAAAGACTAACAGTTGCAGTTTTCTGGACCACCTTCTTCATTTTAAAGAATGAACATCATCTTCATTTTAAACATTATGAGCAAACTATCATAAATGCTTGACCAGCTTCTTTTACTCAATCAGTAAGCCTGGTTCTTTTTAATGCCTCTTAGGTGCAAAGTAATTAGTGTTACAAATATGTGACTAGATTTTGGATTTAGAACCAACAAGGTAAACTAGATTTGGTAAAGTATGGGAGGACAGTTAGAGGGCTTCTTTGGTGGGTCAGACTGGCAGGAGACCCAGGTTCAATCCCTGGGTTGGGAAGATCCCCTGGAAAAGGGAATGGCTACACTCCAGTATTTTTGCCTGGAGAATTCCATGGTCAGACGAACACGGCAGGCTACAGTCCCTGGGGTCACAAAGAGTTAGACATGACAGAGTGACATGAGCACATGCACACATACACACACACACACACACACACACACACACACACACACACACACACAGCAGAACATTTCTTAAATGGCATAATTGGGAAACAAAGGAATGAAAATGACTAGAGACCTGACAGAATCCAAAGAAATTTAACAATATACTTTCAACTCTTACTTTTTAAAAATCATTTGTCTTCATTCTTATATGTAGTCACATATTTTTTCTACTACACAAGCTTTTCCTACATTTGATCAGGGAAATAACCACTGGACAGATACAGACCAGATCCTTTAACTTAGCAACCACATTGCAGAAGGAGGGTTTTTCCTTCTCATTGATTGCCTGTCTAGAGATGGATTCTGGTTGTTCTTACCTAATCCAATCATTTTTGCCACAAGTAATGAGATATTGATACCCCTTCAGTTTCAGTATGTGCCCACACTGATTGCCAAGTTGTCTGTTTTCTATTAGAATACTAACTGGAAAAAAGGGTAGTGTAAGAGAGTAGACAAATCAGTTACTACCACAATGAGGAAAATCCTGTAGACAAACACTACACTGCAGCTTTGTTTTGTATCTTTGCTTCAATCAGAGTAGTGGGTTTGATTTTTAACATGAAAGAGTATACAATAACCAGGATTAATTTCCAAGGCATTAATCTCTTACATCCTTGGCATACTCAGATTCCCTATTTTTGTTGTTATTGTTGTTCAGTCACTCAGTTGTGTCCAACTCTTTGCAAACCCATGGACTGCAGAACTCCAGGCTTCCCTGTCCTTCACTGTCTCTTGGACTTTGCTCAAACTCATGTCCATTTGAGTCCATTCAACCATCTCATCCTCTGTCACTCCCTTCTCCTCCTGTCCTCAATCTTTCTCAGCATCAGGATGTTTTCCAGTGGGTTGGCTCTTCACTTCAGGTGGCGAAAGGATTGGAGCATTTTACATGATGCACTCTGCAAAGAAGTTAAATAAGTAGGGTGACAATATACAGTATTGGCATACTCCTTTCCTAATTTTGAACCAGTCCATTGTTCCATGTCCAGTTCTAGCAGTTGCTTCTTGACCTGCATACAGATTTCTCAGGAGGCAAGTAAGATTATCTGGTATTCCCATCTCTTTAAAAAATTTTTCACAATTTGTTGTGATCTACACAGTCAAAGGTTTTAGTGTAGTCAATGAAACAGAATTAGGTACTTTGCTGGAATTCCCTTGCTTTTTCTATGATTCAACAGACACTGGCAATTTGATCTCTGGTTCCTCTGCCTTTGTACATCTGGAAGTTCTTGGTTTACCTACTGTTGAAGTCTAGCTTAAAAGATTCTGAGCATTACCTTGCTAGCATGTGAAATGAGTGCAATTGTGCAATAGTCTGAATATTCTTTGGCATTGACCTCCTTTGGGATTGGAATGAAAACCAACCTTTCTCAAGTCTGTGGCCACTGCTGAGTTTTTCTTTTCTTTTTTTAATATTAATTTATTTATTTTAATTGGAAGTTAATTACTTTACAATATTGTATTGGTTTTGCCATACATCAACATGAATCTACAACAGGTATACACGTGTTCCAAATCCTGAACCCCCCTCCCTCCTCCCTCCCCATACCATCCCTCTGGGTCATCTCAGCGCACCAGCCCCAATCATCCAGTATCATGCATTGAACCTGGACTGGCGATTCATTTCATATATGATATTATACATGTTTCAATGCCATTCTCCCAAGTCATCTCGCCCTCTCCCCATCCCACAGAGTCCAAAAGACTGTTCTATACATCTGTATCTCTTTTGTTGTCTCGCAAATTCACCGACATATTGAGTGCAGCGCTTTAACAGCATTATCTTTGAGTATTTGAAATAGCTCAACTGTAATTCCATCACTTCCTCTAGCTTTATTTGTAGTAATGCTTCCTAAGGCCAAATTGACTTCACACCGCAGGATGTGAAGTGGATCTGGTTGAGCAATCACACCATCATGGTTATCTGGGTCACTAAGGTCTTTTTTTGCATAGTGCTTCTGTGTATTCTTGCCACCTCTTCTTAATATCTTCTGCTTCTGTTAGGTCCATGCCATTTCTCTCCTTTACTGTGCCCATCGTAGCATGAAATTTTCCCTTGGTATCTCAAATTTTATTGAAGAGATCTCTAGCCTCTTCCATTCTACTATTTTCCTCTATTTCTTTGCACTGTTCACTTAAGAAAGCTTTGGAACTCTGCTTTTGGATGGATATATGTTTTTTTTTTTTTTTCTCCTTTGTCTTTCACTTCTTTTCTCAGCTATTTGTAAGGCCTCCTCAGATGACCATTTTGCCTTCTTACATTTATTTTTCTTGGGTATGGTTCACTGTTTTATATGACAGCAAATTTCTGTCCTGACTAGGCAGCACAATACATTGTTGGAAAATTTTGCTCATGATGTAAGCACAAATCTGCCTCTTGGTTCTAGTTTTATTTTCTGGAATGACCTGGGCCAAACATGTTAGCCCCTCAGCTTATTGAATATACTGTATAACTTTAAATGTTTTCATAGCTCAGTTGGTAAAGAATCCACCTTCAATGCAGGAGACCTGGGTTTGATCCCTAGGTTGGAAAGAGCCCCTGGAGAAGGAAAAGGTTACCCACTCCAGTACTCTGGCCTGGAGGATAGTCCATGGAATCTCAAAGAATTGGACACAACTGAGTGACTTTCACTTTTTAATTATTTTTCACTTCCACTTGCATGCTCTTTTTTTCCATACACTTGCCATTCTGATTTACTTTCTCTGCACAATATTCTAAGAGGACTGATGCACATATGGCTAAGGTGGAGACTGGGAGGAAAAGAAAATAAATGAAAAGAAGGAAAGAGAAAGAAAGAGTAAAGAGGGCTAACAGGGACTAGTATCATAATGTGTAAGCTGATGGGGAACAGATGTAGAAAAACTGAGTGAGGGAGATTATTGTACTCACTCATCAGAGCACATCAGGTCGAGTAAGAATACTAAGCAAACTAAACAAAATACAAATCTTTCCTGATGCAAAGAAACAAGATGATATTTAAATGAACAGGATTAACCAAATGAAGAAGAAAAATTGCTTGTAGTTCAATCATACCACAAAGCCATTCCTAATTTCAAGGTTGCTATTCACTTAAGTCAAATTAAGCACTGACTTACTACTAATTTCTTATTACACATGTATTTATCATTCCATTTGTTGATTTTACTATATAGCCATATTTCTCTGGGATATGGAAATATCCAGGCATTTGTGATCATATTCTCAGGGCTATAAGTAATATGCTAACTGACTCTCTGTCTTTGGCACAGCTCATGGAAGACTGTACTTAGCTACCAGATATGGTAGATTAAGGTGAAAGTAACAGATTTCTAACTGCTCAATTATCATTCCTTCTACCCTGAAAATTTTTACAGGTAAACAATATTGTCTTCTCCCTAGAAAAATACATATATACTCATATAGAGATCATGAATTCTGGATTTAGACAAAAGAATAAAGGGAAGATATTGAAGACTGAAACTATTATATGAGCCAATGCCTGAAAGTGAGACTGTGCAAAGTACATTTATAATACAGCTTAGTTTTATATCTATATCTATATAATGGAGCTTAGTGGTTAACATGTGAATCCAGATGTTCAAGCTGGATTTAGAAAAAGCAGAAAAATCAGACATCAAATTGCCAACATTCATTGGATTTTAGAAAAAGCAAAAGAATTCCAGAAAAACATCTACTTATTCTTCATTGATTATGCCAAAGCCTTTGATTGTGTAGATCACAACAAACTGTGGAAAATTCTTCAAGATATGGGAATACCAGACCACCTTACCAGTCTTCTGAGAAATCTGTTTGCTGGTCAAGAAGCAACAGTTACATGAAGACATGGAACAACAGACTGCTTCCCAACTGGGAAAGGAGTTCGTCAAGGCTGTATATTGTTACCTTAATTATTTAATTTACATGCAGAGTACATCATGAGAAATGCTGGGCTGAATGAAGCACAAGCTGGAATCAAGAATGGTGGGAGAAATATCAGTAACCTCAGATATGCAGAAAACAGGACCCTTATGGCAGAAAGAGAAGAGGAACAAGAGTCTTTTGATGAAAGTGAAAGAGAGTGAAAACTTGCCTTAAAACTCAATATTCAGAAAACTGAGATCATAACATCCAGTCCCATCACTTCATGGCAAATAGATGGGGAAACAATGGAAATAATGACAGATTATTTTGGGGGGCTCCAAAATCACTGCAGATGGTGACTGCAGCCATGAAATTAAAAGATGCTTGCTCCTTGGAAGAAAAGTTATGACCAACCTAGACAGCATATTAAATAGCAAAGACATTACTTTTCCAACAAAGGTTCATCTAGTCAAAGCTATTGTTTTTCCAGTAGCCATGTATGGATGTGAGAATTATAACATAAAGAAAGCTAAAAAATTGATGCTTTTGAACTGAGGTGTTGGAGAAGACTCTTGAGAGTCCCTTGGACAGAGAGGAGATCAAACCATTCAATCCTAAAGAAAATCAGTCCTGAACATTCATTAAAAAGACTGATGCTGTAGCTGAATCTCCAATACTTTCACTACAGGATACAAAGAACTGACTCATTGGAAAAGACCTTGATGCTGGGAATGATTGAAGAAAGGAGGAGGAGGGGATGACAGAGGATGAGATGGTTGGATGGAATCACCAACTTGATGGGCATGAGTTTGAGCATGCTGCAGGCTTTGGTGATGGACAGGGTAGCCTGGTGTTCTACAATCCATGGGGTCACAAAAAGTCAGACACGACTGAGTGACTGAGCTGAACTTAGTGGTTAATAATGTCACTTAACTATACAAAGGAATGTAAAAAATGATCTTAAGAGGTGTAAATAATGTATTCTACAGGATTTTAATATCTTTGTCCAGGAGATTGGATTCCTCTTTGTAGTTTGTGAGAAACCATTGACATTTTCTGTGTGAATGAATGATGTGAAGAATGGCACTATAACACATGGTTTGGAAACTAGTTTATTGACAACTATGTGTAGACTCTATTCAAGAAGAGCAAGAAAGTAATTGGGAGATAGAAAAGATAAAAAGAACTACTTATGCAAGGCTGAGGCTAATTTTAAATGTTTGAAATCCATACTGTCTTTCCAAATGTCAGATATAAATAATTAACAAATTAATATTTCAATTTCTGTCTATATGTATATTGTGGACATACATAACATTGAAGTATATTCCTACACAAAAATTTTAATTAATGTTAATCAGTTTATATTTATTCCTAGACAAATTAATTAAAACAATTTTAGAAATTAGAAGATACATTTTAAATTTTATGTAGGTATATTTGGATTTTAAGGTTAGATATGTGTGATATCAGAAACATTTCAATAAAGAGGTTTTAAACATGCTTACTCTTATGAGGAAAAGTTTTTTGATTTCCATCAGTGACTTTATAAGCATGTAAATTAGCCATGCAATGAGAGTTCTAGATGGAATTCTCCAGGCCAGAGTAATGGAACAGATAGCCTTTCCCTTCTCCAGAGAATTTTCCCAACCCAGGGATTAAACCAACCCAGGTCTCCTACATTGCAGGTGGATTCCTTACCAGCTGAGCCACAAGGGAAGCCCAGAGTTCTATATTATATCTCCTTAAATGAAAACCTGCAGTTTAAAATATTTTTAAAGGATATGGAGACAAGATATTTTATTTGCCACACTATATCACAGATGAGCAAACTACAGCCAATATGCTAAATCTGGTCTATTGTCAATTTTAAAAGTATAGTTTATAGAAACACAGATAACTCTATTTAGTTACCTGTTGTCTGTGTCTGCTTAATGCTCCCACAGCAGAGCTCAGTAGTTGTGACAGAGTCTGTATGGCCTGAAACGCTAAAAACATTTATCATCTGGCTCTTTACATAGATGTTTGCCCATCCCTGCCATGTATAGTGTTCCGCACTGTTGAACTATTCATATAGATGAGGTATTTCCTGTCCAAAAAAGAAAAAAAAAATTAGTAAGGAGAAAATAATGATGTTAATGATGATCATGATTATTAATAAAAAGATAGCCAAACTGTTAACATAAGTCTCTTCCAGGAAACAAATTTTCAATGAGCTAAAAGCATAAAAACAGGGAAGGTGCTTACAAAGACTTCAGGATGTAAATATGGCCTGCCTGCAATGGTAATCTCTGTACCGATCTCACAGTGAAACTAAGGATCCACAAACACTTGGCAGACTTTGGTATAGGTAACCCAGTCCTACAAGGCTGTGGAAAATTCCAGTCACCTCCATATACAATGCTACTGCTGCTGCTAAGTCACATCAGTCGTGTCCGACTCTGTGTGACCCCATAGACAGCAGCCCACCAGGCTCCCTCGTCCCTGGGATTCTCCGGGCAAGAACTCTGGAGTGGGTTGCCATTTCCTTCTCCAGTGCATGAAAGTGAAGTCACTCAGTCGTGTCCGACTCTTAGTGACCCCATGGACTGTAGCCCACCAGGCTCCTCCATACATGGGATTTTACAGGCAAGAGGACTGGAGGGGGGTGCCATTGCCGTCTCCATATTCAACAGAGACCTAAAATTCAGTAAGCAGGTCATAAATTTCGATAAATACATAACATATCAAATCATATATCAAGGACAAAAATAGTGGAGAGAAGAATAGAGGAAAATGGGAGAAGGGAATTGGGAAGAAGGATCAATAAAGGATTTTCTTTGGAAAATATTAGTTCTCATTTGATAATAATATGTTTGAGATATCTATTTTTCAATGTTTAGTCCATATATACTTTGGTTAAAAGCCAAATGGTAGAATTTTGAACATTAAAATAAAAATTTGAAGAAAGTCAAACATCCTTGTCATTCTAGAATATAAAAAATAGATCTAAATTATATAAAATATTATTACAAATTTGAAATATTTTTCAATATTATTACACAATTATCATATTACATTTTAATTGTTAAATTTTAAAATTTGAATTTGTTTCACAGGAAATAATAACTTTTTCAGCATTCACACCATTATGACTAGTCTTTACTCATTTTTGCCTGATGGGATTTCCATATGTGCCTGGAACTTATTGGACAATAAATAAATACAACTTAGTGATTTTTCTTAATGTCATATATTAATCATAATCATATATTAATATATATCACCATAAAGGGAGAATCAAAGAAAATGTGTTATTTAGCTTTATTCTATCAACTTTGACTTATCTTTAGTCCTCCTTTTTATAAGACTATTGATTAGTATGCTCTTCTGAATATGAAATCTGTTTTGCATTAACATATCTATAAGGCCAATATTCCTAGGGAAGGTAACTATAGATGCTGCATAGTTTGTAAGCTGAGTTATATCAGTCAAATATTCCAATTATTCTTTATTCATATCAGCCTGGAGAATGTTGCCATGTGTTTGTTTAGAAAGAAATGTGGACTTAAATATCACAGAGAGTGTCTATTATTTACAAAAAATAGTCAATTTAATATTACAGTGATAGGCTTCAAAATCCCTGCAGATGGTGACTGCAGCCATGAAATTAAAAGATGCTTACTCCTTGGAAGAAAAGTTATGACTCAGCTAGATAGCATATTCAAAAGCAGAGACATTACTTTGCCGACTAAGGTCCATCTAGTCAAGGCTATGGTTTTTCCTGTGGTCATGTATGGATGTGAGAGTTGGATTGTGAAGAAGGCTGAGCACAGAAGAATTGATGCTTTTGAACTATGGTGTTGGAGAAGACTCTTGAGGGTCCCTTGGACTGCAAGGAGATCCAACCAGTCCATTCTGAAGGAGATCAACCCTGGGATTTCTTTGGAAGGAATGATGCTAAAGCTGAAACTCCAGTACTTTGGCCACCTCATGCGAAGAGTTGACTCACTGGAAAAGACTGTGATGCTGGGAGGGATTGGGGCCAGGAGGAAAAAGGGACGACAGAGGATGACATGGCTAGATGGCATCACTGACTCGATGGACGTGAGTCTCAGTGAATTCTGGGAGATGGTGATGGACAGGGAGGCCTGGCGTGCTACAAAGAGTGGGACACGACTGAGCAACTGAACTGAACTGAGGACCCTTAAATCTGTGAGGTCAAAATGGAGGCTGAAAATGGACCTGATCTCCAATATGACTTGACTAAAGCTTGTGATAACAAGCAGTAAATTGAATGTGGTGTTTCAATGAGTTGCTGTGACAGCTCATAGTAAGTTGTGAAACTTTGTAAAGCTTTAGTTTCTGTATCTCAATAAACACATGATTACAATGTAGAAAGAGAGAATCAAACTCTCAAAGTATTTTATACATAGAGATAGTACGTATCCTGAAACACACATGCATATATACATATCCATGTATATATACACACAAACTGCTGAATCATGTGTGCTTTCATTCTGCTTTAAGAAAATTGTTATTTGTTTCTTTTCCATTATAAGCTATATTTCATTTTTTCAAATTAAATTATTTGGAGACATTTTGATAAAATATTTTGAAGACAGTTTATACCTAAATTAGCATAAGGGTAATTAATTAATACTTCTATCTTTCATTTCATGCATGAAATACAGTAATTTTCAGAAAAATTTTAGAATGATTATTTTATAAATACAACCTTTGTGGAAAAATCAGGAAAAAAGAATATCAATTCATTTTCTCCTTTATTTTTGGGGGTAAGTTTATTTACTTTCTTGAGGTAAATAAAAACACAAGAGCTTAAGTCTATTCTGAAGTCCCTAGTATACTGTAAATGATGTGACCCAAAGAAACACAAATTGATGTGTAATTTCTAGGCTAACGGAAAAGAACTTATACTGCCTCTCAGTGAATTGTGTTGAGTTGAGTTGAGTTCAGTTGCTCCGTCATGTCCGACTCTTTGCGACCCCATGAATCGCAGCACGCCAGGCCTCCCTGTCCATCATCAACTCCAGGAGTTCACTCACACTCATGTCCATCGAGTCGGTGATGCCATCCAACGATCTCACCCTCTGTCATCCCCTTCTTTTCCTGCCCCCATTCCCTCCCAGCATCATAATCTTTTTCAATGAGTCAACTCTTCACATGACATGGCCAAAGTACTGCAGTTTCAGGTTCAACATCAGTCCTTCCAATGAACACCCAGGACTGATCTCCTTTAGGATGTACTGGTTGGACCTCCTTGAAGTCCAAGGGACTCTCAAGAGTCTTCTCCAACACCCCAGTTCAAAAGCATCAACTCTTTGGTGCTCAGCCTTCTTCACAGTCCAACGCTCACATCCATACATGACCACAGGAAAAACCATAGCCTTGACTAGACGGACCTTTGTTGGCAAAGTAATGTCTCTGCTTTTGAATATGCTATCTAGGTTGGTCATAACTTTCCTTCCAAGGACTAAACATCTTTTAATTTCATGGCTACAATCACAATCTTCAGTGATTTTGGAGCCCAAAAAAAAACAATGTCTGATACTGTTTCCACTGTTTCCCCATCTATTTCCCATGAAGTGATAGGAACAGATGCCATGATCCTCGTTTTCTGAATGTTGAGCTTTAAGTCCTCCCGGTTGCCACCCTGGCCTCGGGCATGGGGTTGCTTCTTCTGGCTGTCGCTCCTGGCCTCGGGTGTTGCCCCAGGCCTTGGACACTAGGGCCTAGAGGAGCCATCCCACGCTGAAGGTCAGGAAGGGTGGTGGGAGGAGATATCCCTCATCCAAGGTAAGGAGTAGTAGCTGCAATTTGCTGGAGCAGCCATGAAGAGATACCCCACATCCAAGTTAAGAGAAACCCAAGTAAAATGGTAGGTGTTGCAAGAGTGGTTCAGAGGGCAGACACACTGAAACCACACTCACAGAAATCTAGTCAATCTAATCACACTAGGACCACAGCCTTGTCTAACTCAATTAAACTAAGCCCGTGGGGGCAAACCAAGACGGGTGGGTCATGGTGGAGAGGTATGACAGAATGTTGTCCACTGGAGAAGGGAATGGCAAACCACTTCAGTATTCTTGCCTTGAGAACCCCATGAACAGTATGAAAAGGCAAAATGATAGGACACCAAAAGAGGAACTCTCCAGGTCAGTAGGTGCCCAATATGCTACTGGAGGTCCATGGAGAAATAAATCCAGAAAGAATGAAGGGATGGCGCCAAAGCAAAAACAATACCCAACTGTGGATGTGACTGGTGATAAAAGCAAGGTCCGATGCTATAAAGATCAATATTGCATAGGAACCTGGAATGTCAGGTCTATGAATCAAGGCAAATTAGAAGTGTTCAAACAGGAGATGGCAAGAGTTAACGTCGACATTCTAGGAATCAGCAAACTAAAATGGACTAGAATGGGTGAATTTAACTCAGATGACCATTATATCTACTAATGGGGGCAAAAATCCCTCAGAAGAAATGGAGAAGACATCATGGTCAACAGAAGAGTCCAAAATGCAGTACTTGGATGCAGCCTTAAAAATGACAGAATAATTTTCTGTTCGTTTCCAAGGCAAACCATTCAGTATCACAGTAATCCAAGTCTATGCCCCAGAGAGTTACGCTGAAGAAGCTGAAGTTGAACGGTTCTATGAAGACCTACAAAACCTTTTAGAACTAACACCCCCAAAAGATGTCCTTTCCATTATAGGGGACTGGAATGCAAAAGTAGGAAGTCAAGAAACACCTGGAGTAACAGGCAAATTTGGCCTTGGAAAATGAAATGAAGCAGGGCAAAGACTAATAAAGTTTTGCCAAGAAAATGTACTGGTCATAGCAAACACCCTCTTCCAACAACACAAGAGAAGACTCTACACATTGAGATCACCAGATGGTCAACACGAAAATCAGATTGATTATATTCTCTGCAGCAAAAAATGGAGAAGCTCTATACAGTCAACAAAAACAAGACCAGGAGCTGACTGTGGCTCAGATCATGAACTCCTTATTGCCAAATTCAGACTGAAACTGAAGAAAGCAGGGAAAACTGCTAGACCATGCAGGTACGACCTAAATCAAATCCCTTATGATTATATAGTGGAAGTGAGAAATAGATTTAAGGGCCTAGATCTGATAAATAGAGTGCCTGATGAACTATGGAATGAGGTTCATGACATTGTACAGGAGAGAGTGATCAATACCATCCCCATGGAAAAGAAATGCAAAAAAGCAAAATGGCTGTCTGGGGAAGCCTTACAAATAGCTGTGAAAAGAAGAGAAGCGAGAAGCAAAGGAGAAAAGGACAGATATAAGCATCTGAATGCAGAGTTCTAGAGAATAGCAAGAAGAGATAATAAAGCCTTCTTCAGCGATCAATGCAAAGAAAATAGAGGAAAACAACAGAATGGGAAAGACTAGAGATCTCTTCAAGAAAATTAGAGATGTTAAAGGAACATTTCATGCAAAGATGACTTGATAAAGGACAGAAATTGTATGGATCTAATAGGAGCAGAAGATATTCAGAAGAGATGGCAAGAATACACAGAAGAACTGTACAAAAGGATCTTCATGACCCAGATAATCACGATGCTGTGATCACTCATCTAGAACCAGACATCTTGGAATGTGAAGTCAAGTGGGCCTTAGAAAGCATCACTACAAACAAAGCTAGTGGAGGTGATGGAATTCCAGTAGAGCTATTTCAAATCCTGAAAGATGATGCTGTGAAAGTGCTGCACTCAACATGCCAGAAAATTTGGAAAACTCAGCAGTGGCCACAGGACTGGAAAAGGTCAGTTTTCATTCCAATCCCAAAGAAAGGCAATGCCAATGAATGCTCAAACTACCACACAATTGCACTCATCTCACACGCTAGTAAAGTAATGCTCAAAATTCTCCAAGCCAGGCTTCATCAATATGTGAACTAGGAACTTTCTGATGTTCAAGCTGGATTTAGAAAAGTCAGAGGAACCAGAGATCAAATTGTCAACATCCTCTGGATCATGGAAAAAGCAAGAGAGTTCCAGAAAAACATCTATTTCTGCTTTATTGACTATGCCAAAGCCTTTGACTCTGTGGATCACAACAAACTGGGGAAAATTCTGAGAGAGATGGGAATACCAGACCACCTAACCTGGCTCTTCAGAAATCTGTATGCAGGTCAGGAAGCAACAGTTAGAACTGGACATGGAACAACAGACTGGTTCCAACTAGGAAAAGGAGTACATCAAGGCTGTATATTGTCACCCTGCTTATTGAACTTCTATGCAGAATACATCATGAGAAATGCTGGACTGGAAGAAACACAAGATGGAATCAAGATTGCCAGGAGAAATAGCAATAACCTCAGATATGCAGATGGCACCAGTCTTATGGCAGAAATGAAGAGGAACTAAAAAGCCTCTTGATAAAAGTGAAAGAGGAGAGTGAAAAAGTTGGCTTAAAGCTCAACATTCAGAAAATGAAGATCATGGTACATGGTCCCATCAATCCTTGGGAAATAGATGGAGAAACAGTGGAAACAGTGTCAGATTTATTTTGAGGGGCTCTAAAATCACTGCAGATGGTGACTGCAGCCATGAAATTAAAAGACGCTTACTCCTTGGAAGAAAAGTTATGACCAACCTAGATAGTATATTCAAAAGCAGAGATATCACTTTGCCGACCAAGGTCCGTCTAGTCAAAGCTTTGGTTTTTCCTGTGATCATGTATGGATGTGAGAGTTGGGCTGTGAAGAAAGCTTAGCACCGAATTGATGCTTTTGAACTGTGGTATTGGAGAAGACTCTTGAGAGTCCCTTGGAGTGCAAGGAGATCCAACAAGTCCATTCTGAAGGAGATCAACCCTGGGATTTCTTTGGAAGGAATGATGCT
This sequence comes from Oryx dammah, assembly GCF_014754425.2. Classification (NCBI taxonomy): domain Eukaryota; kingdom Metazoa; phylum Chordata; class Mammalia; order Artiodactyla; family Bovidae; genus Oryx; species Oryx dammah. The sequence goes on along the minus strand of NW_024070206.1, from coordinate 45,635,706 downwards.
AAAGCTGAAGCTCCAGTACTTTGGCCACCTCACACGAAGAGTTGACTCACTGGAAAAGACTGTGATGCTGGGAGGGATTGCGGGCAGGAGGAGAAGGGGACGACAGAGGATGAGATGGCTGGATGGCATCACTGACTCGATGGACATGAGTCTGAGTGAACTCCGGGAGTTGGTGATAGACAGGGAGGCCTGGAGTGCTGCGAATCATGGGGTCACAGAGTCGGACAGGACTGAGCGACTGAACTGAACTGAACTGAGCTTTATTTATTTATTATTTTTTTAATTTTTACTTTACAATTTTTTATTGGTTTTGCCATACATTGACATGAATCCACCACAGGTGTACATGCGTTCCCAAACATGAACTGAGCTTTAAATCAACTTTTTCACTCTCCTCTTTCACTTTCATTAAGAGGCATTTTATTTCCTCTTCACTTTCTGCCATAAGAGTGGTGTCATCTGCATATCTGAAATTATTGATATTTCTCCCAGGAATCTTGATTCCAGCTTGTGCTTCTTCCAACCCAGTATTTCTCATGATGTACTCTACATATAATTTAAATAAGCAGGGTGACAATACACAGCCTTGATGTACTCCTTATCCTATTTGGAACCCATCTGTTTTTCCATGTCCAGTTGTAACTGTTGCTTCCTGATCTGCATATAGGTTTCTCAAGAGGCAGGTCAGGTGGTCTGGTACTCCCATCTCTTACAAAATTTTCCAGTTTATTGCGATCCTCATAGTCAAAGGCTTTGACATAGTCAATAAAGCAGAAATAGATGTTTTTCTGGAACTCTCTTGCTTTTTTGATGAACCAGCAGATGTTGGTAATTTGATCTCTGGTTCCTCTGCCTTTCTAAAACCAACTTGAACATCTGGAAGTTTACTGTTCACATATTGCTGAAGCCTGGGTTAGAGAATTTTGAACATTACTTTACTAGCATGTGAGATGAGTGAAACTGTGTGGGAGTTTGAGCATTCTTTGGCTTTGCCTTTCTTTGGGATTGGAATGAAAACTGACCTTTTCCAGTCCTGTGGCCAATGCCGAGTTTTGCACATGTGCTGGCATATTGAATGCAGCACTTTCACAGCATCATCTTTCAGGATTTGAAATAGCTCTACTGGAATTCCATCACCTCCACTAGCTTTGTTCATATTGATGCCTCCTAAGGCCCACTTGACTTCACTTTCCAGAATGTCTGGCTCTAGGTGAGTGATCATACCATCGTGATTATCTGGGTCATGAAGATCTTTTTTGTATAGTTCTTTTGGGTATTCTTTCCACCTCTTCTTAATATCTTCTGCTTCGGTTAGATCCATACCATTTCTGTCCTTTATCTAGCCCATCTTTGCATGAAATATTCCCTTGGTAACTCTATTATTCTTGAAGAGATCGCTAATCTTTCCCATATTATTGTTCTCCTCTATTTCTTTGCATTGAAAGCTGAGGAAGGCTTTCTTATCTCTCCTTGCTATTCTTTGTAACTCTGCATTCAAATGCGTATATCTTTTTTTTTTTTTTTTTCTCCTTTGCTTTCACTTCTCTTCTTTTCACCGCTATTTGTCAGACCTCCTCAGACAGTCATTTTGCTTTTTTGCATTTCTTTTCCATGGGGATGGTCTTGATCCCTGTCTCCTGTACAATGTCATGAATCTCTGTCCATAGTTCATCAGGCACTCTGTCTATCAGATCTAGTCCCTTAAATCTATTTCTCACTTCCACTGTATAATCATAAGGGATTTGATGTAGGTTATACTGAATGGTCTAGTGTTTTTCCCTACTTTTTTCAATTTAAGTCTGAATTTGGCAACAAGGAGTACATGATTTGAGCCACAGTCTGCTCCCAGTCTTGTTTTTGCTAACTGTATAGAGCTTCTCCATCTTTGGCAGCAAAGAATATAACCAGTCTTATTTCAGTGTTGACCATCTGGTGATATCCATGTGTAGTCTTCTCTTGTGTTGTTGGAAGAGGGTGTTTGCTATGACCAGTGTGTTCTCTTGGCAAAAGTCTATTATCCTTTGCCCTGCTTCATTCTGTACTCCAAGGCCAAATTTGTCTATTACTCCAGGTGTTTCTTGACTTCCTACATTTGCATTCCAATACCCTATAATGAAAAGGACATCTTTTGGGCATGTTAGTTCTAAAAGGTCTTGTAGGTCTTCATAGAACCATTCAACTTCATCTGCTTCAGTGTTCTGTTTGGGGCATAGACTTGGATTACTGTGATATTGAATGGTTTGCCTTGGAAACGAACAGAGATCATTCTGTCATTTTTGAGATTGCATCCAAGTACTGCATTTTGGACTCTTCTGTTGATCATGATGGCTACTCCATTTCTTCTAAGGGATTCCTGCCCCCAGTAGTAGATATAATGGTCATCTGAGTTAAATTCACCCATTCCAGTCCATTTTAGTTTGCTGATTCCTAGAATGTCGACGTTCACTCTTGCCATCTCTTGTTTGACCACTTCCAATTTGCCTTGATTCATGGACCTGACATTCTAGGTTCCAAGCAATATTGCTCTTTATAGCATTGGACCTTATTTCTATCACCAGTGATATCCACAACTGGGTATTGTTTTTGCTTTGGGTCCATCCCTTCATTCTTTCTGGAGTTATTTTTCCAGAAAGCATCTCCAGTAGCATATTGGGCACCTAGTGACCTGGGGAGTTCCTCTTACAGTATCTTATCATTTTGCCTTTTCATACTGTTCATGGGGTTCTCAAGACAAGAAAACTGAAGTGGTTTGCCATTCCTTTTTCCAGTGGACGACGTTCTGTCAGACCTCTCCACCATGACCCTGACATCTTGGGTGGCCCCATGGGCATGGTTTAGTTTCATTGAGTTAAACAAGGTTATGGTTTGTGTGATCAGATTGGCTAGTTTTCTGTGAGTATGGTTTCAGTGTGTCTGCCCTCTGATGCCCTCTTGCATAACCTACCATCTTACTTGGGTTTCTCTTACTTTGGACGTGGGTTATCTCTTCATGGCTGCTCCATTAAAGTGTGGTCACTGCTCCTTACCTTGGATGAGGGTTATCTCCTCACCGTCACCCTTCCTGACCTCGAACGTGGAGTAGCTCCTCTCGGCCCTCCTGTGCCCACGCAGCCGCCACTCCTTGTTGAGTAGTTGACCATAAATGTCACTGAAGTGTCTTGAGAAATTTTCCTAAACCACTCTTTGATATCTTTGTCTGATAGACTCCAGATTCTTTGGACCATTATTCAATTAATTTATGTTAAATGTGGCATATATATATATATATATATATATATATATATCCCATGGTGAGGAAAAAATATTTATTTTAACTGATAAATTCAAAAAATAATAAAAACATCTTAATAATCCCCTTTTTTCCAGGCCCTGACTTCTTCACTTTCTTTACCTCATAGATAACATGACATGTGGGAAATGAAAAAGAAAAAAAAAAATGAAAAAGCAGAAGTCATGAAATGTACTAGAGATAAACTATTAATTTACCTCTTACTTCATGTACCAAAAAGGAAAAAAAAAGAAACAATTCAGTCCAGTCTCTCAGCCTTTCTTCTTTCTTCCGTTATTCCTTTCTTTATTCCATACAGACAGATGGATGGCCCTTTCTGCTATCTATCTCTGTTTTCTTTCATCTATTTTTCTTTCTTCCCTTTCTTTTTTTCCTCAAATATTTGTTACATTTATAGTAGTAGGAATTCTAAGTAGAAATCAGTTCTTTATAAGCTTTAGTTTTATTATTCTTTCACTTGAACAAAAGCATTCAATTTCACAGTGCCCCAACACCTTGAGTTCAAGTTGGTGAATTTTAAGTTACATATGGGCTTAATTTTTATCAGAATGAAACCTGTAGCTAGAAATATACAAACCTGATTTTTCTAAATGCCTTTGAAGGACAGTTTGAAGTTGTATGCTGCTGGTAGGGCTTTCACACATGAAAATTTTGTTAAGTTTCAGTTCATAAAAATATTTGAGTCTAGCTATCAAGTAAATTGTAAATTTTTTCTAACACATTTTCATTGCCTTATATTTGGAAGACAGTGTAGCCTCTCTATAGTAAAGATGATCAATATAATGCTTGTTATTATCCTTGTTCATTAAATTATGAACACCTATGTAAGTTCAGAGAATAACACTTACTTGTATTAAACTCATTAAAAATTTTTGGTTCAAGTTTGTGAAGAAAGATCAGTTGGAGACATTTTTAACATTTGAAATGGAAAACAGAGACATATTGCAAATAGAACATTATCCGGACTGTAAATCATGTCAAAGGAAAGACCATATACAGAGAATATACAAGATAGAATTATTGGCAGGATCCTTCCAAACACATGCTTAATGATTTAATTTTCATCTAAAAACTAGAGTTAAACATCACAAAGTTCTTAGCATTTATGGTAGTTTATTTAAGCTCCTTTAGAAGCTCTTAAATGCAAATAAGAGAAAAAAAGTTTAAAAATAGTGACAGTTTATATGCTTTACTTAATTTGGGGGAATTGTTTCTTTTATGTCCTTTAAGACTCTGAAGTATACTAGCATATATTCTATTTTAAAGGAAAAGCAAAATTATTGAAAGACAGCTTATATTAAAATAGTGCATTCTACTATTTAAAATAAAGAAACTATCAGTGCCAAGCAAAAATATTTATATACAAAATTATATCATGTAATTTTTATAATAACAACAAAGTGAAAGAATCTAAAAGTGTGATAAATGATTGGTTTTAAATTAACATTCATGTAAAGTAACTAAAAATATTTTTGCAAAATGAAAAAATAAACAAAGAGTTTGCAATATATTGTCAGTTGTATAAAAGATGTTTATTCATAAGTATATTAAGAATGACCTCAACTCACATTTTAAACTCACACAAAGAAAAAAAAATACTATAAAAATATGCTTGTATTTTCCAAATGGTTATTTCAAGGTGGTATTTAAAGAAAGCTGAGTGCAGAAGAATTGATGCTTTTGAACTGTGGTACTGGAGAAGACTCTTGAGAGTCCCTTGGACTGCAAGGAGATCAAATCAGTCCATCCTAAAGGAAATCAGTCCTGAATAGTCCTTGGAAGGACTGATTTTGAAGCTGAACCTTCAATACTTTGGCCACCTGATGCGAAGAGCTGACTCATTTGAAAAGACTCTGATGCTGGGAAAGATTGAGGGTGATAGGAGAAGGGGACGACAAAGGATTAGATGGTTGGGTGGCATCACCGACTCAATGGACATGGGTTTTGGTGGACTCCAGGAGTTGGTGATGAACAGGGAGGCGTGGTGTGCTGCAGTTTTGGGGGTCGCAAAGAGTCAGACACAACTGAACGACTGAACTGAACTGAGATTACAAGTGAATTTTTTTCCATTTTGTCTTGTATATTCCAGATTGAATAAAATAACTCACGTTATTTCCATCATAAAAAGGTAAGACAATTTTTAAAGTGTAATACATAAAAATGCACTCTCAGAATCTCATTTTTTACTCTCACATCCTTTCCCATTTATCTAGGTGTTTTAAGAGGCTTTCTTCCATTCTGTGGAAATATACTACTATAAGCAGATTGTCCTATTTATTTACTCTAATCCTATTTTGTAGATATTTATAAAGAAAAAAAAATAGTGTAATTACTAAGGAGACTAGTGTAAGATAAAGAGAAAGGAGAATGGAGGAGAGATCAGAGGAGAAAATAAAGAAAGGTGATTGATAAAGTAATAGAGTGTATTATGACTTTAGAAACCAATTAGACTTCTGTGTGTCCATAGGAAAACATTCCTTCCTATGCAACTACTGTACCTACTATAAAGTGATAAATTAGAACAAACCATATTTTCTTAATGATTTTCAGCTTGGCTCATGATGAAAGAGCAGTATGTGTGCACCCACAAGAAGAGCTCCTAGTCTACCAGTGATGTGCTGCTCTGGTTAGAGAGTGTTGCAGATGAACAAAACCAAGAGTAATTGGGTAACTTTTGTGATCACATAGGGATTCACTGGACAACTCAGTATCTTGGCTATATGGGGGATAGAGACAAGATAGCAGAGTACAAGGTTTTGAGCTTACATCTTCTTACTAAAACACAAAATTCACAACTAACTGCTGAACAACCATTGACATAAAAACAAACAAGAACAACAACAACAACAAAAACTGGGACATACAAAAAAAAATTATATATCCAAAGACAAAAGAAACCACCATGAGATGGCAGGAATAGTACAAACACAATAAAATTAAATCCCATATCCACCAGGTTGACCCACAAGCTGGCAATTAATCATACCACATAATTCTCCCACAGGAATTGAAGTTCTCAGTCCTACATCATGTTTCCCTGTCTGGTGGTCCAGAAAGGGGAGGAACCACCAAAGAATCTGACTTTTAAGGTAAGGCCAATGAGGTTTTATTGCAGGAATTCCACAGAAATAGAGGAAACAGAAGCTCGACTCATGGAAGGTACAAAAAAAGTTTTCATGCACACCAGGACACAAGGAAATCAAAGCACTGACCTCGTAAGAGCCTGGACCAAACCTACACATTAATATTGGAGGATTTCCTGTGGAGGTAAGAGGTAAGGTAAGTGGTTCACTGAAAAGACAAAGACACTGGTGGTGGTAGCTCTGGGGAGTGCTCATTGGCATAAGCCTATGGTAGTGGGCTCATGCCAATGAGCTTGCCATTGTGGGCTTGTGTGAAGTGATATGAGCCCACCATTTCTCACCAATAGCTCACCTCACCCAACAGTGTGTGAGTTCCAGTGCTAGGATGCTTCAGACCAAATAACCAACATGATGAGAATAACAACTCTACACACCAGAGGGATAAGACACACCTCCACCCACCAGTGGGCAGGAAAATCTGCATAAGCCTCTTGGACAACCTCATCCACTGGAGGGAGATAGCAGAAGCAAGAAGAGTTACAACCCTGCAGTCTGTAGGACAGAGACCACAGTCACAGAAAGTCAGACAAAATGAGACAGAAGGGGAGTATTTCCCAGTGAAAGGAAGAGATAAAACATAAGAAAAACAGCTACATGAAGAAGACAGGAAATCTACATGAAAAATAATTCAGATTAATGATAGTAAAGATGATCCAAGATCTCAGAAAAAAGAATGGAAGTATAGATCAAGAAGATACAAGAAATGACTAACAAAGACCTAAAAGAACTAAAGAACAAACAGAGATAAACAATACAATAACTAAAATAAAAACAGACTAAAAGGAATCAACAGCAGAGTAACTGAGGAAAAAGAACAGATAAATGAGCTGGAGACAGAATGGTGAAAATCACTGCTGCAAAATAGAATAAAGAAAAAAAAATGAGGACAGCCTAAGAGAACTTTGGGACAGCATTAAATACACCAACATTTGCATTATAGTGGTCCCAGAAGGGAAATAAATAAGTCCCTGAGAAAATATTTGAAAGGATAATAGTTGAAATATTTCCTAACATGGGAAAGGGAATAGTCACCCAAGTCCAGGAAGTACAGAGAGACCCAGGCAGGACAAACCCAAGGAAGAACACACTGAGACACATATTAAACCAAATGACAAAAATTAAAGTCAAAAAAGTATTAAAAGCAGCAAGGGAAAAGGCACAAAGGGGATTTAAGGGGACTCCCATAAGATTATCAGATGATTTCTCAGCAGAAGCTCTGTAGACCAAAAGGAATGGCACAATATATTTAAAGTGATAAAAAAAAAAAAACCCCACAAACAAGAATATTCTATCCAGCAAGGTTCTCATTCAGATCTGAGGGAGAAATCAAAAGCTTTACAGAAAAGCAAAAGCAGTGAGAATTCAAGATCATCAGATCAGCTTTGCAACAAGTGTTAAAGAAAGTTCTCTAGATGGAAAAGAAATGGCTACAACTAGCAACAAGAAGATTATGAATAAAAAAGCTCACCAATAAAGGCAAATATACAGTAAGGGTAGGGAATTACCCACACACAAATACATCAAAACCAACAATTTTGAGAAGAGGGAAATACAACAGAAGGATATGGGAAATGCATTTGTAATTAAAAGACCAAAACTTAAAACAAACTTGTTTATATATAGATTGATGCACCAAAACTTCATGGTAAATACTAACCTCATATCTACAATAAAGACACACAAAGAATTGAAAGAGACACATGTACCCCAATGTTCATCGCAGCACTGTTTATAATAGCCAGGACATGGAAACAACCTAGATGTCCATCAGCAGATGAATGGATAAGAAACCTGTGGTACATATACACAATGGAGTATTACTCAGCCGTTAAAAAGAATACATTTGAATCAGTTCTGATGAGATGGATGAAACTGGAGCCGATTATACAGAGTGAAGTAAGGCAGAAAGAAAAACACCAATACAGTATACTAACACATATATATGGAATTTATAAAGATGGCAATGATGACTCTGTATGCAGAACAGCAAAAAAGACACAGATGTGTATAGCGGACTTTTGGACTCAGTGGGAGAGGGAGAGGGTGAGATGATTTGGGAGAATGGCATTGAAACATGTATAATATCATGTTAGAATCGAATTGCCAGTCTATGTCCGATGCAGGATATGGCACGCTTGGGGCTGGTACACGAGGATGACCCAGAGAGATGTCGTGGGGAGGGGAGTGGGAGGGGGGTTCATGCTTGGGAACGCATGTACACCCGTGGTGGATTCATGTCAATGTATGGCAAGACCAATACAGAATTGTAAAGTAAAATAAAAAATAAATTAAAAAAAAAAGACACACAAAAAAGAAAACAGAATCCAAACAACACTAAAGTTAGTCGATATATCACAATATAAAAAAAGAGGAAGGAAAGGAAGTACATACTTACAAAAACAAATCCAAAATGATGAATACAATAGCAATAATAACATGAGGGTGTATGTGTATGTGTGCTCAATTGTGTCCGACTCTTTGCATCCCCACAGACTGTAGCCCGCTAGGTTCCTCTGTCCATGGACTTTTCCAGGGAAGAATACTGAAATGAAGATCTTCTTGACCAAGGGATTGAATTCACATATCTTGCATTTCCTGCATTGGCAGGCATATTTTTTTTACCATTGTGCAACCTGGGAAGCCCAATAAGAATATGCATATCAATAATTATCTTAGCTATAAATGTATTAAATGTTACAACCAAAGGACACAGACTGGCTGATTGGATAAACAAACAAGACCCATATACCTGCTGTCTTCAATAGATCCATTTTAGATCTAGGAACACATACAGGCAAAATGAGGGGATAGAAAAAGTTATTCCATGCAAATAGAAATCAAAAGAAAGCTGGAGTAGCAATATTCATATTAGACAGAATAGACACAAAGACTATTACAAAAGGCAGAAAAGGACACTATATAATGATAAAGGGGTCAATCCAATAAGAATATATAATTTGTAGCTAAAAGTAAATATTGCCTTCTAAGTCACTTCAGTCATGTCTGACTGTGCAACCCTATGTACTGTAGCCCACCAGTCTCCTCTGTTGGTGAGATTCACCAGGTGATAATACTAGAGTCTGCTGCTAAGCCCTCCTCCAGGGCATCTTCCCCACCCTGGGACTGAACCTGTGTCTCTTATGTCTCCTGCATTGGCAGGAGGATTTTTTAAATCTAGAACCAACTGGGAAGCCCCAAAACTAAATATTGCTAGCACCTTAGTAAGAAATCTTCACTGTTCCAAGAACGGTGCTTGGCATAGCTTTCCAGCATCAAGATTCTGATTGTGTCTGCTAGCATTCAGCCTGTCAGGACTGAAAGCAAATTTTACCTGTGACCTCTCTTCAAAGTGAGCTTTGGTATATGAAAAAGGAAAAAAAAAAAAAAAAAAACAGCATAGAATCTATCAGTTCAGTTCAGTCACTCAGTCATGTTTGACTCTCTGCGATCCCATGAATTGCAGCACGCCATGCCTCCCTGTCCATCACCAACTCCCAGAGTTCACTCAAACTCATGTCCATCGAGTTGGTGATGCCATCCAGCCATCTCATCCTCTGTCGTCCCCTTCTCCTCCTGCCCCCAATCCCTCCCAGCATCACAGTCTTTTCCAGTGAGTTAACTCTTCACATGAGGTGGCCAAAGTATTGGAGTTTCAGCTTCTGCATCATTCCTTCCAAAGAACACCCAGGACTGATCTCCTTCAGAATGGACTGGTTGGATCTCCTTGCAGTCCAAGGGACTCTCAAGAGTTCTCCAACACCACAGTTCAGAAGCATCAATTCTTTGACGCTTGGCTTTCTTCACAGTCCAACTCTCACATCCATACATGACTACTGGAAAAACCATAGCCTTGACGGACCTTTGTTGGCAAAGTAATGTCTCTGCTTTTGAATGTGCTGTCTAGGTTGGTCATAACTTTCTTTCCAAGGAGTAATCATCTTTTAATTTCATGGCTGCAATCACCATCTGCAGTGATTTTGGAGCCCAGAAAAATAAAGTCTGACACTGTTTCCACTGTTTCCCCATCTATTTGCCATGAAATGATGGGACCAGATGCCATGATCATAGTTTTCTAAATGTTGATCATTAAGCCAACTTTTTCACTCTCCTCTTTCACTTTCATCAAGAGGCTTTTTAGTTCTTCACTTTCTGCCATAAGGGTGGTGTCATCTGCATATCTGAGTCTATAGGAAGTTTAATTATAATAAAAAATGTTGAAGGAATTTGTAACATTTATATATATATTTTTTAATAAATTAAAGAAAGCAATAAAACTTCCAGATATTGATATATATTCTGTATAAAGTGAAGAGCATTGCTTCTATTATATGAGAATAGGTCAATAAAATATGTGCGGTAGGACAGTAAATAGCATAGTGAAAGTGAAATTCACTCAGTCATGTCAGAATCCTTGTGATCCCATGGACTGCCAGGCTCCTCTGTCTATGAGATTTCTCCAGACAAGAACACTGGAGTGAGTTGCCATTTCCTTCTCCAGAGAATCCTCCAAACCGAGGATCAAATCTGAGTTCTCTTGCATTGTGGGCAGTTTCTTTCCTGTCTGAGCCACCAGGGAAGCCCAGGTAGCACAGTATCTGATTTTAATTCTCAGTTGGAAATGTAAGAGGAAGTCACTGTTACTGAGGATAGATTTGGAGAAATAAACAGGAAGGAGAAGAAATAAAGAACAAAGTTAAAATATATGATATAATTTATACTGGAGATGGATCATTAGATCATCAAGATATAGCCCATGTAGAGTTTCATTCCTAGAAGAAGAAATGAAATGGAAGAGATATCCATTACTTATAAATATAAAGTAAGTATCAATCTACCAGTTATGATCTATACATAAAAAAAAAAACAGAATTAGCATCTGTGTTAAGCAAAAGGAGGACAAGTAAATGAAGAAGTGTCAGTTAGATATTTTATCATGACAAACAACTAAAGCATACAATGTCACAATGGGGTTATGTGAGAGCAAACTGCTAAGTAGATATTAAATATGATACTAGAAAGGCAAAAATAAATGGAAATATAAATAACATCAATAGGACAGTCCCATAGTGTACAAGAAATATTTGACATTGACAACATTTGAATTACACGGATCAAAAACATTTATAAATTACACAAAGTGCAGGTTATTTGAAAATGCTGAGCAAAGCAGAAACAAAATTTTATGTGAGTTTTCTGAAATTTCTTAATTCACAAACATATATATTCATAAATGTGTCAAAGTAATCATTATAGAGTTAGGGTACAGTGGGAAATTTTTGTTGATGTTGTTTGCTACACTTTAAAAAGTTTTATTTTCCTAATCTTCCTCTCCCTGATATTTTCAATCCCATTCCTCAGATAAACAGTATTGATAGTATAAGGAGGCATACTGTGAAGGTATGCCTTCACCTACTTTTTCTCTATGATCACAACAAACTTCCAATTATAATGGTTGCAAGACATTCCATACTAGAGATTCACCATAATCTATCCAATCATGTACCTAGTAATGGTTGTTTCTCTTATTTTTTCCTCTATGTACAACTATGCAATGTAAAAACTTAGACAAAAATCCTTTTGCCCTGTTTTTATTATTTATAAGATTCTTAGGAGTAGAATTGGTAAGAACAGATATATATATATATATGTTCAAATGTTCAGAACACTCATCTGGATTGATTTCCAAAAAGGCTGTTTCAGTTTAAATATCCATAAGCCACCTGCAATAAGTGTTAATGCTCTTTTGAAATTTTTCCCAGTCTGATGGTTGTAAAGTAATAACACATTTTTATTTGCATTTCTCTAACTACCACTAAGTTTGGGTTTTGTTTTGTTTAGACATTTGGATTTGCTTTTTTAATGAATTTTATCTTTATATTGCTTGTCATTTTTCTTGCAAATAGACAAGAATAAAGCTATGTTTTAGAGATTAACCCTTTGTCTGATCCCTGTTTCACAATTTCTCTACTAAATTTGTGGTAAATATATTGAGACTTTTTAAACTTTTACAAAAATATTTTCATTTTTATGATTATATAATATCTACAATTTTCAGTTTCTTGTTTGCACTTTAAAAAAAAAAGTTTCTCTCTGTCTCAGCTTATCAGATTTCTTGAAAATTTTCATTTGCATTTTATAGTTAACTTTTTAATCCATATTAAGTTTTGTTTTCTGTATGCTGCTGCTAAGTCACTTCAGTTGTGTCCGACTCTGTGCAACCCCATAGACAGCAGCCCACCAGGCTCCCCAATCCCTGTGATTCTCCAGGCAAGAACACTGGAGTGGGTTGCCATTTCCTTCTCCAATGCATGAAAGTGAACAGTGAAAGTGAAGTCACTCAGTCGTGTCCTACTCTTTACGACCCTATGGACTGCAGCCTACCAGGCTCCTCCATCCATGGGATTTTCCTGGCAAGAGTACTGGAATGGGGTGCCATTGCCTTCACCGTTGTTTTCTGTATAAGATAGGTAAACTGTTTAATTTTCATAGTCAGTGCTATCTGTTTGTGACAGGGCAAATTATACTACTATTGTCATATAATAATATATCATATATAAAGAATGAACACTACAATATGTTACACCAAGCATTATCAAGCTTTTATCTGCAAATGGCCAGAAACTAAACAATTTACACTTTGACTTTGCATGTAAGATGGCCTCTTTCACAACTACTCAACCCTGCTATTGTACCACAAAGCGAACCATGGGAAATAAGCAAATAAATTAGTTTATTATGTTCTAATGAAACTGTTCTTAAATTTTATATAATTTCATGTGTTAAGCCATGTTACTCTTCTGACATTTTTAAAATCATCTAAAAATATGAAACATACATGGAAATAGGTGAAAAATAAGATTGATCTTTGACCTTAGTTTGCCAACATTTGTGTTATAATAACATTTTTTTATTCCTAAGGCAATGTCATATTGATTATATTAGATTAATGGCTTTATAGTGTGCTCTGATATCAGATATGGCCATTCCTCAAAAGCTATTCTTTACTTTGTACTTTTCCTGATTAACTGGGGAACATAGATAACATTTTTCCAAAGCAAAACAAAATACTTTTATATTAATTTGGGGTGAATTTGCACTTGGATATTTAGTTAGTCTATCAAAGATAGAGATAATTATTGATTCTTTCTTTATGTATTTATCAAAAGTAAATATATCACCAAAATAAAAAGTATTTACATGTTCCTTTCCAATGATTATGTTTACTTCATTTTCTCTTATTATTGTATTTATTAAAACTCATGAACTGATATTTAATAATATTGTGATACTAGGCATACCAGTCTTCTTGCTTTTAATTAATAAACTGGTATTTCATTCTTTAGGATAATATTTCTGTGAATTTTATGAAGTTGTAAGTGCTGCACTCAATATGCCAGCAAATCTGTAAAACTCAACAGTGACCACAGGACTGTAAAAGACTAGTTTTCATTCCAATCCCAAAGAAAGGCAATGCCAAAAAGTGTTCAAACTACCGCATAATTGTACTCATCTCAAACACAAACAATATAATGCTCAAAATTTTCCAAGTTAGGCTTCAACAGTACATGATCCATGAACTTCCAGATGTTCGAATTGGATTTAGAAAAAGCACAAGAACCAGAGATCAAATTGCCAACACCCACTGGATCATTGAAAAAGCAAGAGAGTTACAGAAAAACATCTACTTTTGCTTTATTGACTACACAAAGCCTTTGACTGTGGATTACAACAAACTGTGGAAAATGCTTAAAGGGATGGGAATATCAGACCACCTGAATTTTCTCCTAAGAAATCTGTATGCAGGTCAGGAAGCAACAGTTAGAAATGGACATGAAACAATAGACTGGTTCCATTTAAGCAAAGGAGTATGTCAAGGCTGTATATCGTCACCCTGCTTATTTGCTTATATGTGGAGTACATCATGAGAAATGCTGGGATGGATGAAGCACAAGCTGGAATCAAGATTGCCAGGAGAAATATCAATAACCTCAGATATGCAGAGGATAACAACCTTATGGCAGAAAGCAAAGGAGAACTAAAGAGCCTCTTGATGAAAGTGAAAGAGGAGAGTGAAAAAGTTGGCTTAAAACTCAACATTCAGAAAACTAAGATCATGGCATCTGGTTCCATCACTTCATGGCAAATAGATGAGGAAACAGTGAGACTATTTTGGGGGCTTCAAAATCACTGCAGATGGTTATTGCAGCCATGAAATTAAAAGATGCTTGCTACTTGGAAGAAAAGCTATGACCAACCTAGACAGCATATTAAATAGCAGAGACATTACTTTTCCAACAAAGGTCCATCTTGTCAAAGCTATGATTTTTCCAGTAATCATATGTTGATGAGAGAGTTGGACTATAATGAAAGCTGAGTGCTTAAGAATTGATGCTGCTGACCTATGGTGGTGGAGAAGACTCTTGAGAGTCCCTTGAACAGCAAGGAGATTCAACCAGTCCATCCTAAAGAAAATCAGTCCTGAATATTCATTGGAAGGACTGAGCCTGAAGCTGAAACTCCAATATTTTAGCCACTTCATGCAAAGTACCGACTCATTTGCAACGACCCTGATGCTGGTGAATTTTGCAGGAAGGAGGAAAATGGGACAATAGAGGATGAGATGGTTCGATAGTGTCACTGATGCAATGGACATGAGTTTGAGTAGGCTCTGGGAATTGCCGATGAGCAAGGAAGCCTGGCATTCTGCAGTGCATGGGATCACAAAGAGTTGACATGACTGAACAACTTAACTGATCCTGTTTTAATTATATAGAGGTTTTATTAGAAGAATATTGCAGAGTGCCTTTTTAACATGTATTTAGACTTTCTCCTTTATTGTTTTAATGTCTTATTTTAACAAACATTGATATGTTCTGAATGGAGGCTCATAAAGAAATGTGAAATTTTAAAAGATAACTTGTGTGACACTGGAATAGAGAGAGAAGAGAGAATGCTCTTGCCCACTAAATATTCTTTAAATTAGCTGGTGTCCTTATTCTTTAAGGAGTTGTGATAGGCTGAAGACTCATGAAAAGTTCTCTGTAACTTTTAAGCCAGGATCATGGCAGCATTTGCCATCCTTTAAGCTGAGCAGATCAGGAAAGAGAGACATGAACTAGATAGACAGACAGGAAAGTGATGCGGTTCCTACTTTTCTACTACATAATGCACTTGTCCGGCCACCCATACCTCCTGCAACTCATGACCTTGCTATTACAAACCCCAGAAGCTGGACCAATACCCCAGAATAAAAAAAAAAAAAAAAAAAAAAAAAGAAAGAAAGAAAGAAAAGAAAACATTTAAACATAATTAAAAAAATACACAAAGTTTTCCAAGTTCAGAGTGAAAGGAAATAAAGAAAATGCAGATGAGATTTTCATTGTTGTTCAGTCACCAAGTCATATTCGGCTTTTCAGATCCCATGGACTGAAGCTTACTTGGAAAGTAAATGGTCATCTTTAGAAAAGAGTGTGTCTTTGGTTCCTAAATCTTGTTGTTCAGTCACTAAGTCATGTCAGACTTTTTGTGACCACATGAACTGCAGCAGGCCAGGCTTCCCTGTCTTTCATTATCTCCCTGAGTTTGCTCAAACTCATGTCCGTTGAGTCAGTGATGCCATCCAACAATCTCATTCATCCTCTGTCATCCCCTTCTCCTCCTGCCTTCAATCTTTCCCAGCATCAGGGTTTGTTCCAATGAGTTGGCTCTCTGCACCAGGTGGCCAAACTATTTGAGCTTCAGCTTCAGCATCAGTCCTTCCAATGAGTATTCAGGGTTGATTTCCTTTAAGATTGACTGGTTTGATTCCCTTGCTGTCCAAGGTATTCCCAAAGTCTTCTCCAGCACCAAAGTTCAAAGCAACAGGAAAAAAAAAAAAAAAAAGGCTTCTAGTAAAACAGAATTATTGAAATAATAAGTAAGTCAATAACTTGAACAACAACAAAAACAGAAAAATTAATAAAATTTGTAAGACAAAATTCTAAGAGGGAATATAGAATAAAATATTAAAAATAAATATTAATAAATATCAAACAAAAATATTTATTAACTAAAGTATAGGAAGAATAGTTACTTTTGAGATATAATTATATATGTAGGAAACAAGTAATAGTACCAAATCAAATAAGAAGGAAAAAAAGAAAAGAAAAGAAAATCAAAAAATTGTGAAGAAAAAGCAAGACCTCTGGAAGATAATCAGAAGACCTTACCATATAAATAGTAGATGGTCAGAAAGAAAAAAAAGAAAAATGAAGAAGAAAACACCTTAGATTTTGGGAAATATCTCCCCTATAAACTAAATAGAACTAGACCATGTTAAAGATATCATTATGAGGATCTGGGAAGGTATAAGATCTCTTCCAGTAGCCTCCAATCATTGAAGATAATTACCAGGTATTAATGGGGTAGAATTGGACCTTAATATCACAAACCTTTTTTCTAATTTGCATTATTTTATTGTTGTTTTTCAGTCACATGTACAAGTCTGCAACCACATGGACTGTAGTACACCAGGCCTCTTGTATATACAACATATAGAAAATATTCTTACGTTCTCATTAAACTCAACAAAAACGGACATTTTGCTCATCTCAAATTGGATCTTGGATCCAACAGACCCCATTGTTTTGTTTGAAATCTTTTTTGACTCTTTACCTAATGCCTGCATGCAAATGCTGCTTAATTCCTACCCTTAAATACCTAGTCTCTGGACTCTCTGCAAAGTGGTAAGCTCCCATTTGATCAAGAGCATAATTTAGATAATGATCATGACACTTAAAAATTGATGGTCATATTTAAAAACACAAACCCAAAACTCCCTCAGTACTTTGCAGTAAAAACATAACAAATGTTATGGAGAAGGCAATCTAATTTTGCATTATTAGGTAAAACACTTTAAAAATAAATCTATATAACAGTCTGTGGGATAAACCAAAGTTCTAGAAGGAAATGCTTTTAACAATTTACATTATTAAAATAAAAGAAAAAATTCATGTAATCATTTTATGCAATTATTACTGGATGTTTTGCTTTAATAAATAAAAAACAAAAGTTAATAAAATTGAAATTAGAGTTTAAGAAAAAATAAAAATTATAAAAATTAAAGTTCAGAAAAGCTAACACTTCTAAAGTGTTAGTTTTAAAAAAATCAAACTCATAAAGTTTTATCTGTTGTAAACCTTATAAAATTAGTTAGAAATGAGCACAATAGATAAAGTTTTTGTGAAAAAGCAACTACTATATGTACTATATGCAAGTTATTACATATTTCTCATTATTCTGACTGAGAGACAAATTAAATTTTAATGCAATATTTAAATCAAAACTTCTAAGTTCCAATGATTTTACTGAAAAATTATGTTAAATGAGCAGGTAGTACATATGGTATATAAAATATTCATCACTTTATAAAATGGAAATGTTTAAATGTATTCTCAAAATGAATAAGAGAGTTCCTAAAATGCTAGAGCTCTCTCTAAAATCAAACAATACATTGATGTAATTTTGGAAAACAAATATTTTTTTAAAAATCTATTTAATAGAAAATACATGAAATTTTATACAAATAATGGCCTAACTGGACTACATAGTGTTTATCTTAGAAAAGAAGTAAAATAATTCTGTTGTATAATACACTAAAACAAAAATACTTTAATAGAATTTTCATATCACTGACTATTCACCACATTATGTCATAAAATTGTGCTATATATTGTAAATAGATTCCAATTAATGTTTAAAACAGTCTGGCGAAGTAAATATCATTATAGCCATTTCACAGAAGAAGAAGCAGAAGCTTAGAGAGAGAATATAACTCTTCCTTCACTGAATGTGAAAAGAACTGCACCCTATTGCCAGTCTGTGCTTGCAAAGCTTGTGCCATAGCAGCAAACACCACGAAGATGTTGATAAAAGATGTCCTTACCCATAATAAAAGCAAAAATTAAAAAAAAAAATAAAGAGGACAAAATATGTTAAGGAATATTTTTTATCTTGCAAACTGATGACCAATTAGAATGAATAGCAAAATATTTGAAACACCTGGGTAAAACTCCAGACCATCAAAATGATATTTATAATCATGGCATTAAAAAAATTATTGTTCTCATATATTCAATAAGATGATTATATGAAATTTTACCCAGGGTCCAGGAAGGAATTAATTTCATGGAACAGGTGGGCCCAACAACATGGTCTGGATAAAGTGCTTTCCTCTGAACATTTTATGTCATCTTGTGTTATTAAAATGTTCTATGACTCAACAGTTTTTCGAAGTATTACTTTTACTTGCATGTTGATGATCATTTTATATTGAATATTTAATTCAACGTCTATCAGATTCATTGAACTCTTATACTTATTTTTCTGGATTAGAGAACTGAGTTTAGTACCCTACCCAATGTTAAGAAATAATGTGGGGCAGGTCCATTATTATTATGGGCTTCCCTGGAGGCTCAGACAGTCCGCCTGCAATGCTGGAGCCCTGGGTTTGATCCCTGGGTGGGAAAGAGCCCCTGCAGAAGGGAATGGCAACCTGCTCCAGTATTCTTGCCTGGAGAATTACATGGACAGAAGAGAGTGATGGGCTACAGTCCATAGGGCCACAAAGAATCAAACACAACTGAGTGACTAACCCTTTGACTTTTTTCTCTTTCAGGTCCATTATTATACTCCCTAGTCTCCACATACCAGAACCTTATTGAGAGTTTCCCATGCCATATTTCCCCAGCTTTCTGGGGTTATCTGCCAGACTCAGGTTTACAGAATCCCATTCTTCACTGTTTTTTTTTTTTTTTAATCTTTTTACATTTTATTCTCTTCTCCCTCCTCTTTTTCCCCCTTCCCCCTTTCTTCTTTCTTCATCTTTTTCCCTTTTCTTCCTTCTTTTCTTTTCTTTTCCTTTCTTCCTATCTACCAAGTCAATATGCATTTTTCTTTATTGTTTGAATAACTTTAATTGTTTGGCTAGTACTGGATGTGTCAGTTTCCAGCAGTAATACTAATTTAAACAATATATTAAATGATAATAATAATAGCTAATGTTTATTTAATGTAACAGTATATATGCTCACATTAGATTGCAAGCTCTGTAAAAAGAGGGGTTTTGTGTGTCCGTTTCCAAATCTTTGATGCCTGGAGCAATACTTGTCACAAAATGGACACAATATGTAAGATGTTGAACAAGGAATATTGATACTGTGATATGAATTTTATGCAGAGTATTTCACCTAATTCTTAAAATAGGTCTGTGATATAGAGTATAGATTATAAATCCAGATCTAGTGACTTGTCAAATGTCACAGTCCTAAGAGAAAAAAGTAAGAGAAGACTCAAATTTGTCCATTTTAGTATATAAGCTTAAACACTACGCAAGTTTGCCTCTTGTATATTTAAAGTCTGGTAAGTGACTTCTATGTTAAAAATGCTGCACTGTATGACTGCCTTTGTTGGTGGACACTCAGTTTTTTGTTTCCTGTACTCATGGTTGCTAACAGATCAACTGTTTTAAATTGACATTTACTACAGACATCTTGGCCTGTGTTGTTCAACATAGTCTCTCAACAGGATAGCTGGGAAATAAAGGTGAACTTGGATAGATCCATTCTAGCTACCAAGGCTTTTGTTAGTGATAATATCCCTGCCTGTCTTTATAGTACACTCTCTGCATTCTCAGATCTGGTGCATTTTCTGCTGTTTGCATCCTACGAGTCTTTGGGTTTCCAGTGGCAATTGACATTTCATCTAAAGCTGGTTCTTGCATCCTCCTCATTCTACTTGTCTTCTTAAATCCAGCACTCCTGCAGGCCTAGCCTCTGGACTGGGAACAAACCAACTCTTCCCTTGTTTAAGCTTCTGCCTGTTCCACCTGCATGTACTCGCACTGTATAGTCACATTTCCTGGTCCCCAAGACCTTTGTTTTTCATCATTTGCCTTGCCACTGCTTAAAGTCTTCTACTATAGTTTCCCCATGGGTGCAGGGATATTTTGGGAATATCAGCTGGTAATTAAGATGCAAACACCACCTCACAGCAAAGCGAACAAGAATGCTATATGCTATATATATTTCCAGTGAGCTTCTATTCGCCATGTCCATTTGTCTCCACATCTCTTTATGTCACTTTGGTTTGTCTCACCACCATCCTGAGGGTCTAAGTCTCTGTTCTTTCCACTCTTGGCATTAGTATGTTGCTCTGTTGGAGTCTGCCCTTATAGAACTGAGACTTGAGGATATGTAATAAAAGAGAGGCCAGCAGATTTTTGATCAACTTACTTGATATTAGGAAAATTACCTTGGAAATGTTCTCTTTTCCTAACACTTTGTTTGCTTGTTGTACATGACAGGCATTTGCTCTGTGAGACCACAGTACAGAGAACAGATGGCAGAGCACTGCTCTTGGTCATGAGGGATAGTTTCCTAACAAAAAAGGTTTTTATTCTCCCCTGTATTTCTCTTGCATATTGGAAGCATTTTCCCCCTTATCCTTCCCTTTTATTTTTTCTTGGACAGCATATACAGCTTTGGCCACAGCCTCGTGGTGTTTTGTTCATTGATCAGCATTAGCTCAGAACTAATAATAAATCTCTTTTCATTTTTCCCTCTGGGATGCATTAGGGTTATGGCTTTGGAAAGTAAGTCATACCAGCTGGGTTATCTCTGTTGTCTGTACCTCTAGTGGCAGAGTGTTGTCATGAGGAAGCATTTATGAATCCCAGAATTGTTATCCAATTTTTTTTTTTAATTTGTGCCTTGTAGTATATCACAGAGCAGGTGTGTCACTCTGGATAGCAGTGATTTAAAAAAGGAAGCCTAAGCCACAATCTTTAAAGTTGAATGAACCAGAATAAAATTTGGCTTTATGCAGAGTGTTTCATGCTTAAGAATTCTCAGAGAGTTTTAAATATAATGAGCTTAGTAGTGATAGTTCAGGAAGCATGTAAGCAAATGAAATCTAGCCTTTCTAGATTTGAGTATGCTATACTGGTGATTTTAAAAGTGTCTTCATTATATCATTTACTTTTAGAAGAAAAATTATTTTCTAAGACACTCTAGTTGTCTGTTTTCTGAAAAGTACTACTTAAGAATTTATAGCCATGGAAGCCATTGCCCCTAAACTTCAACAAGGGAAACTTTGTCCATATAAGACAGCTGATGCTGCCAGTTCCTAAACTTATTTTTGTTTACAACACAGAGACAGTGACAGTGATTTTTTGCCTGGTTTTAATAACCACGTAGTCAGTATAGCTGAAAGAGATTTGGGTTATCATTTAGCCTTTGAGACTCTCAGGGCTTAAGGGACATTGAAGTACAAATGAAGTTTTATAGCACAGTCACAAGTAGACATTGTCCTCCAAAGACTCCAACTCAGCCTCTTTCTCCTCTCTCCCTCTATTGTTTTTCTCTGCTCCCCAAGCTTCACACTTTAGTGCTGTTCTCCAAATTTAACCTAAAGTGAATAAACGGGAAGATTCCTTTGAGCTAAAGAATAACCGTTTACAATAATAATAATAATAATAATTAAATAATGCTCTAAGTTGTTTTGTAGATTAAAGTTACTTGGGGGTTTGGCCTAAAGTTTTTTTCTCTTTCTTTATCATGTGTATTATAATCATGGGTGTGGTTTAATACACTATGCTACAATTATATATATGGCTTCCCTGGTGGCTCAAATGGTAAAGAATCCGCCTGAAATGTAGAAGACCTGGGTTCAGTCCCTGGGTCGGGAAGATCCCCTGGAGGACAGCATGGCAACCCACTCTAGTATTCTTGCTTCGAGAATGCCATGGAGAGAGGAGCCTGGTAGGCTGTATTCCATGGGGTCACAAAGAGCTGGACATGACTGACTAACAATTACAGTTATATATTATGCACCAATAACAACAATAGCACATAAGAACAATTGTGGGAATATTAAATTCCATGTTCAATTAGTTCTTGGTTTTATGCAATATTTGTGGTAGTTGAGACATCATAAAAAGAACAAGAGTGTCCTAATCATTGTTGTTGTACAAAATCATTGATCTTGTAAACACAAAAATCATTGTGTTTTGTTGAGGATGGTTGTGATAATTTAAATGATATATTTTCTGTTATTAATTTCTCTTCAACGTTTTACCCTTGAGAAAAAGCCTTAATTATAGGTTTGATTTTGGGTGATTTTTTCTTGGACAAACTATGAATCAGTTTGCATTATATGAGTAAACATTAAGTGACCGCAGAGGCCACCCCAGGTTGGTGTTGCACTTTTCACAGATAAGTCATACACAATAAGAGATGATAGGACAACTAAACAAGGATGACATATGAAGAACATGTTTGGGGAAAGTACATTTTCAGAAGAGTGAAGTGGGTTGAAAAAAGGAGAAAAGCTAGAGACAGCATTGTTAGTACCTCCTTGTCTACCTGGGAAGACTTGACAAAGAAGAGAAAGAAAAGCTTACATCCATCTGATCACTCTTCTTTCAGTCATTGAACAATGAAGTTAAGGCCTTCACACAAAGTGAATTTTGATAAAGGTGGAAACCACAGTACTTAACAATCTGTGTTTTACCAAGCTGTTGCAATTGGCAGCTTATAATGTGAGCTCTAATTTGGTATTTGGTACCCCAAGACCTTTATTCCTTGAAGGAACAGCAGTCACCAAACATCTCAGGATTAAAATGCCAAAGTTAGGAAAGTTATACAGTCTTCTGTGACAACTGAAAAAAGGCAAATAGTGAACTAGAAGAGATTTTATCAGGTAAATTAGAAAAGAGAATATGACCCAATGGAAGGTCATTTCTTCCTACTCTGTGACAGAGGGTCCTGAGTCTGCAAAATGAAAATACCAGGAAAAACATCCCAGAAATTCTCATTTTCAGTCCTATTTGTGAATTGAACCATTCACTCATTTATAATAGCTACTATAATGGCCTTCTCTACTCTATTTCCTGTAAAATTGTGTTCTGAGCATCAGTTGTACCAATTAAACAAACAAAAAATAAATGAATAAAGAATGAATGCCACCACCATCCTCTGCAGGTCCCAAGCCAGGAAACTTGAAAATCATTGTTAAACACTTCCTGCATGAGTGCTAAGTTGCTTCAGTTGTGTCCAATTCTTTGCAACCCTATGGAATGTAGCCTGCCAGGCTCTTCTGTCTATGGGATTTTCTAGGTAAGAATACTGGAATGGGTTATTATGCCATTTTCTCAGGGATCTTCTGATGTAGGGATTGAACCCAGGTTGCCTGCATTGCAGGCAGATTCTTTACTGTCTGAGCAACCAGTGAAGCCCTATTTCTTCCTACATACTTCCATAACATTCAATTGATCTAACCAACTAAGATATGGGATACAAAGATCAGTGGGAAACTTTTATGTGGGAGGCAAATAATTAAAGATGAGATTAGAATTCAACTTACATACACACACAGCATTGCTCACTTTTTTTCCTGTAAGATTCTTATTCTCTCCACTTTTCCCATTAATCAAGATTTCTTGAGAATTGAGTTCTGCCAAATTGAAGTTATCCTGTAGTGACCATAAGAATTTTCTCAATCATTTTGTGGAATTTATCCAACACAGAATATTCATATTTTATTTCCTATCCACTAACCATGGACTATATGAAATTTCATCCCATTAAATTTCATCTCTAGAAAATGAACATCTTGATGAAAGAAGCTGATTCTGGCAGAACTCATACATGCACAGCAGAACCTGATGCAACCGAAAGATTCAGTACATCCCACTCAATATGTCTCCTTGGCAGCAATTACAGGCTATTTCCCTTTCACAGCCAAAATGGGCCTTGCTTCGCCAATTGGGGACAGGCCATGAAGTAATAGGAAGGACTGGGAATGGAGACAGGAGAACTGGATTCTAATCCAGCTCTCCATATTAGCTTGGGGATTTCTGAGCAAGTTGCTGAATCTCATTTAGCCTTAGTTTTTTCACCAGTAAAATAGAGCTAATGGTACCTGCTTTATCTATTTTAAATGATATATTTAAAGTTTTCTGTAATGAAATAAAATCATAATTATCACTGTTAATATAAGCAATACATCTACAGGCTTCTCATGGCATTAAAATAATGAGTTAAAATTATTTTTCTCTTCAGCAAACCATACATTTAATACATATGGAAAGAATGAACATTCATTGAGTTGTCTTTGATGTTTAACAAAGTGGGAAAAATAAAACTGAATAGATTAGTTCAAAAATACTATATGCTGACACAAAGATGAGATTTGAATATCTGTTTTCTACTTTTTAGCTGAAAATGCTTCACCTTCCAAAAATGGTTTGGCCGAGACTTCAAAAGCTTCCCAAACAGTAATTACTACAGTAAAAATAAGTAGGCTACAAGGAAAACAAGTAGGAGGGATCCAGATTTTCTACTATTTAACAGATCAGGAAATGGTGCAAAGGATGTTTGGGAGGAACTACAATATAGCATAAAATTTAATATTGATCCTTGGAGTCTCTAATAATAAAATTAAAGTTCATTGAATATATAAAATCCAGAATTTAGTCTGCCAAGTACTTCTGCTAAGTACTTTGCTAAATACAAAAGCATTTAAAATGTGAACTGAGCATTCAAGGTGTTTAAAGCTAAGATGGGGCAGAGAGGGGGAACCTATGTATTTAAAAGGTAAATTAGTAATGAAAAGTGGCAAGTTCAGTAGACCTAAAAATGAAATGGAAATGGAAAGGATCTCTCTGGTGTAGGTTCTGACATACACTTGTGCCAAAATTTTTGTACAAGTTGTGTTAACTTGGACTAGTCTCTCATCTAGTTAATTGTGTGATTTTATGCCTTCAAATGATTGACTCTGTGGTATAATAATGATATGTGTGCTTAGTCGCTTCAGTCATGTCTTGACTCCTTGCAACCCTGTGGACTGTAGCCCATCAGGTTTCTCTGTCCATAGGACTTTCCTGGCAAGAATACTAGAGTCGGTTCCCTTACCCTCCGATCCAGGGATTGAACCTGCATCTCCTGTGTCTCTTACATTGTACATGAATTCTTTACCACTGAGCCACCAGGAAAGCCTCATAATAATGATATAGCTTTTTTTTTTTTTTTTTGGAAGAAATTATGGTGAAGTTAGTAAAGATCTCACATATAAACTATTTCTTTAAAAAATGAATAGGATGGCTGTAAACAGAGAGGAGTTGGATGAAATACCTGAGGAAAAGAGCATAATATGAAAATGCACAATCTTAGTAATATAGAAGATTCTAGAAACAAAAAGCCCATTGACAAGTGCAGAATTCAATGAAAAAAAAGAAAGTTTGAAAATTAACCTGGGTCCAGAAATGTTGCAGGGGCAGCTCAAAAGCCTAGATTTTCTGCTGTACACAGTGTGAGAGCTCTGACACTATTAAATACTCTAGTGAACTGTAGTGTTGGAGAAGACTCTTGAGAGTCCCTTGGACTGCAAGGAGATACAACGAGTCCATTCTAAAGGAGATCAGTCCTGGGTGTTCATTGGAAGGACGGATGCTAAAGCTGAAACTCCAATACTTTGGCCACCCCATGCGAAGAGTTGACTCACTGGAAAAGACTCTGATGCTAGGAGGGATTGGGGGCAGGAGGTAAAGGGGATGACAGAGGATGAGATGGCTGGGTGGCATCATCGACTTGATGGACATGAGTTTGAGTGAACTCTGGGAGTTGGTGATGGACAGGGAGGCCTGCTGTGCAGCATTCATGGAGCTGCAAAGAGTCGGACACGACTGAGCAACTGAACTGACTGTCTGCCTGAGGGATCTATTGCTTCACACAGCTTCCAAAAAGCATGTATGCTAACTGCCTACACAAGTTCTTCTTCAATGTAGACTTCTTCCTTAGGTGAAAATTTCAAAATCTATGGTTACATTTTCTTTCTGAACATTAACTCAAGTATCTTGGTCTCAACAGGTCCATTTGCTTTAAATCTTTTTAAAGCAAAACAGAGGAGTTTATTTGTAGAGTAAAATGAGCTTTCCTTGAAATATATTACACCTGCATTTGGGCCTTAAAGGATAAGGGCATAAATTGATGGAGGGAAATAGAAAAAGGAAAATGCCTTTATGGAGGAAATGGTGGTGGTTTAGTCACTAAGTCGTGTCCAACTCTTTGTGACCCCATGGATAGTAGCCTGCCAGGCTCCTCTGCCCATGGGATTCTCCAGGCAAGAATACTGTAATGGGTTGCCATTTCTTTCTCCAGGGTATCTTCCCAATTCAGGAATCATAGAGGAAATAAGAGCAAAGAAATGAAAATACAAAATCTCACAGAATTTTAGGTGAATAGTGAGCTGTTATGTTGTACACAGATGTACTAAGCATATTAATAAGGTTACAGTGCTCAAGATGGACCTAATCTTGAGACACAAATAAAAGACAAGTTATAAAGTCACTGCCAGAGTAAATTCCAGAGGTAATCATGGTTAAATTTAAGGAAATGGTAATTGGATTTAATTAATTAAAAAAATCATAGATATAAACAATCAACTAATTCTAGTTAATGATAGGACTCTGTTGTGGTTTAGTTGTTAATTCATTTTCAACTCTTTGCAACCCAATGAACTGTAGCCTGCCAGGCTCCACTGTCCATAGGATTTCCCAGGAAAGAATTCTGGAGTGCATTGCCATTTCCTTCTCCAAGGGCTCCTCTTGACCCAGAAATTGAACCCACTCTCCTGTAGTCCATGTGATCTCATTCACTGAAGGCATGTTCTTTATAGATTGAGCCACCAGGGAAGCCCAACAGCCAAAGGAGAAAATAGATTTACTGCAAGATGTAGAACTTGTGTCCTGAGAGCTTAAGACTCAAGTAACAGATATCAAAAGAGTTTGAGTAAAAGGAGGAGCCTGTTCTCCTCCTTCAGTCTAGTTGGCCTGGAGCACTGGTGTCATGCAACAGCGAATTTTACATATGTAAATTCGAAAGCAATAGTATACAACATCATAATCTTTATAAAGAAAGAGGGTTTTTTTTTTTTCAGCTTATGCTAATCATGATAGTCTTTCCACACAAGATCTTGTCAAAAACGAGATATTGAGGATATTTTATTTCAACTATAGAAGGAAGAAATTAAATAAAATAATATAATGACATCAAAAGAAACAATTCTGCAACTTTGAAATCACACTCTTTTTGAAAATTAATTTTATGTTCTCATCCATCTTGCCCATACTTTCCATCTATAGTCATTTTGTTGCTTTTGCTTTATTCTCTGGGCATATAATTATAGCACCTGAGTCCAAATCTGTAGTTCTTCACTCTGATGACTGTGTCCTCACCCTTCTTATCTTTATCAAGTTTCTTTGCCTCTATAATTTATTTGTGTCAAGCAATATCAAGAAATCTGTAAAAATCAATACTTAATAAGTTATAGTAATATTTTCAATTTCCTGCCATCTACCTTAATGTACATGTATTCTCTGTAACTCCTCATCATTCATCCAATCCATCTTATGATCAGTTAAATGTAAAGTTAATCCTTTCCTGAGTGACTTCAAATTTTACTGCATCAGAATTGGGTCTGCTAGATCAGTCATTTGGGGGCAGTTAGGAAAGTAAGGAAGATAACAACAAAGACCACAATCATCTCTAGTAGTCACGTTTATTTCCATAATGTAGGGTCTGTATTGTGAATATTAATGCAAAATAGAAATAAAAGCTTGACCTATAATTCTTCAGTTATTTACTTACTTCACTAGGGTTGGTATTTGCTCAGCTGTGAATTGTCAGGTTCATTGTTTCCACAAAATATAGAGAGAACTGGACACACATTTACTAGTATTGAAATCCCTTTGAAATGAACTTTGTGAAATAATTTTCAAATTAGTACTAGAGTTTCTTAAAGAATCTACTCCACTCATTTTATATTTGCAGAAAAACTCTTCAATGTGTTAGAGGAGCTGTTTATATTTTCCAATGTATTATATGTATGCTAGCTTTCTTTTCTTTATTTTAATTTTAATAACTTTTCCCTATTCAACTGTAAATGTAGAATATATTCAATATATAATGCTTGAAGAGAGTAATAAAAATGATCACTTTTACTCTTGTTACTTTTTTATATGACTATATTACTAATATGCATGATACTATAAAACAATTTTACTATGTTATTTTTAGCTGAAAATATTTTGACCATTTTGTGTGTTAATAAAAATAGACATGTTAAAATGTATTTATTATAACAAAAATATAGTAACTTTAAAAATCTTCTTTATAAACATCTAGAACATACTCATTAATTACAGTAACAAAAAGGAAAATTAAAATGCATTGCAGAGATTGTATGGGAAATAAAGGAAACAAAATTTCTCAATAACAAGAAATTCTCAGGTGGTAGAATCAAAGCCAGTAAGACCTAGAGAAACTTAATGACCTGAGATGTGGCTGGAAAAATTTAGGACCTTGGTTATAAATGCTTACATTGTGATGCAAGTCAAAACTTTAGATTTAAAGGGTCAAGAACTTAGAACTGAGGGCCCTGGGTGAAACCAAATAAGCAATGAATGAGAAAAAAAAAAAATGCATCCATTGCTATAGAACACTACTAAAAACTTTATTGCTTCCTGGTTCTATCAGTCTTGAACAACTTAAGTTTTGGACCTCTGTCCCTAAGAAAGGAAATGAAATAAATTGAGTCTGGCAAGGAATAATCTAAGATCCCTGACATAAACAAATAAACACCTATGTAAAAAAGAGTCAAAGTTTTCTGTAATTATTTTTGTAAGATCTTGGTTGACTTCTGTTTTCAAGGTTATGTAAAGCTTATAAAACAATTTTGAAAGCATTTTAATTTTCTGAAGGACTTTTACAGAATTGGTGTTAATTCTTTCTTGAATGTTTGATATAATTCACTGACAAAACTTGTAGGAATAGAATTTAATTGGTTGGGAGTCTTTG
This sequence comes from Oryx dammah, assembly GCF_014754425.2. Classification (NCBI taxonomy): domain Eukaryota; kingdom Metazoa; phylum Chordata; class Mammalia; order Artiodactyla; family Bovidae; genus Oryx; species Oryx dammah. The sequence goes on along the minus strand of NW_024070206.1, from coordinate 45,606,382 downwards.
ATAATTTACTTAAATAGGTATAGGGCTATTTACACTTTTTGTTTCATTTGCATAAATTTTTGTAAATGGTATTTTTTTAATTTATCTGTTTACATTTTGTCATGTATGTGTTAATAATATTTTATTATCTTTTTAATATATATAGCCTCTATAGTAACAACGCTTTATTCCTAATATTATTTTTATGTTTACTCATAATTGGTAGACGTTTTCCAGGTCATTGCTTTGTTTAGCTTCTCTATTGTATCAGTTCAGTTCAGTTCAATTCAGTCACTCAGTCATGTCCACCTCTTTGCGATCCCATGAACTCCAGCATGCCAGGCCTCCCTGTCCATCACCAACTCCCTGAGTTTACCCAAACTCATGTCTGTTGAGTCGGTGATGTCATCCTACCATCTCATCCTCTGTCGTCCCCTTATCCTCCTGCCTTCAATCTTTCCCAGCATCAGGGTCTTTTCAAATTAGTCAGTTCTTCACATCAGGTGGCCAAAGTATTGGAGTTTCAGCTTCAACATCAGTTCTTCCAATGAACACCCAGGACTGAGCTCCTTTAGGATGGACTAATTGGATCTCCTTGTAGACCAAGTGTTAGGGTTAAGTATATCTATGCTCAATTTCACTGATTTAAGCTCTTATCCTTTTTTTAATATAAATTTATTTATTTTAATTGGAAGTTAATTACTTTACAATATTGTATTGGTTTTGCCATACATCAACATGAATCCTCCAAAGGCATACACGTGTTCTCCATCCTGAACCCCTCTTCCTCCTCCCTCCCTGTACCATCCCTCTGGGTTGTCTCAGTGCACCAGCCCCAAGCATCCAGTATCATGCATTGAACCTGGACTGGCGATTCATTTCATATATGATTTTATACATGTTTCAATGCCATTCTCCAAAAATCATTCCACCCTCTCCCTCTCCCATGGAGTCCAAAAGACTGTTCTGTACATCTGTGTCTCTTTTCTGTCTTGCATACAGGGTTATCATTACCATCTTTCTAAATTCCATATATATGCATTAGTATACTTCATTGGTGTTTTTCTTTCTGGCTTACTTCACTCTGTATAATCGGCTCCAGTTTCATCCACCTCATTAGAACTGATTCAAATGAATTCTTTTAATGACTGAGTAATATTCTATTATGTATATGTGCGGGGGGCGCTCCACAGAAAGAGAGAGGCAGTGGAACTTCCCTCAGCAAAGCCGAGGGGTCCCAAGGAGAGGTGAGCCTGCTGTCCACCAACCCAGCCCCTCGGCGAGCGAGAGACAATCAGACGCAACAGGGGTTCCGTCTAAGCAGTTCTGGTTTATTGTTGTAAGCTCTTGGTTTATAAAGGTAAGCAGGGAGGGGTTTGTGAGGGACTTTCCATAGTTGCACCAATCACATTAAAGGTCAAATCATCATGTGCCATCATTATAACAGGAGTCTATGGTGATCACGCGCTATCTACGTGCACAGAAATCAAGAAAACAAATCAAGAGTTTTGACAGACAACTTAGGCCATGCCCTCATCTCTTCTGCCAGGTGCCATCTTAGCTCTAAACCGCAAAGCTAGCCCTTCTTTTTTAAGATTTCCCATTTAGGGCCCCACATATATGTACCATAGCTTTCTTACCCATTCATCTGCTGATGGACATTTAGGTTGCTTCCATGTCCTGGCTATTTTAAACAGTGCTGTGATGTACATTGGGGTACAGGTGTCTCTTTCAATTCTGGTTTCTTTGGTGTGTATGCCCAGCAGTGGGGTTGCTGGGTCATAAGGCAGTTTTATTTCCAGTTTTTTAAGGAATCTCCACACTCTTCTCCATAGTAGCTGTACTAGTTTGCATTCCCCCCAACAGTGTAAGAGGGTTCCCTTTTCTCTTCTCCACACCCTCTCCAGCATTTATTGCTTGTAGACTTTTGGATCACAGCCATTGTGATTGGCATGAAATGGTACCTCATTGTGGTTTTGATTTGCATTTCTCTGATAATGAGTGATGTTGAGAATCTTTTCATGTGTTTGCTAGCCATCTTTTCATATGTTTGTTAGACATATGTGTATGTCTTCTTTGGAGAAATGTCTATTTAGTTCGTTGGCCCATTTTTTGATTGGGTCATTTATTTTTCTGGAATTGAGCTGCAGGAGTTGCTTATATATTTTTGAAATTAGTTGTTTGTCAGTAGCTTCATTTGATATTATTTTTTCCCATTCTGAAGGCTGTCTTTTCACCTTGCTTATAGTTTCCTTTATTTATATCTTTCTACTTACTTTAGATTTACTTCTTTCTTCCTTTTCTAGATTTTGGAATTGAAAATTTAGGTCATTGATTTTAAACTTTTCTTCATGTCTATAAATGCTTAAAGCTATGGATTTTTATCCAGTAGCTTTAGCTCCATCTCACAAATTTACATCTATTTTATTTCATTTGAAATATGTTCTAATTTTTGTGATTACTTTTGGCTCAAAATTTTTAAAACTTATGATTAATGATCAGTCTTAACATGTTTGGGTGTTCTTACATAACATATTATAATTGATTTCTTCATTAAACCCATTGAACTTAAAGGCTATCCTCTGATATAATTTTTTATATTATAAAAAATATAAGAGATAAAGACAAAAGAGTAAATAATGTTTTCCAGTTATTCTATGTATTTATTCATATGGTGAAAGTGAAAAGTGAAAGTGAAGTTGCTCAATTATGTCCGACTGTTTGAGACCTCATGCACCGTAGCCTACCAGACTTCTCTGTCCATGGGATTTTCCAAGCAAGAGTACTCGAGTGGGTTGCCGTTTCCTTCTCCAGGGGATCTTCATATGGTATCAAGGTCTAATTATTCTCTCAGTTGCTGACAAAACAATGATAAAACTTCGAACTACCAAAAAATGTCCTGTTATTGAAATTGTGAGTTTCTTCTTTCTGTCAATTTTTGTTTCATATATGTTGAAATTCTGCTTTATCTATACATGTTAATAAATGTTATATCTTATTGATGAATTGCTAATTTTTTATAATAAAAGGCCTCAATCTGGGGTGAAATGTTTTGCCAAAATCTACTGTATCTGATTTTAATATATTCACATCAATCTTTTCTGTTTTCTATCTGCAGGCAAGTTTTCATTATTTATTTTATATTTTTGCCTTATATTTAAAATATATCTTTTGTAGACAGCATAGAGTTGAAATTTACTTTAATATCTTTTCCAATTTTCTTTGCTTCTTTATAGAAGTGTTTCATATATTAATATCTAATGAAAGTACTAATTTGAACAATTTTAAATCTATTATTTTTTTTTATTTCTTCTATTGTTAGCCTCTTTCACTTTTCCCATACTTTTTGATTATTTGAATATCTTTCTTTTTACAATTCAATTTAACCAGTTATTGTTTCTTTTTTTTACTTACAGAACTTCCCAGGTGGCTCAGATGGTAAAGAATCTGCTTTCAGTGCAGAAGATACAGATTTAATCCCTGGGTTGGGAAGATCCCTAGCAGAAGGAAATGGCAGCCCACTTCAGGATTCTTGCCTGGAGAATTCTATGCATAGAGAAGCCTGGTGGGCTATAGTCCATGGGTTGCAGAGATTTGAACATGACTGACCAAATAGGAAAAGGAGTACATCAAAGCTGTATATTGTCACCCTGCTTATTTAACTTCTATGCAGAGTACATCATGAGAAATGCTGGACTGGAAGAAACACAAGCTGGAATCAAGATTGCCGGGAGAAATAGCAATAACCTCAGATATGAAGATGACACCACCCTTATGGCAGAAAGTGAAGAGCAACTAAAAAGCCTCTTGATGAAAGTGAAAGAGGAGAGTGAAAAAGTTGGCTTAAAGCTCAACATTCAGGAAATGAAGATCATGGCATCTGGTCCCATCACTTCATAGGAAATAGATGGGGAAACAGTGGAAACAGTGTCAGACTTTATTTTTTTGGGCTCCAAAATCACTGCAGATGGTGACTGCAGCCATGAAATTAAAAGATGCTTACTCCTTGGAAAAAAAGTTATGAGCAACCTAGATAGTATATTCAAAAGCAGAGACATTACTTTGCCGACTAAGGTCTATCTAGTCAAGGCTATGGTTTTTCCTGTGGTCATGTATGGATGTGAGAGTTGGACTGTGAAGAAAGCTGAGTGCCAAAGAATTGATGCGTTTGAAATGTGGTGTTGGAGAAAACTCTTGAGAGTCCCTTGGACTGCAAAGAGATCCAACCAGTCCATTCTAAGAGAAGGGAACCCTCCTACACTGTTGGTGGGAATGCAAACTAGTACAGCCACTATGGAGAACAGTGTGGAGATTCCTTTAAAAATTGCAAATAGAACTGCCTTATGACCCAGCAATCCCACCGCTGGGCATACACACTGAGGAAACCAGAATTGAAAGAGACACATGTACTACAATGTTCATCGCAGCACTGTTTATAATAGCCAGGACATGGAAACAACCTAGATGTCCATCAGCAGATGAATGGATAAGAAAGCTGTGGTACATATACACAATGGAGTATTACTCAGCCATTAAAAATAATACATTTGAATCAGTTCTGATGAGATGGATGAAACTGGAGCCGATTATACCGAGTGAAGTAAGCCAGAAAGAAAAACACCAATACAGTATACTAACACATATATATGGAATTTAGAAAGATAGCAATGATGACCCGTATGCAGGACAGCAAAAAAGACACAGATGTGTATAGCAGACTTTTGGACTCAGAGGGAGAGGGAGAGGGTGAGATGATTTGGGAGAATGGCATTGAAACATGTATAATATCATGTAAGAATCAAATCGCCAGGCTATGTCCGATGCAGGATATGGCATGCTTGGGGCTGGTACACGGGGATGACCCAGAGAGATGTTGTGGGGAGGGGGGTGGGAGGAGGATTCATGTTTGGGAACGCATGTACACCCGTGGTGGATTCATGTCAATGTATGGCAAAACCGGTACAGAATTGTAAAGTAAAATTAATTAATTAATTTAAAAAAAATAAAGGAGATCAGCCCTGGGTGTCCTTTGGAAGGAATGATGCTAAAGCTGAAAATCCAGTACCTTGGCCACCTCATGCGAAGAGTTGACTCATTGGAAAAGACTGTGATGGTGGGAGGGATTGGGGGCAGGAGGAGAAGGGGACAACAGAGGATGAGATGGCTGGATGGCATCACTGACTAGATGGACATGAGTCTGAGTGAATTCCAGGAGATGGTGATGAACAGGGAGGCCTGGCTTGCTGCACTTCATGGCGTCGCAAAGAGTCAGACACGACTGAGCGACTGAACTGAACTGAACTGAATCAGTTGTATATATTGGATTAGAAAAGAATTTTCAGTGATTGACATACGTAGGATGTTCTATGGAAAAGAATATATGAATTCTTTAGAAATGGTTTCAGCTGAAACAGAAAACCTAACTAATTTAGCTGATTCCTGTAGCTGCTTTGAGAACACGTTGTTAATCTGTAACATTTTTTATATTGGAAAACAACATGGAAGAAGTTTGTCAGAAATTAATTTTTGGTCAGCTAATCATAGGGCTTTATTTTGATAGGTTGGAGTAAATACTTGTAGCCTTCAATGTCCTTAAGTATAGTATTTGTTCTAAAAAATTAAGGGCAACCATTGAATTAAAATAAATGTAATATAAAGTTATGTTTTACTGGAAAATAAAATAGCAAATAAAAGGCAACAGAGAAAAAAAAATGAAGCCAAAAATAAAAGAAGGGATACAAAATGAATTGGTTTGAACAAGTCCAAATATATCATAATAAATTCAAGCAAAGTTATTAGCTCTAACAGAAGAACAGAAAGGATGAATTACATCATACTGAGTATGTGTGTTAAGTTGTGTCAGTGGTGTAGGACTCACCGATGCTGTGGACTGTAGCCCGCCAGGCTCCACTGTCCATGGATTTCCCAGGGAAGAATACTGGAACAGGTTGCCATGCCTTCCTCCAAGGGATCTTCCTAACCCAAGGATCAAACTCACTGTTTCTTTTGTCTCCTGCACTGGCAGTTGGGTTCTTTACCACTAGAGCTATGGGAAGCACTAGTACTGGGTATCAGTTCAGTTCAGTTCAGTAGGTCAGTCATGTCTCACTCTCTGTGACCCCATCAATCGCAGCATGCCAGGCCTCCCTGTCCATCACCATCTCCTGAAGTTCACTCAAACTCACATCCATCGAGTTGGTGATGCCATCCAGCCATCTCATCCTCTGTCTTCCCCTTTTCCTCCTGCCCCCAATCCCTCCCAGCATCACAGTCTTTTCCTCCTGCCCCCAATCCTTCCCAGACTTTTCCAATGAGTCAACTCTTCACATGAGGTGGCCAAAGTACAGGAGTTTCAGCTCTAGCATCATTCCTTCCAAAGAACACCCAGGGCTGATCTCCTTCAGAATGGACTGGTTGGATCTCTTTGCAGTTCAAGGGACTCTCCAGAGTCTTCTCCAACACCACAGTTCAAAAGCATCAATTCTTTAGCAGTCGGCTTTCTTCACAATCCAACTCTCACATCCATACATGAGCACTGGAAAAACCATAGCCTTGACTAGACGGACCTTGTTGGCAAAGTAATGTCTTTGCTTTTCAATATGCTACCATCCTAACCAAAAAGATCTGGTTTTCTATATACTAGTTAAGTCAAAAGTAGTAGGAGAAATGATAAAGTTCATTATCTAAAGCTAAAAGTAATGATTCCCCATGAAGATATAGTAATTTTGAACAGGTATGTAACTAAAAACATAAGACAAAATTTTAAAAGTAAAATTGACAGATTGCAAATTGATTTATCACTGATATTGCAACTTCTAACATTATTATGGGAATCTTTTAAGAAACATCTTAAATATTGTCAGGCTATTACTGCACTTGAATCCATAGGATTCTGTTATTCAGAAGGAACAAAGAAATGGAGGAAGTCATTTGTTTTCACAAATGGAAAATATCTTAAAGTCAATACTACAAAAATGACAAAGGTACTGACATTGGTCTTAGTTAATGAGACAGACACACAATGAGAAAATTGATGGAGCTGGAATTTCTTTTATCTTTTCCTTTTCCATTGTTTCCTTTTCAAAATGTTTACTAGTGAAAGGAAAAGAGAAAAAGAAAAAAGTAAAGTGTAAATCATACTGTTATTGGACAAAATGTTTACAGATCTTCCTTACATATTATACCATAAGGAGACTTAGATGGAATTATAATGTATACTTATTTCTAACTCACAAAGCCCAACCATCTGTATTATTAAAGTTATCACTCCAACCTACTATTTGATGTGTTAAATTTCTATTTTCAGAGACAAAATTTGACTATCAAATATTTGCATAATAATAAAAAGTCATGTTAACTCACAAAATAAATCTACACTTTCAGTTGTAATATGGAGATAAATGATATCAGTCCTGAAATCAGGTGTTCTCACTTTTATTATCTGTGGTACTCCATGCTTCCAGGGCATTACTAATGGGAATGTCCAGAGCCTACTGTGCTAGAAACAAACAAAAAAGCAAAAATATTTAATAAGCTATAAAAATGTTGAAAGGAATTGCTAAAGATGCCCAAATAAAAACTATTACTTTCTCAGTGTAGCATGATTGTCCAATTCACATAGTTTTTTGTTTGTTTGTTTGTTTTTTCCTAGGGTACTTGAGTGGTATGAATCACACGTCCCGTTCAGTTCAGTTCAGTCACTCAGTCGTGTCTGACTCTTTGCAACCCAGTGGACTGCAGCACACCAGGCTTCCATGTTCATCACCAACTTCTGGAGCTTGTTCAAACTCATGTCCATCAAGTCAGTGATGTCATCTAACCATCTCATCCTGTCTTCCCCTTCTCCTCTTTCAATCCTTCTCAGCATCAAGGTCTTTTCCAATAAGTCAGTTTTTCCCATCATGTGGCCAAAGTATTGGAGCTTCAGCTTCAGCATCAGTCCTTCCAATGAATATTCAGGACTGATTTCCTTGAGGATTGACTGATTTGATCTCCTTTCAGTCCAAGGAACTCTCAAGAGTCTTCTCCAACATCACAGTTCAAAAGCATCAATTTGTTGGTGCACAGCCTTTTTTATAGTCCAACTTTCACATCCATACATGATTACTGGTAAAACTGTAGCTTTGACTAGATGGACCTTTGTTGGCAAAGCAATGTCTCTGCTTTTTAATATATTGTCTAGGTTTGTCATAACTTTTCTTCAAAGGAGCAAGTGTCTTTTAATTTCATGGCTGCAGTCACCATCTGCAGTGATTTTGGAGCCCAAAAGAATAAAATCCGTCACTGTTTCCATTGCATGTACATGTTTCATCAAAATGCATGTGCCCAAGCCCTAACCCCGTATGTAATGTTATCCAGAAAATGGACTTTTGTGAGGTAACTAGATCATGAGGATGGAGCCTTGAGAATGGTATTAGTGCCCTTATAAGAAGAAAATTAAGAACTAGCTTACACTGTCTCTGCGGAAAATTCTGAAAGAGATGGGAATACCAGACCACCGGACCTGCCTCTTGAGAAATCTGCATGCAGGTTAGGAAGGAACACTTAGAACTGGACATGGAACAACACACTGGTTCCAAATGGGAAAAGGAGTACGTCAAGGCTGTATATTGTCACCCTGCTTATTTAACTTCTATGCAGAGTACATCATGAGAAACACCAGACTGGAAGAAACACAAGCTGGAATCAAGATTGCCGGGAGAAAGAGCAATAACCTCAGATATGCAGATGACACCACCCTTATGGCAGAAAGTGAAGAGCAACTAAAAAGCCTTTTGTTGAAAGTGAAAGAAGAGAATGAAAATGTTGGCTTAAAGCTCAACATTCAGAAAACGAAGATCATGGCATCTGGTCACATCACTTCATGGGAAATAGATGGGGAAACAGTGGAAACAGTGTCAGACTTTATTTTTTGGGGCTCCAAAGTCACTGCAGATGGTGATTGCAGCCATGAAATTAAAAGATGTTTACTCCTTGGAAGAAAAGTTTTGACCAACCTAGATAGTATATTCAAAAGCAGAGACATTACTTTGCCGACTAAGGTCCGTCTAGTCAAGGCTATGGTTTTTCCTGTGGTCATGTATGGATGTGAGAGTTGGACTGTGAGGAAGGCAGAGCGCCAAAGAATTGACGCTTTTGAACTGTGGTATTGGAGAAGACTCTTGAGAGTCCCTTGGACTGCAAGGAGATCCAACCAGTCCATTCTGAATGAGATTAGCCCTGGGATTTCTTTGGAAGAAATGATGCTAAAGCTGAAACTCCAGTACTATGGCCACCTCATGCGAAGAGTTGATTCATTGAAAAAGACTCTGATGATGGGAGGGATTGGGGGCAGGAGGAGAAGGGGTTACCAGAGGATGAGATGGCTGGATGGCATCACGGACTCGATGGACGTGAGTCTGAGTGAACTCCGGGAGTTGGTGATGGACAGGGAGGCCTGGCGTGCTGGGATACATGGGGTCCCAAAGAGTTGGACACGACTGAGTGACTGAACTGAACTGAACACTCTCTCTGATATGTGAGGATAGAAGAAGAACTCAGACATCTTCAACTCAAAAAAGAGTTCTTCATGGAATTCAGCCATCGTGGCACCCGGGCTTATATTTTTTGCCTCCATACTTGTGAGAAATAAAATTCTGTTGTTTTTTTTTTTTTAAATTCTGTTTTTTTAAACCATCTGGTATATGAAAATTTGTTATGGAAGCCCAAATGGACTAACACACTGGTACAAGAATTCTGTGGAGAAGGAAATGGCAACCCACTCCAGTATTCTTGCCTGAAGAATCCCCATGGACAGAGGAACCTGGCAGGCTATAGTCCATGGTGTTGCAGAGAGTCAGACACGACTAAGCAACTAACACACACACACACACACAAACACGCACACAAGAATTCTGAAGACACATTATTGTGTACAGGAGGAAATGGGTAATTTTACTTCTCATTTCTTGGACATTTATATAAATATCTCCAAGTGACAGCTTTTATTACAGCAGAAGACTAAATAATTTATAATAATCAGAGTAGCTTTCTTTATACTCATCAAAATATATCCCTTTCTAGGATTGTATCTCATGTTTTAGTTGTCAAGTATTAACATAAACTTGATGACAGATACTTTGGCTTTCAGAACTCCCTAGAAAAATGAAAACAAGAAGAAAAGAGAGAACTTTGGGATGTATAGTCAATATGAGACTGAGGAAATATTGTGTCCATTTTATTTAAACAATATAAGAAGTTACCAAAACAGGTTCGTCATGTTTATTTGTATACCATTATCCCATTGCAGAATACACAGGATGCTATATATTTAATTAGAGCTCAGTATCTTTTCTACAGGGCTTCCTAGGTGACACAGTGATAACAAATCTGACTGCCAATGCAGGAAATGCAAGAGATGTGGGTTTAATCCTTGGGTTGAGAAGATCCTCTAGAGTAGGAAATGGCAACCCATTCCAGTATCCTTGTCTGCAAAGATCCTCGGAGAGAGAAACCTGGTGGTCTATAGTACCCAGGATTGCAAAGAGTCAGACATCACTGGGCACACATGAGCACTCTTCTACAAGGTGCTTTGCTCACCTCTTCACAATATTTATTATTTTATATTTGAAATGCCCCTTCCTATACTTCAAGATTCTTCTCCCTATCAAGGAAAGGCTGTCATGTTACAAAGAGTCTATTATCATGTGTGTCTAATGAAAAAAGAAAAAATATGAATGGACTTGGGTTCCTAGTTCAACATGTAAGGGGATTGGAAGTCAACATTTTGTCCTAAAAACAAGTAAAAAATTTAGAAAGATGGTAATGATAACCCTATATGCAAGACAGCAAAAGAGACACAGATGTATAGAACAGTCTTTTGGACTCTGTGGGAGAGGGAGAGGGTGGGATGATTTGGGAGAATGACATTGAAACATATATAATATCATATAAGAAACGAATCACCAGTCCAGGTTCAATGCAAGATACAGGATGCTTGGGGCTGGTGCACTGGGATGAAACAGAGGGATGGTACAGGGAGGGAGGTAGGAGGGGGGTTCAGGATTGGTAACACGTGTACACCCATGGTGGATTCATGTTGATGCATGGCAAAATCAATACAATATTGTAAAGTAATTAGCCTCCAATTAAAGTAAATAAATTTAAATTAAAAAAATGAACAGATGGAAAACTCAACAACTCTCCTTGGATCATAAGAGAAGGGAGGACACAGGGCAAGCTATTGCCTCCAAGACTGGAGAGATATACAGATGGATACACAGAATTACAATTACCGTCCACCACAGAAACCAGTGCCAGGTAGAAAAACCTGATCTCAGATTGAAAAATTGCAGGAGACTCAGTGTAGGCAACTCTGAGAGTTAAAATATTTAGGGAAAACCAATTATAAAGGTCTGCTACAGTACTGTAAGATTCACCTCCAGGAGCTAAACTAGGTCCCCAAAGTAAACATCAGGAAAAAAAAAAAAAAGTCTACTTAGCCTTTCAGCAGGAAAGAGAAGAAAATTAATCATTTTGAAACATATCAGAACATTTTGTTCTTGAAAAGACTGTCCCTTAGGAAAAACTAGTTAGCCAGAGTATAACCTGCTGGATTATTTTCTGAGTCTAACTGAAACCTGAAGGGAAGAAAGTAACCAACACCAGTCAGTTCTAGTGTCACTTCTCAGCTCCACCCAGGAAAAGAAAATCCTCAACTACTGGCCCTTCTAAACTTCCATATAGAAGAAGGAAAACACAAGTCCAGCCCACTCTAGCTATCCTGTCCTACATTAAGGGAGAGAAAAATGGAGAAACATTTGTCAAATGCATAGTGCTGAGGCATAGACTCACTAAAAGACTCAGATTTAATCTTTGGACTATAGAACATTTATCTTTTCAAAGCTCCTTTTTACATTCTACTGGAAGATCTAGCTAATGCAGTAAGACAATAAAAGGAACTACAAATTTTACATATCAAGATGGGCAAAATAGAACTCTTCTTGTTTGTCAATGACATGTTCATAAACAAAAACAACAAAAATCTCTGAGAAATAATAAGCATGTAATAGCAAGGTTTCAGGATACAAGGTCAAAGTATAAAAGTTAATCACTTTCTTATATACCAACAGTGAACAAATGGAATTTGAAATTTTATATATATATATATATATATATATATATATAATTTATATTGACAGCTGCCCAAATGAAATGCCTAGGTATAACTATGATAAGAACTATATAAAGAAAGAGCTTCCCAGGTGGCTCTGTGGGAAGGAATAGCCTGCCAAAGCAGGAGATCCAGGTTCAGTCCATGGATTGGGAAGATTCCCTGGAGAAGGAAATGGCAACCCATTCCAATATTATTGCCTGGGAAATCCCATGGACAGAAGAGCCTGGTGAGCTATAGTTCTTGGGGAAGCAAAAGAGTCGGACATGACTTAGTGACTAAACAACAACAACAATATAAATTTACTAAAACTTTGAGGAACAGAATCACATAATTAAATTGAAGATATATTCTGTGTTCATAAATAAGAAGACTCACTATTGTCAGATGTCAGTTCCTTCAAAATTGATCTATATATTCTATGCAATACCAATCAAGATCCCAGCAAACTATTTTGTCAATACTGACAAACTTTCTAAAGTTTAAATGGAGAAACAAAAGACCCATAATAGCTGAAAGAGAGGAACAAATTTGAAAGACTGACGTTACTCAATTTCAAAACTTATTATAAACCCACAGTAATTAAAACAGTGTGCTTTTGGTGAAAAATAGACAAGTAGATCAATGGAATTGAGTACAAAGACCATTGATAGACTCACATAAATATATTAACTGATTTTTAACAAAGTAGAAAAGACAATACGATGAACCAAAGATAACCTTTTTTAAAAAAATGGTTCTGGAACAACTGATCTTCAAATTAAAATAATGAATCTAGATATAGATACTATCTCCTGCACAAAAATAGCTCAAAATGGTACACAATACTAAACAAATGCAAAACGATAAAATTCCTAAACCTAAAAGACGTTCTTGCTGTTTAGTTGCTAAGTCATGGCCTACTCTTTTGGAACTCCATGAACTGTAACCCACCAGGCTTTTCTATCCATAGGATTTTCCAGGCAATAATACTTGAGTGGGTTTCCAGGGTACCTTTGCAACCCAGGGATCAAATCCATATCACCTGCTTGGCAGGCAGCTTCTTTATCACTGAGCCACATGAGGAGCCCTCCTAGAAGATAACATAATAGAAAATCTAGATGATCCTGGGTATGGCAATGATGTTTTTAGATACAACATCAAGAGCATGATCCATAAAAGAAATGCAGATGAACTGACTTATACAAATTAAAAACTTTAGCTATGTGAAGTTCAATATCAAGAGAATGAGAAGATATCTTAGACTGAGAGAAAATATTTGCCAAAATAAAGCAACAACATAGAAAAACATTATACAAAATATGGAAAGATCTCCTAAAATTTAACAATAAAAATATAAGTAGCCTAATTACAAAATGGGTTAAAATCCTGAACAAATAGCACCAAAGAAGTTATATAGATGACAAATAAACATGAAACAAGCCATTGCATACCACATACAATCAGGGAAATGCAAATTAAAACAATGAGATACCATTATACACCAATTAGAATGGTCAAATCTAGTACATTGACAATATCAAATACTGATGAGGATGTAGAACAACAGAACCCTAATCCACTGCTAGTGGAAATGTAATATGGTACAGCCATTGTTAAAAACAGTTTGAGAGTTTCTTACAAAAGTAAGAAATTATGAAAAGACATGGGACTTCCCTGGTGGTCCAAAGGTTAAGAATCTGCTTGCTAATGCAGGAAATACCAGTTCAATCCCTGGTCTAAGAAGATTCCACATGCCGTGGGGTAACAAATCCCGTGCATCACTACTACCGATGGCTACATACTCCATACAACCCAACTACTGGAGCCTAGGGGTCATAGAGCCGGTACACTGAAGCAAGAGAAGCCACCACAACAAGAAGCCTGTGTATCACTACTATAGAGTAGCCCCTGCTAACCCTGCACAGCAAGAAAGATGCAGCACAGCAAAAAATAAATAAATAAACAAAAAAATTAAAAAGAAAAGACATGGAGGAATGTTAATTGTGTATTATTAAATGAAAGAAGCCAATCTGAAAAAAAAATAGAAAAACTACATAGTAAAAGTTTACAGCTACCACGTATGACATTCTTGGTAAAAGTAAAACTATGGAGATAGTAACAAGATCAGTGGTTGTCAGAGGCTGAGGTAGAAGAATGGTAAATATATGGAGTACAGAGGATTTTCAGAGCAATGAAGATATTTTGCATGGTGCTATAGTGATAGACACATTCCATTGTGTGTGTGTGCATGCTCAGTCACTTCAGTCGTTTACAGCTCTTTGAGACCCTATAGAATGTAGCCTGCCAAGCTCTTCTATCGTAGGATTCTCCAAGTGAGAATACTGGAGTGGGTTGCCATTCCTTTCTGCAGGGTAGCTTCCCACACCAGTGATCGAACCCAGGTCTCCTGCATTGCAGGTGGATTCTTTACCACTTGGCCATTTTGGAAGGCACACATGGCATTGTACTTTTATCTAAACTAACAGAATATATAAGACCAACAGTGAACATTAATGTAAATGAAGAACTTTAGGTGATTATGATATTCAATATAAGATTACCATTTGTTAACATGTACCATTCTGATTTGTTGTTGTTCAGTCACTAAGTCGTGTCTGACTCTGCAACTGCATGGACTGCAGCACGACAGGCTTTCCTGTCCTTCACTATTGCCCAGAGTTTTCTCAAGCTCATGTCCATTGAGTGAGTGATGTCATCCAATCATCTCATCTTTGTCTGCCCCTTCTCCTCCTGCCCTCAATCTTTCCCAGCATCAGGGTCTTTTCCAGTGATTCAGCTCTTCCCATCAGAGGGCCAAAAGAATGGAGTTTCAGCTTCAGCATCAGTCCTTCCAATGAATATTCAAGATTGATTTCCTTTAGGATTGATTGGTTTGATCTCCTTGCAATCAAAAGGACTTTCAAGGGTCTTCTCCAACATCACAGTTTGAAAGCACCAATCATTTGGTGTTCAACCTTCTTTATGGTCCAACTCTCATATCTGTACACAACTACTGGAAAAAACGTAGCTTTGATTATACAGATCTTTGTCATCAAAGAGAGGCCTCGGCTTTTTAATATGCTGTCTAGATTTGTCATATCTTTTCTTCCAAGGAGCAAGTGTCTTTTAATTTCATGGCTGCAGTCACCATCTGCAGTGATTTTGCGGCCCAGGAAAATAAAGCCTGTCACTGTTTCCACTTTTTCCCCTTCTATTTTCCATGAAGTAATAGGACCAGATGTCATGACATTAGTTTTTCGAATTTTTAGTTTTAAGCCTGCTTTTTCCACTCTCGTCTTTCTCCTTCATCAAGAGACTTTTTAGTTCCTCTCCACTTTTTGCCCTTCGAATTATGTCATCTGCTTATCTGAAGTTGTTGATTTTTTTTTCCTGGAAATCTTGATTCTAGCTTGTGATTCATCCACTCATTCATTCATTCATTCCATGATAGGGAATATTAATAGGGGAGACTACTTTTCTTGGGGCAGTGAGTATATGAGACATTTTTGTACCATTCTCTTTTGTAATGAGCGTAAAATTCCTCTAAAAATGTTTACAATTTTTATAAGAGCTTTGACAAAATGGGACAGAGAAGGGAAAGTATTTTAAGTCAATAAAACCTAAGAATAGCCACTCTTGTTACTATTTTTAAGTTAAGTGCTTCCTTTCAGTATACTGGGCTTCTCTGGTGGCTCAGCTGGTAAAGAATTCACCTGCAATGTGGGAGACCTGGGTTCGATCCCTGGGTTGGCAAGATACCCTGAAGAAGAGAATAGCTACCCACTCCAGTATTTTGGCCTGGAGAATTCCATGGATAGAGGAGCGTGGTAGGCTACAGTCCATGGAGTCACAAACATTTGGACATCAGTGAGAGACTTGATGCTTTTGAACTATGGTGTTGGAGATGACTCTTGAGAGTCCCTTGGACTGCAAGGAGATCCAACCAATGCAGTCTGAAGGAGATCAGCCCTGGGATTTCTTTGGAAGGAATGATGCTAAAGCTGAAACTCCAGTACTTTGGCCACCTCATGCAAAGACTTGACTCATTGGAAAAGACTCTGAAGCTGGGAGGGATTGGGAGCAGGAGGAGAAGGGAATGAGAGAGGATGAGATGGCTGGATGGCATCACTGACTCGATGAACGTGAGTCTGAGTGAACTCCAGGAGTTAGTGACGGACAGGGAGGCCTGGTGTGCTGCGATTCATGGGGTTGTAAAGAGTCGGACGTGACTGAGTGAATGAACTAAATTGAACTGAGAGACTTCTACTTTCACTTTCAGTATACTGTGTTACCCATTGGAGAAAGCAGTTTAGGCTAAAGCATTTAAACTTTGTTTTCTGAGCTCCCACAGCCAGAGGCCCAAGAATGGAAACACCAGAATGGCTACATTTCTCTGAGGCAAAGTTCTTTCTCAATGGTCCTACTTATTTCTCAAAGGTACATGTTCAGGGGACTTCCCTGGTGATCCAGTGATTGAGACTCTGCTCTTCCAGTGCTTTCACTGCAGGTGGTGCAGATTTGATCCTTGGTTGGGGAACTAAGATCCCACATACCTTACAGTGCAACCAAAGGGCACAAAAACAAGAAGTACCTGTTCATGTAGTGTTATATTTTCAAATGAAAATACAAAAATTTTCAAAAATAAAATGAATATAGGTAGATTGACTTCTCTTAATTTCACTGGGCAAGAAAGGGCTGGCAATGCCCCATTGCACATAAGATAGCTTCTTGTCTTCTCCTAATTATTTCTGTGACTCTTTAGCTCCTAGAGCCTGAAGAATTTACAGTATGTCTGAAGGCTTGTCTCAGCTACTTCCTTTTATTTCCTGTACTATTCCCCCTCTCTCCTACCCATTAAAACCAACATATATGTACTCTATCACTTCCTATCAAGTGTCTACTGTTGCCTTGCGCTATGACATCTAGGTATCAGGAGCCACTTGAATGAAACACTAATGAACAGGTAATTGAATGCTATGAAAAATATTGGAATTCTTATCCTTAATGACAAGACTGATTTAGAATAGAATTTGAAAATTAAGAGTTTTTGTTTCAGCAAAAACTCTTTCTCTCAAGATAAATAGACAGGACAGTAGACAAATAGAGATAGATGATGGACACACAAACATATAGATATAAAGACAGAAAATATATTTATGTTGTTGGGAAAAGATTGGAGAACAAGATCCTTTTTAACAAATCATAAAGTCTCATTGCCCACAGACACCACCTTTACCAATTGACCTGCAGCCAATTCAGCTCACACATTTTATTCTTTCTTGAACCCTGTGCATTTAAGTTTGAGGCTCCTGGTTTTGTGTATTCAACTGGATAATTGCACTTAAAAAAAAAAAAACTAACAAAGCAAAGGATTCATTAAAATAAAATATATTATGTGTAAGCTCATGAATCAAAAGTAAAACTTAAATTAATAGACCAAAAAGTCCACAAAAGGCAGTATTTTCCAAACTGTATTGAGGATGTACAAAAAAAATAATAATTATTATTCCAAGTGCAAAATATATATATATATATATATATAGGAACACTATTTTTTTTAAAAAAAAAAGAGAATTGACAATGTGATTTTTTTTTTAAATTGTAGTATTTCACATAATCTGAAATGAATTAATGTGTAATTTGAGTCATAAAAGTATCTTCAGGAGTGTGTATGTTCAGTGCTTCATATGTATATTTTGTAATGAAATCTTTATGTATGTGCAGGCATGCAGTACCTTCTGGAATGAGTGGTTTTTGAACCATTTTTTAACTCCTCTCCTTGGTGTTTTTCTTTACCTTAAAAAGTAACAGGATTCACATGAAAGTCTCTGTAATCTTTCCAAATTTCAACAGGAAAGATTGGGAAAAAAAGGCATAATAATAAGACATTAAATATAATGCATAATTTTACTAGAGTTTATGTATAACTGGGTTCACTGCCAACTGTTCACTGCAGGCTCTTCTTGTCTCTACTTCCAATACAGATACCTAAAATCTCATGTCATATATTCTAATTCAGCAGGCCTGTAGGATTGGGGTCTTTAGACATGAGTATGTTTTAATAGGATCCTCACTTGATTCTAATGCAGTCTAATTTTGTCATGTACCATTCTGGACTCTTCTTGCTTATAATGATATTCAATATCTCTTTGTCTAACAAAATCATATGGACATCATTTTTCATTTACCTTTACCTTTACATGCGTTTCATCCTCTGGGAATCTAATCTTTCATGCTTGGACATTGCACTGCCTCCATTACCCTGTATTCCATGGACAGGAATATATACCTTCTGGCCCTGCTGCAGTTGTTACTTTAGTTGTTACAACTGCCTAAGACTTTTGACAAAGAAACTACATTACCTTTGTGGAGAAAAAAAAAAAAATCTAATATCCAAGAAAATTACTCATGTTCAACATTAGGACACAATGACCACAATAAGAAAAAAAATAGTAGCTGAGAGAGAACAGGTTTTATACATGCCAAAGATGGGCAGATTTTCGTCTCAAACATAAATAAAAACTGTGGTTATTTAAAAAAAAACAACCCCAGTTTCATTCAGTTTCAGGTATTGCATTACAGTGCATAAATCTAATGAAATATAGCCCTCAGGTTAAACAGAGATGCTCCCTTCAAATAAATGAATATTAACCAGCCCATGACATTCTCAGTCTCATTAGCCCCAACTAGTTATTTTAGCTGCTGCATATATAGGCTGGCCTTCCACAGAGATCGACCCACCTGGGGTAATAAATTGAAAACTGATGTCAGGAGAATTGCAAATCAGTTTCAAAGCAAAGAAATACAGTGGGAACATCAACGATGTTGACAAAGACTTCTCCCAGTGTTCTGCATTCTCTCATCAGCTGTCCTCACCTGGGGACAACAAACAGGATGGTCCCATATGAATCTCACTTTCTTGCCTTCTTTTGTATTTGTGGCTTTCTTTGTCTTGTCTCATTTTTTGCATTTTTTTCTCCTCTATTTAATAACACAAAGGAGAAATGGAACAGCCAAAATACATACCAGTGTCTTCTAAAATACAAGCACATGCAATGGTGGAAGATTTGCAGTGTGATTTCTCAATTTTACTTCTTACTGTGATAATAATAGTCAGTTATGGATTCTTTATTTTTACCAGAATTAAATCTTCATCTAGAAAGTATCACTACATCCTGCTTTTCTCATCTTATCATCTTTTGTCAGCTACTTCCCTAAAAATTATATTCAGTTCAGTTCAGTTCAGTCATTCAGTCGTGTCCGACTCTTTGCAACCCCATGAGTCACAGCACACTAGGCCTCCCTAACGATCACCAACTCCCGGAATTCACTCAGACTCACGTCCATCGAGTCCGTGATGCCATCCAGCCATCTCATCCTCTGTCGTCCCCTTATCCTCCTGCTCCCAATCCCTCCCAGCATCAGAGTCTTTTCCAATGAGTCAACTATTCGCATGAGGTGGCCAAAGTACTGGAGCTTCAGCTTTAGCATCATTCCTTCCAAAGAAATCCCAGGGCTGATCTCCTTCAGAATGGACTGGTTGGATCTCCCTGCAGTCAAAGGGACTGTCAAGAGTCTTCTCCAACACCATAGTTCAAACGCATCAATTCTTCGGCACTCAGCCTTCTTCACAGTCCAACTCTCACATCCATACATGACCACAGGAAAAACCATAGCCTTGACTAGACAGACCTTAGTCGGCAAAGTAATGTCTCTGCTTTCGAATATACTATCTAGGTTGGTCATAACTTTTCTTCCAAGGAGTAAGCGTCTTTTAATTTCATGGCTGCAGTCACCATCTGCAGTGATTTTGGAGCCCAAAAAAATAAAGTCTGACACTGTTTCCACTGTTTCCCCATCTATTTCCCATGAAGTGATGGGACCAGATGCCATGATCTTCATTTTCTGAATGTTGAGCTTTAAGCCAACTTTTTCACTCTCCTCTTTCACTTTCATCAGGAGGCTTTTTAGCTCCTCTTCACTTTTTGCCATAAGGGTGGTTTCATCTGCATATCTGAGGTTATTGATATTTCTCCCAGCCATCTTGATTCCAGCTTGTGTTTCTTCCAGTCCAGCGTTTCTCATGATGTACTCTGCATAGAAGTTAAATAAGCAGGGTGACAATATACAGCTTTGATGTACTCCTTTTCCTATTTGGAACCAGTCTTTTGTTCCATGTCCAGTTCTAACTGTTGCTTCCTGACCTGCATACAGATTTCTCAAGAGGCAGGTTAGGTGGTCTGGTATTCCCATCTCTTTCAGTTGTGTAAGTAATTATCTTTGAATATTAAAAAAAGTTGTCAAGACATCTTTTAATATGATAATTTAATTCAATGTCAGTGTTACCAGTGATTGCTACATCAATAACACCAATGGCAGTTCTCAACGTTGATCTTTACTTATTTGCATTATGTAATAGAACTGGACATGGAACAACAGAATGGTTCCAAATAGGAAAAGGAGTACGTCAGGGTTGTATATTGTGACCCTGCTTATTTAACTTCTATGCAGAGTACATCATGAGAAATACTGGACTGGAAGAAACACAAGCTGGAATCAAGATTGCTAGGAGAAACATCAATAACCTCAGATATGCAGATGACACCACCCTTATGGCAGAAAGTGAAGAGGAACTAAAAAGCCTGTTGATGAAAGTAAAAGAGGAGAGTGAAAAAGTTGGCCTAAAGCTCAACATTCAGAAAACGAAGATCATGGCATTCAGTCCCATCATTCCATGGGAAATAGACGGGGAAACAGTGTCAGACTTTATTTTTTGGGGCTCCAAAATCACTGCAGATGGTGATTGCAGCCATGAAATTAAAAGACACTTACTCCTTGGGAGAAAAGTTATGAGCAACCTAGATAGTATATTCAAAAGCAGAGACATTACTTTGCCAACTAAGGTCCGTCTAGTCAAGGCTATGGTTTTTCCAGTAGTATGGATGTGAGAGTTGGACTGTGAAGAAGGCTGAGTGCCGAAGAATTGATGCTTTTGAACTGTGGTGTTCGAGAAGACTCTTGAGAGTCCCTTGGACTGCAAGGAGATCCAACCAATCCATTCTGAAGGAGATCAGTCCTGGGTGTTCAATGGAAGGAATGATGCTAAAGCTGAAACTCCAGTACTTTGGCCACCTCATGCGGAGAGTTGACTCATTGGAAAAGACTTTGATGCTGGGAGGGACTGGGGGCAGGAGGAGAAGGGGACGACAGAGGATGAGATGGCTGGATGGCATCACGGACTCGATGTAAGTGAGTCTGAGTGAACTCCGGGAGTTGATGATGGACAGGGAGGCCTGGTGTGCTGCGATTCACGGGGTCGCAAAGAGTCAGACACGACTGAGCAAGTGAAGTGAAGTGAACTGAACTGAACTCAACTGAACTGAATACATAACTTTCTCCTTGATATGCCTCCTTCATTTGGGTTCCAAGATCCCACAATCTCCTTGTTCTTCTCCTGATTCACTGACTACCTCTTAGTTTCTTTTTCTGGCTTCTTCTAATCACCCTGATCTTGAAATGTGCTATAACCCAAATTTCACACATTTTCTTCATCTTTTTTATAGCTATTCTTATTATCTTGGAGATTTAATGTAGTCTCTTGACAAATAACGGCTGTATGCTGATGGCTTATTTATTAGTTTCCAGAGCTGCTGTGACAAAGTACCATAAATTGGGTAACTTGAAACCAACTGAAATTTCTCTCTCATAGTTCTGGTAGCTGAAATTTGAAACCATGGTGTTGTCAAGGCCGTATTCTATCTGAAGGCTCTAGGGGAGACTCTCTTCCATGTTCCTCTCTTCAATCCTTGTCTTGTTGGAAAACTGGGGTGTTATTGTGCCTTATGGATGCTTCACTCAATCTCCCCTCCTCATTGTAACATGCTTCCTTGCATGTCTGTGTCTTTTCCTCTTAATAAGAACACAGTTATAGTGATGAAGAATCCACCCTACTCTAGTGTAATCTCATTTTATTTTAATTAATTACACTTGCAATTATTATATTTCTAAATAAAGTCCCATTCTGAGATTTCAAGAAGAACATGAATTTCATGGGGACACCATTCGACCTAGTATCTCTTTTGTGAACTCCAAACATGTATATCCAAATTCACATCATATCTCTATTTAACAGATATTTCAGGTTTAGCATATAGAAAGCCAGACCTCTGTTCTGCTATCCTAAATATATATTACTACAATCTCTCAATCTCAATTATAGAAACTTCATCCTCCCAGGTACTCATGCAAAAACCTTAAAGACATTCTTTCTCCTTTCTTTATTTCATGTTATTTATGTTCAGTTGCTAAATCATGTCCAATTCTTTTGCGACCCTATGGACTGTAACCCACCAGGCTCCTCTGTCCATGGGATTCTCCAGGCAAGGATCCTGGAGTAGATTGCCATTTCCTTCTCCAGGAGATCTTCCCAACTCAGGAATCAAACCCATGCCTTATACCTCACCACTAATTATTCAAAAAATTATGACAGTTTAAAAGCATGTATCCAGAGTACAATTTCTCCTTGCCATTTCTATTCTAAACCCTGTCAAGCTTATCAAACCAATTTCTTGTGATTATTCACAAATGTGTTGTCCCATTTTTCTCTTTTCCCTTCTTGGGTCTATTTTCAAAAATATGTGGAGTGTAAAGCCATCACCTTAAAACCAAGTCAGACGATGTCATTTTCTGTCCAAAGTACAGCTAAAGCTTTCCCCTTCTTTCTGAGCAAAACTAATGTCTTGTTAAAAGGGTCTATAAGAATGTTCTTCCACTTACCTCTCTGACTAGATCCCCCAACTACATGGGGCCGCTTTGTCTTCCTGTTATTTATCAGGTACGTTACTGTTTGAGAACTTCTGCATTTGCTTCCCCCTTTGCCTGGATTCTATTTCTTAGTTATTCTCAGGTTTATTCCATCCTTTCTTAGAAGTCTTTATTTAAATGTCATGTTTTCTCTGAGGCCTGCTATGAATATTCTATTTAAAATGTTGCTGCCCCAAACTCTCAATCCCCATTTCCAATTAATTAGATTTTTCTCCATAGGACATACCACTTATACTACTTCTATGTACTTACATTACAGAACTGACACTACCTATTTTGCTTATGTGTCTCCCTTCTTCAGAATGAAACTGTCAGGAGGATAGGGGTTTTATGAGCTTTGTTCATTGTCATATCTCCTGCATTTAGAATAATGTCACACAGTGATGTTAATTACTATTGCTGAATGAGCCATGCCCATTTACAATAAATAGTAGGAAGCCTTATGGACTGTGTTTAAGAACAACAGGTTCTACCTCAACAACAGATTCTGTTATTCTTTATAACACATCTGCTCTGTAGCGAGTCTCTTAATCTCATAAAATTCTGTTTTGTGGATATCTCCCTTTATGTGAACCCAATCTCAGAAGCACTAAACCAGACTATAGAACCGTACTCAGTCTTTCTGTCTCAGAATTTCCTACATACTTGGAAGATTTGTAAAAGGCCAGTGTTACACCATGAATAGACCAAACTTCTATTTGCCATTGTCAAATGCATCTCTTTCTGAAGAAACTCTACAATTATTTTTAAAGCTTTAAATAGTTACAAAGCATGAGCAGTCTCTCTCTTTACAGATGTGGCTCAAGTCTTAAATCAACATGTCTAATGTATAAGAATGGACAGACCTAGATTTTGTCCTGATCAGAAAAGTGAAAGAAGAATGCAAATAGTAAAGGGGGAAACAATTGCTGACTTGCTCAGCTTTGTCCTGAAGAAACTAAAAATACTGCAAATCCCTCAGAGTTCCTCCACCCCTTCTCCACCAGTTGTTATACAGAGATAACATTTAAAAACCTTTGTTTTTCTTCTCTTTTTAATTGCTTACAGTATTAGGATTTATCTTTATGATATGGATAAAATGTTTTTTTCAGAAATTACAATGTTTTAGAAAAGGGAAAATATTTCCCAAAGTACTGTATTAATGAATGTTTATGAGATTCTATTTTGGCAATTCAAAGGGCTCCTGAGATACCTATTCAGAGAGCTCATTTCAACAAGATAGACATTTAGTTTGACAATAAACCAGGTTATTTCATATAAGATGTGGAAGTTTCCTTCAAATGTTAACTAATTATCCCATTCCGAACACAGATAATCATGAATTCATTTTATTTACATTCACAGAAAAATATTGAATAACATATCTTTATACAGTGACAGTATAAGATGTTTTGAACCTCTTTAAATTTTAATTTCATTGTGAAATTCCAATTAATTATGAGTGGACTTATACTGTTGTAGTATAAGAGAGAGAAAAGCCAATTCCATAGAGTTGGGCAAACACCTACTCACTGATTGATCATAAAACTTTCATCCTATTAGAAAGTAAAATGAGGTCACTTGATCAATTTAAGGATATGCTTGTGGCAGATGTAGTTTTGGGAATTACAGACAATATTTTCCATGGGAGAGACTTAGCATAACTTTTGCCATGCTATTTGAAGACATGTCTACTGATAAAATCAGATTTAAAGGTATTAATCACTGCTAGTGAGATTTTTAAGAAACTTTCCCACAATATACTAAATGGCTTTTGACACAGTAGAAAAGAAAGAAGAAAAATTATGTTTCCATGATCTATTATTTCTCTAGAAGATGAATTAGAATGTTGCTTGAAAAATATTGACATTGCACAGCTTCTGTCTCAGTAGCTGAATCATCAGACCATACACATTCTGATTACTCAATTAGATATTCAGATTGAAAAAAATCCATTGTTTTTTAAAACAAATAAGGGATCTTTTGATCCCTCATTTCTATAAATTGCTTCCACTGATTGTAATCTCTTTCTCTGTCTTCTGTAGCACTGAGAATTTGAGGCTGCATGGAGAACAATGAAATTCTGAGAACACAAGTTTAGAAACCATCCAAAGCCTAACGGAAGAAGATTTTGTAGGTCACAGTGACAGAAAGAGTGGAGATTACTAAGACAACTGTATCCAGAAACTTACTTGGTGATGAATTGTATATTATTGGTGAGAGGTGGGAGGTAGCTAGAAATACTGTTGGTTTCTGGATTATAAATTTGGGTTGACAGAGATGATGGGTAGATGATGGACAGAAAATGAGCCTATCTGGAAAACAGACATACTGTTGTAGTATAAGAGAGAGAAATTTGAAATTAGCTTGAAAGCTAGAGTGGATTCTGATTAGAGAGTGGTCAACTAGATCCAGAGTTCAGAAAACATGAAACTGTGAGAAACATCACTACCAGGTGTCTGGTGAGAAAAACCTAAAACTGGGTGAGACTGCTTAGCAATAAAGAAAATCAAAGAGGACTGAGGAGGACTTCAGGGTGAGCCCTGAGAACTTCCAAGCATCAGTGCCCTAAAGGGACCATGTATCTCAAGGGTCTTAGAGTAAGATTCTTTGAATTTGACTGTGATCATATCATACCTCTGATCAAAAGCATTCAATGACATTAAACATCCACGAAACAAGGCCAGATTATTATGACTGGCATTAATGACCCACTCTGATCTGCACCATCACCACTATGGTCTAGTTTCAACATACCATTCTAACTTCATTCCCAAGGATATCTCTCAATACTGTCTTTGCTCTAAAATCACCTTATACCTGCTTCTATAAAGTTTCCTACTTCTATGACTTTGCATACACAGTGCTGTTTGTATGTTGTAACCATGTCCACATGCCCTTACCTTCTGTGTGTGTTTCATTTTTCTTCAAGGCCCAGATCACTGTCTCTCCTCAGTCCCATCGTCCCATTTCAATAAGACATTTTCTGCTTCCTATTATTACATATGCCATCTAAATGTAAACATCATGCTTCATGACATGATATAAACAAATAATATGGGTAAAGTTCTTACTATAAATCCAAGTATGTTTCTGGTACTTATGAATCCTCAGTTGCCTTATGCTCTGTCTATCAAAATATTAATAGCAGTCATGTGGACTTGTTTAGAGGTTCTTATAAGCAACTCTCATTACTGACTGAACAAAAGCTTGGGTATATTTGTTGTCATTGTTGTTCAGTCACTAAGTCATGTCTGACTATTTGTGATCCTAGGAGCTGTAGCATGCCAGGCTCCACTGTTCTGAACTATCTCTTGGCGTTTGCTCAGTTCATGCCCATTGAGTCCATGATGCTATCAAAACATCTCATCCTCTGCCACCCCCTTTTCGTTTTGCTTTCAGTCTTCCTCAACATAAGGATCTTTTCCAAAGAGTGGAATCTGCATCAGGAAGCCAAAATATTGGAGCTTCAGCATCAGTCCTTTCAATGAATATTCAGGATTAACTGGTTTGAATTAACTGGTTTGATCTCTTTGCAAACCAAGGGACTCTCAAGAGTCCTCTCTAACACCACAATTTGAAAGCATCAATTCATTGACATCCAGTCTTCTTTATGGTCCAACTGTCATATCCATACGTGAGTACCAGGAAAACCATAGTTTTGACTCTATAGACCTTTGTCAGCAAAGTGATGTCTGTGTTTTTTAATATGTTGTATACTTTTGTCATAGCTTTTCTTCCAAGTAGCAAGCATCTTTTAATATCATGGCTTTGACTACACTGTCCACTGTGATTTTGGAGAAAGAAAATAAAATCTGTCACTGCTTCTACTCACCTCCCCCAATCTATTTGCTATGAAGTGGTGGATACCATGGTCTTAATTTTTTGAATATTGAGTTTCAAGCCAGCATTTTCACACCCCACATTCATCCTCATTAAGAGATGCTAGTTCCTCTTCACTTTCTCCCATTAGAGTGACATCATCTGAATATCTGAGGTTGTTGACATTTCTCCTGGCAATCTTGATTCCAACTTGAGAGTCATCCAGCCTGGCATTTTGCATGATGTACTCTGCATAGAGGTTAAATAATCAAGGTGACAACATACATCTTTGTCTTACTCCTTTCTCAATTTTGAACCAATCCATTGTTCCATGTCCAGTTATTACTTGACCAATTATAATTTGACTTGCTTCTTGACCAGCATACAGGTTTCTCAGGAGATAGGAAAGGTGGTCTGGTATTCTTATCTCTAAGTTTTTTCCACAGTTTGTTGTGATCCAAGTAGTCAAAGGTTTTAGTAGTCAATGAAGCAGGTATTTTCTGGAACTCCCTCGTTTTTCACATGATCCAATAAATGTTGTCAATTTGGTCTCTGGTTCCTCTAATCCTTTCAAAATCCAGGTTATATATCTGGAAATTTTCAGTTCATATACAGATGAAGGCTAGCTTGAAGCATTTTGAGCATAGCCTTGCTAGTGTGTGAAATGAGTGCAAGTGTATGGTAGTAAGAACATTATTTGGCATTGCGCACCTTTGGGATCGGAATGAAAATTGACATTTTCAGTCCTGTGACCATTGCTGAGTTTTCCAAATTTGCTGACATTTTGAGTGCTGCACTTTAACAGCATCATCTTTTCAGATTTGAAATAGCTCAACTGGAATTCCATTACCTCCACTAGGTTTGTTTGTAGGAATGCTTCCTAAGCCCATTTAACTTCACAGTCCAGGAAGTCTGGCTCTACCTGAGTGACCACACCATTGTGGTTATCTGGGTCATTAAGACCTTTCTGAATAGTGTGTCTGTGTATTCTTATCATTTCTTCTTAATCTCTTCTGCTTGTATTAGATCCTTACAGTTTTTGTCCTTTATTGTGCCCATCCTTACATGAAATATTCCCTTGACATATCTGATTCTCTTGAAGAGGTCTCTAGTCATTCCCATTCTATTGTTTTCCTCTATTTATTTACACTGTCCATTTAGGAACACAGTCATACCTCTCCTTGCTATTCTCCAGAATTCTGCACTCAGTTGTGTATCTCTCCTTTTCTCTTGTCTTTTGCATCTCATCTTTCCTCATCTATTTAAAAAGTCTCCTTAGACAATTGCTTTACCTTCTTGCATTTCTTTTTCTCTGGGATGGTTTGGGTCACTGCCTCCTGTACAATATTACAAACTTCCATCCATAGTCCTTCAAGCACTCTGTCTACCATATCTAATCCCATTAATTTGTTTGTTACATCCACTGTATACTTACAAGGGATTTTCCTAGTGGCTCAGATGGTTAAAAATTCACCTGCAATGCAGGATATCCTGGTTTGATACCTGTATTGGGACGATCCCCTGGAGAAGGGAATGACTATCCACTCCAATGGACAGAGGTTTCTGGTAGGCTACGGTCCACTGGTTCTCAAGGAGTCAGACATGACTGAGCAACTAACATGCATACCTGAATGATCTAGTGGTTTCCCCTACTTTCTTCAATTTAAACCTGAATTTTGCAATAAGGAGTTCATAATCTGAGCCATAGTCAGGCCTGTAGTCTTGTTTTCAATGACTATATAGAGTTTCTCCTCAGCTGCAAAGAACATATTAATCTGATTTCAGTTTTGACTATCTGTTGATGTCCATGTGTAGAGCCATCTTTTATGTTGTTGGAAAAGGGTGTTTGCTATGACCAGAATGTTCTCTTGACAAAACTGTTAGCCTTTGTCCTGCTTCATTTTGTACTCTAAAACCAAATTTGCCTGTCATTCTGGATATCTTTTTTTTTTTTTCATTTCACTTGGAGGCTAATTACTTTATATTGTAGTGGTTTTACCATATATTGACATGAACCAGCCATGGGTGTACATGAGTCCCCCATCTTGAACCCCGCTCCCACCTCCCTCCCCATTCCATCCCTCTGGGTTATCCCAGTGCACCAGCCCTGAGCACCCGGTCTCATGCATCAAACCTGGACTGGCCATCTGTTCCACAAATGATAATATACATGTTTCAATGCTATTCTCTCAAATCATCTCACCCTCGTCTTCTCCCACAGAGTTCAAAAGACTGTTCTATACATCTGTGTCTCTTTTACTGTCTCGCATATAGGGCTATCATTACCATCTTTCTAAATTCCGTATATATGCGTTAGTATACTGTATTGGTGTTTGTCTTTCTGGCTTACTTCACTCTGTATAATAGGCTCCAGTTTCATCCACCTCATTAGAACTATCTCTTGACTTTGAATTTTTGCATTCCAGTCCCCTATAATGAAAAAGACATCTTTTTTGGATGTAAGTTACAGAAAGTATTGTAGGTCTTCATAGAATAAGTCAACTTCAACTTCTGCATTAGTGGTTGGGCTTAGACTTGCATTACTTTGATATTGAATGGTTTGCCTTGTAAATGAACTGAGATCATACTGTTATTTTTGAGATTGCACCCAAGTATTGCATTTTGGACTTATTTCTTTACTATGAGAACTACTTCTTTTCTTCTAAAGGATTCTTGCCCACAGTAATAGACATAATGATCATCTGAATTAAATTTACCCATTCTCATACATTTTAGTTCACTGATGCCTAAAATGTTGATGTTCACTCTTGCCATATCCTGTCGACCCATGAAGAGACTTGACTGTACAAGATAATGTAATACAATATAAATAAGATTAAATTTCCATTATCCAAATTACACTTCTCTTAGTATCCACATGAAAACATGTAGGAGTCTGCCTTTGCCCTCTACCCTTCCCCTTTAGCAAGCACACCTTCACAAAACATTGCTTTCATAACGATTCTATGATTTTAAAAAATAGTATATGATAAAAAGTAGAGTATTCTAGAAACATGTAGCATAGGATATAGTAACTATTCCAATATAAAAGGATATATCAATTTGGAAAAAAAAAAGTGAATAGAATTCTGTTCATCTTTAGCTTTTAATAATAAAACCTTATCTTGTTAACAAAATATATTCAGTTTTGAACATAGAAACAATTTTCTAAAACATAAAAAATGTAAAAAATGAGTATAACATCCTCAGAGTTGAGTTCATTTTCCATGAAGGTATGTAAAGAGGATCTAAATATCCATATCTAGGACTGAGAGCCTTTATTTTGGGAGATTGGACAAAACCACCATGGAGTATTTTTAGACTTACTGGTTGTATGAATAACTCCTATAGTTAACCAAAACGACAGAAGTGACAATTAAGCTATGTGTAACTGCATTTACAATATGGATACTTTTCATATATCACATAGAGAAATATTTAAACATGAATTTCAATCTGGTTGCATACCAAGTCAGAGAGCAGTTCTCAAAAGAGTATTTAAGCTAAAATCTGAATTATATGTGAATATTGTCCACTATCCTGATATTTATGTTCATATGGCCAAAATTTCAGAGGTGTAGTACAAAGACATCTGTGTCCAAGATGCTAATTTTTATTCCAAATATTTGGCATCACATAGATTTATTTGTGATATTCTCATTGCTTCCACTGAGGCTCAGTGTTTCTTTCTTCCTTCCCTGCTGTAAGAAGTTCTTTTTCCTGCATACCTACTCTTATCAAAACAATAGCATTTCACATGCATTCAGAATGTGAATGTGCCTCATCTTAGGCAATGGGCATATTTTGAAATGGATACATGATATACGAATTGAATTTTCTAAATTAACTCTCATTTGAAAGTGATATAGAAAATACATGATATTAAAGATAAATATACAAAAAGTAATGTGGATATAATTTTTCTTGAGAAAATACTGTACCCTTTTTATATTCCCTCTAAGCTTTTATTTAATTTCATATTGACTTCTCTTAAATAAAATGTTGATAACTTAGATTGGATTTAAAAATAATTTTATCTTTCATTCTGTTTGTATAGTGGCCCTGTTACTCATGTTGCTGTGTCTCTGCATATCAGTGTGCTTTGTAGAAACTCCAGGACTCTAACTGTATCCTAGGGACACTCTGGGTGTTCATAAATAATCGAGTCACCAATGAAATTACCAAGAAAACCAAGTAACCAAACAAAGCTCAGACTTGATGCTACATTAAGTTACATAGTTGCATAAATTTGTAGATCTGTTATTTTTAACTTGAAGCAAGAACTACAGCATTGTCTCAATTCTACCCTCAGCACACCAACATTTTCCATTTTATTTTCTGTAGGAAATTGTCTTCATAAAATGTTCTCACTGAACTGTTTTTCTTTTAATAAAAGTCACTTCCTTTTTGAAACACATTTATTTTAGAATGTTTTAAAAATAAAAAGGTAATAAGGGAAGAAATTAAATTCCCATAGCCCCACTATCAAGTGATAATAAGCTCTTTCATGTCTTTCCTTTTCCAGAATCATCATTTTTGATATGCAATTTTTGACTTATACTATTGTGTGCCAATTCATGCACAGCTTACTCAGCTAGAATTAGATACTCTTAGAATTAATTCAAGATCTTTGAGACACATGACAAGTTTTCATAGTTGAAGAAATTACAACCCAGAAAATGTACATATATTGCCCAACGTTCTTCATTGTTTACCCAGAGCTTGTTGCATTGCAGTAAGTGTGCAAGCACCAAGGGTAGAATACAGTGATGTGTCTTTTGGTATGATTTTCCTTCTTAAACATCTTTATCAAAGGTATATTTTTAAAATCATACAGTTACTCCATTCTGGGGTACAATCCAAAACCTTTTAATAAGTATACAAATGGCTTCACCATAAGTCACCTTCAGAATATTTTCATCACCTCCACACAATTCCTTATTCCCATTTACAGGTAATTATCAGCCCCTTCTCTAGAGCCAGGCAACCACTAGTCTACTTTCTGAGTCTGTAAAATTTTTGGCAAACCTTATCATTTCCTGGGCCTTTGGTTTTATTCAACTTTAAAATGGAGTAAGGATCAGTTCAGTTCAGTTCAGTTCAGTCGCTCAGTCGTGTCTGACTCGTTGCGACCCCATGAATCACAGCACGCCAAGCTTCCCTGTCCATCACTAGCTCCCAGAGTTCACTCAGACTCATGTCCATTGAGTCCGTGATGCCATCCAGCCATCTCATCCTCAGTCGTCCACTTCTCCTGCCCCCAATCCCTCCCATATCAGAGTCTTTTCCAATGAGTCAACTCTTCGCATGAGGTGGCCAAAGTATTGGAGTTTCAGCTTCAGCATCAGTCCTTCCAATGAACACCCAGGGATGATCTCCTTTAGGATGGACTGGTTGAATCTCCTTGCAGTCCAAGGGACTCTCAAGAGTCTTCTCCAATACCACAGTTCAAAAGCATCAATTCTTCAGCACTCAGCTTTCTTCACAGTCCAACTCTCACTTCCATACATGACCACAGGAAAAACCATAGCCTTGACTAGACGGACCTTAGTTGGCAAAGTAATGTTTCTGCTTTTGAATATGCTGTCTTGGTTGGTCATAACTTTTCTTCCAAGGAGTAAGCGTCTTTTAATTTCATGGCTGCAATCACCATCTGCAGTGATTTTGGAGCCCCCAAAAATAAAGTCTGACACTGTTTCCACTGTTTCCCCATCTATTTCCCATGAAGTGATGGCATCAGATGCCATGATCTTCATTTTCTGAATGTTGAGCTTTAAGCCAACTTTTTCTCTCTCCACTTTCAATTTCATCAAGAGTTTATTTAGTTCCTCTTCACTTTCTGCCATAAGGGTGGTGTCATCTGCATATCTGAGGTTATTGATATTTCTCCCGGCAATCTTGATTCCAGCTTGTGTTTCTTCCAGTCCAACGTTTCTCATGATATACTCTGTGTATAAGTTAAATAAATAGAGTGACAATATACAGCCTTGATGTACTCCTTTTCCTATTTGGAACCAGTCTGTTGTTCCATGTCCAGTTCTAACTGTTGCTTCCTGACCTGCATACAGATTGCTCAAGAGGCAGGTCAGGTGGTCTGATATTCCCATCTCTTGAAGATTTTCCACAGTTTATTGTGATCCACACAGTCAAAGGCTTTAGCATAGTCAATAAAGCAGAAATAGATGTTTTTCTGGAACTCTCTTGCTTTTTCCATGATCCAGCAGATGTTGGCAATTTGATCTTTGGTTCCTCTGCCTAAGGTATGATAAAAAGCAAAGTAAATTTTTTGACATAATGTGAGCACAAAAAATTAGAGGTAGTGATAACATTAATGTATCATTCCTGATAGAGCACAAGGAAGTTACACAGGAGCTGAGATCTCAACTTACACTGGCACAAGGATCAAGGTTAGAGTTCGAATTCAAACAATCTGTCCTGTTACTACACTTTACCAACTAAAGCCAAATGGACTGTGAGATCTTTTCCTATTTCCAAGCTTCTGCTTCACACCCAGTGTGGTCCAAATGCTCTCTTTGACATTAGGTCTCAGGAAGTGATGAATCAGTCAAATTCTCATCTTTTGGCCTAAGAACACCTGTTAATGGAGCCAATTAAGGCAAAGGATGACAGAGATTTGGAGGAGCTTCTGACACTTGTCCAGAAGGAACTGTGCTGAGACTGCCCATGGAAGTCTTAAATAAACCACCAAACAGCTGTCAAAAGGTAAAGATCCTGACCTTACTAAAGTCTTGGCCCAAGCCAGACTTCAGTAACAGTAATGAAGTCAATGTCTTTGGATCCTGTGGTTGAAAAATCTGTCTTCCTGGCTCTGGAGACATTTTATCAGTTCTGCTTATTGTAAAGCCTGGGTTGCACATCTGAGAAAAATCAACTAAAAATGCCTATTATCCACATTTTAAGCACCTCAGCATTCTGTTATGAGTCAGGTGAGAGGGATGAGAGGAGTCTACATTGTCAATGTGCTTATTCCAACCAGAATAACTAATAAATTAGTTGAAATCCAGTTGCACTTCACTGCTTTCACTAGGACTTGGGGCACCTTGAATTTTTTTCACATTGATTAATTGGAGCCAACTCAAGGCATGCAAAAGTTTCCAAGTTTTCAACATTAATCACGTAAATGAACTGAAAATAATTAGTTCATGATGACTCTCTGACCTATAGTAATAAGCCCCAACCTGAATATATTTAGTCCAGACAGCTAAATATGGCATGGGGGGAAAAAAAAAAAAAAGGAAACAAACAAGCCTAAACCTCCAGGCTTTTTTTTTTTTTTTTTCTGTGTACTTTCTTAATAATACAGGGTTCTGTTTAATTGGTATGCTTGATTAGTGGCAAAAGTGGAGTACTACCTAAACCATTTTATTCAGTAGTAACATATGAGGAAGATAAGCTTTGGAAGAAGAATTAATACAGAAACTGAGGCTTCTAAAATATTTTCCAATACTATTGCTAATCCCTAAATTTCATCATTACTCAGCTTTATACATTACCTCTTCCTTGTGTTGTTTTCTCTTATATTTCCAAGTTTTAAAATACTGTTAAGCTCTTAGAATTTTATCCTACACCCTATCCTATTGCCACCAACTCACTACCTCAGATTATAAAAAGATACTGTCATAATTTCCTTTAGTTTATAATTCTAAATAGTTAATTTGACTACCAATACAGGTTTGCACTGTAAATTTAAGTTTGAAGAATTTTGTATAGGAAATGCTTCAAAAATAAAAGGAACATAACTTTCATTATTTGGACTATTTAAAAAAATATTTTCAAAAATTAAAATAAATATGCTTTTTTGTTTTTTGTTTACAAAAATACAGTTGATTCATTTGCTTTAGAAATGTGAGAAGAAATCATACCAAGAACACGGAATAGAGACAGCTAAATGAAAACAGTTAAACTTCAACAAGGAATCCCAACAGGAATATTTACAGTGCTATCAAGAGTCTCTCTTCAAGGTAAAATTAGTAACCAACTTAGCTACCCTGAATATATTTAAATGCAAATAGTAGAATCATCAATTAATGATCAGTATCAATTTTAAAATTGCTTCGTTTTCAGATACCTCAACACTCAAATACAGGAAAAACAAATCCATGCCAGCTCATTTTGTGCAGTCAACAGAGGGTTTCCATGTTTTAGACTAGGTCATATCAATGTATGTTTAATGAGATGTAAGTATATTCCTATGTCTCAATTCCTCTTTCTCTATTTTCTTTTCAATAAGATATCACCTATTTGCATGGTCTTCATCCACCTCTACATTTGTGCTTAGGATAATATTCCATGTTAGAGTTTGTACAAAGGTCCAGTGTTGTGTTGAACTATGACCTACACATTTTTACTGTCAGAAAATGTAGTCTCTGGTACCAAACTTACAATTCCTTTTAAATCGGTTCTTTCTCCAAAATAGTCAGGTGTTATATTAGGGTTCCCCTAGTGGCTCAGACGGTAAAGAATCTGCCCGCAATGCTGGAGAGCTGAGTTTGATCCCTGGGTCAGGAAGATTCCCTGGAGAAGGAAACGGCTACCCACTCCAGTATTCTTGCCTGGAGAATCCCATGGACAGCAGAACCTGGCAGACTACAGCCCATGGGGTCACAAAGAATTGGAAATGACTGAGAAAATAATGTGTTTATTTTTATCAATACCACTCCCTGGAGAATATAATTTGTCCTCTATTGCTTTTCAGCTCTTTCTACTTTTTCCCTTATCACCATACATTCCTCTCATTTGTTTCCTGAAATGGCCTTTTCCTTTACTCTAGGCCATTTCTGTACTCCCATACTGTCACCAAGCTAATTTTCCTTTAAAGCACTATTTTCATTTACTTGCTTTTCATTCATTCATTGACTCATTTGGTTTGAGTATTCATTTATTGAGCATCAATGATGTACCAGATTTTATCATGCATTTTTATTTTCACTGAGATTATGTTACACACAAAGACATCCATCCATTGCTTAATATTTGTAGTTGATCTCCATCAAAAATTTTCAACTTTCATGCTGACAATTTTCCAGTACATTTCTCCTCTATGACATATGAGTGTTCTACTCATATCCTTCCTTTGGAAGGTTCAAATCAGTTCCTATATTTATCCTAACTTTTACTTTTTTTTTTTTTTTTTTGCCTGTATTATTTCCAGAATGGTCTTCCCTGATAACTCAGTTGGTAAAGAATCTGCCTGCAATACAGGAGACCCTGGTTCAATTCCTGGGTCAGGAAGCTCCCCTGGAGAAGGGATAGGTTACCACACCAGTATTCTTGAGTGTCCCTTGTGGCTGAGTAGCTAAAGAATCCACCTGCAATGTGAGAGACCTGAGTTTAATTCCTGGGTTGGGAAGATCCCCTGGAGAAGGGAATGGCTACCCACTCCAGTATTCTGGCCTGGAGAATTCCATGGACTATATAGTCCATAGGATAGAAAAGAGCTGGACACAACGGAGTGACTTTCACTTTTCGGAACAATGTGTTATATATATATATATATATAAAATGTGTAACATATATATATATAGTCAATTCAGTTCAGTCGCTCAGTCATGTCTGACTCTTTGCGATCCCATGAATTGCAGCATGCCAGGCCTCCCAGTCCATCATCAACTCCTGGAGTTCACTCAAACTCATGTCCATCGAGTCAGTGATGCCATCCAGCCATCTCATCCCCTGTCATCACCTTCTCCTCCTGCCCCCAATCCCTCCCAGCATCAGGGTCTTTTCCAATGAGTTAACTCTTCACATGAGGTGGCCAAAGTATTGGAGTTTCAGCTTCAGCATCAGTCCTTCCAATGAACACCCAGGACTGATCTCCTTTAGGATGGACTGGTTGGATCTCCTTGCAGTCCAAGGGACTCTGAAGAGTCGTCTCCAACACCACAGTTCAAAAGCATCCCATTATTCCGTTTTTATTACCTCACCTCCCTGAACAAGTTTCATCTTCTGTTCCTCCTTATGCACTGAAAAAGTTGCTTTTCAATCTTCTTGAAGTTCCTCTTAGTCACTTTTGCCCTCTTGAGTTTATATGTTTGATATTATTAATGGAGAAAATTGAACTGTAAGGGACGATTTCTTGGTGACCAGAGAATGCAAAGAATTCTCTTTTGCAATGTCAACATAACTATGTCTTATTCAGTATTAAATACAGAATAGGTATTTTATAAACTCATTTTCTCTGTTTTAATTTCATCCTCTCTTCAATCCCTATCATTTTCATCAAAGTGCCCACTTCTATTTCTTCACCTTGGGTGACTTTTTGTATTAATATATAGTAATTCAAATTGAGCTATTTCAAATCCTGCAAGATGATGCTGTGAAAGTGCTGCACTCAACATGCCAGCAAATGTGGAAAACTCAGCAGTGGCCACAGGACTGGAAAAGGTCAGTTTTCATTTCAATTCCAAAGAAAGGCAATGCCAAAGAATGTTCAAACTACCGCACAATTGCACTCATCTCACACGCTAGTAAAGTAAAGCTCAAAATTCTCCTAGCTAGGCTTCAGCAATATGTGAACCATGAACTCCATGACATTCAAGCTGGTTTTAGAAAAGGCAGAGGAACCAGGGATCAAATTGCCAATATCTGCTGGATCATGGAAAAAGGAAGAGAGTTCCAGAAAAAACATCTATTTCTACTTTATTGACTATGCCAAAGCCTTTGACTGTGTGGATCACAATAAACTGTGGAAAATTCTTCAAGAGATGGGAATATCAGACCACCTGACCTGCCTCTTGAGCAATCTGTATGCAGGTCAGGAAGCAACAGTTAGAACTGGCCATGGAACAACAGACTGGTTCCAAATAGGAAAAGCAGTACATCAAGGCTATATATTGTCACCCTGCTTATTTAACTTCTATGCAGAGTACATCATGAGAAACGCTGGACTGGAAGAAACACAAGTTGGAACCAAGATTGCCTGGAGAAATATCAATAACCTCAGACATGCAGATGACACCACCCTTATGGCAGAAAGTGAAGAGGAGCTAAAAAGCCTCTTGATGAAAGTGAAAGAGGAGAGTGAAAAAGTTGGCTTAAGGCTCAACATTCAGAAAACAAAGATCATGGCATCTGGTGCCATCATTTCATGGGAAATAGATGGGGAAACAGTGGAAACAGTGTCAGACTTTATTTTTGGGGGCTCCAAAATCACTGCAGATGGTGACTGCAGCCATGAAATTAAAAGACGCTTACTCCTTGGAAGAAAAGTTATGACCAACCTAGATAGCATATTCAAAGGAGAGACATTACTTTGCCAACTAAGGTCTGTCTAGTCAAGGCTATGGTTTTTCCTGTGGTCATGTATGGAAGTGAGAGTTGGACTGTGAAGAAAGCTGAGCACCGAAGAATTGATGCTTTTGAACTGTGGTGTTGGAGAAGACTCTTGAGATTCCCTTGGACTGCAAAGAGATCCAACCAGTCCATTCTGAAGGAGATCAACCCTGGGATTTCTTTGGAAGGAATGATGCTAAAGCTGAAACTCCAGTACTTTGGCTACCTTATGAGAAGAGTTGACTCATTGGAAAAGACTCTGATGCTGGGAGGGATTGAGGGCAGGAGGAGAAGGGGACGACAGAGGATGATATGGCTGGATGGCATCACGGACTCAATGGACATGAGTCTGAGTGAACTCTGGGAGCTGGTGATGGACAGGGAGGCCTGGCGTGCTGTGAATCATGGGGTCTCAAAGAGTCGGACAGACTGAGTGACTGAACTGAACTGAAGAGTATATATGTCCAGGAAAATGTTTTAAAGATTTGCAAGCTACTGGTTAATATTGCCCCAGAATCACTAGCTAATCACATATTTCCCCAATTCCCTCTCATTGAGGTATTCTTGGCATTTGTATTCTGTGTATGTACATTTAAAAAATATAGTATCATCCTGTCAATGAGTATTGCCTGCATATATATATATAAAGATAAATCCAAGTAAGATGGTAGGTGTTGTAAGAGGGCAACAGAGGGCAAACACTGAAACCATAATTACAGAAAACTAGTGAATCTGATCACACAGACCACAGTTTTGTCTAACTCAATGAAACTAAGCCATGTCATGTGGGGCCACCCAAGATGGACGAGTCATGGTGGAGAGGTCTGACAGAATGTGGTCCACTGGAGAAGGGAATGGCAAACCACTTCAGTATTCTTGCCTTGAGAAACCTGTGAACAGTATGAAAAGGCAAAATGATAGGATACTGAAAGAGAAGCTCCTCAGGTCGGTAAGTGCCAAATATGCTACTGGAGATCAGTGGAGAAATAACTCCAGAAAGAATGAAGGGATGGAGCCAAAGCAAAAACAATACCCAGTTGTGGATATGACTAGTGATAGAAGCAAGGTCCAATGCTGTAGAGTAATATTTCATAGGAACCTGGAATGTTAGGTTCATGAATCAAGGCAAATTAGAAGTGGTCAAACAAGAGATGGCAAGAATGAACATGGACACTCTAGGAATCAGTGAACTAAGATCGACTGGAATGGGTGAATTTAACTCAGATGACCATTATATCTACAACTGAGGGCAAGAATCACTTAGAAGAAATGGAGTAGCCATCATGGTCATCAAAAGAGTCCAAAATCCAGTACTTGCATGCAATCTCAAAAACGATGGAATGATCTCTGTTCTTTTCCAAGGCAAACCATTCAATATCACAGTAATTCAAGCCTATGCCCCAACCAGTAATGCTGAAGAAGCTGAAGTTGAATAGTTCTATGAAGAACTGCAAGACCTTTAAGAACTAACACCCCTAAAATATGTCCTTGTGATTATAGGGGACTGGAATGTAAAAGTATGGAGTCAAGAAACACATAGAGTAAGAGGCAAATTTGGCCTTGTAGTACAGAATGAAGCAGGCCAAAGGCTAATAGAGTTTTGCCAAGAGAATGCACTGGTCATAACAAACACCCTCTTCCAACAACACAAGAGAAGACTCTACACATGGAGATCACCAGAACATCGAAATGAGATTGATTATATTCTTTTCAGCCAAAGATGAAGAAAGAAGCTCTATACAGTCAGCAAGACCAAGACCGGGAGCTGACTGTGGCTCAGATCATTAACACTTTATTGCCAAATACAGACTTAAATTGAAGAAAGTAGTGGAAACCACCAGACCATTCAGTTCAGTTCAGTTCAGTCACTCAGTCGTGTCCAACTCTTTGCGACCCAATGACTTGCAGCACACCAGGCCTCCCTGTCCAAAACCAACTCCCAGAGTTTACACAAATTCATGTCCATCGAGTCAGTGATGCCTTCCAGACATCTCATCCTCTTTCGTACCCTTCTCTTCCTGCCCCCAATCCCTCCCAGCATTAGAGTCTTTTCCAATGAGTCAACTCTTCGCATGAGGTGGCCAAAGTACTGGAGTTTCAGCTTTAGCATCATTCCTTCCAAAGAAATCCCAGGGATGATCTCCTTCAGAATGGACTCGTTGGATCTCCTTGCAGTCCAAGGGACTCTCAAGAGTCTTCTCCAACACCACAGTTCAAAAGCTTCAATTCTTCAGTGCTCAGCCTTCTTCACAGTCCAACCCTCACATCCATACATGACCACAGGAAAAACCATAGCCTTGACTAGACAAACCTTAGTTGGCAAAGTAATGTCTCTGCTTTTCAATATGCTATCTAGGTTGGTCATAACTTTCCTTCAGGTATGACATAAATCAAATCCCTTATGATTATACAGTGGAAGTGAGAAATAGATTTAAGGGACTAAATCTGATAGACAGAGTGCCTGATGAACCTGGACAGAAGTTCGTGACATTGTACAGGAAACAGGGATCAAGATCATCTCCATGGAAAAGAAATGCAAACAAGCAAAATGAGTATTTGAGGAGGCCTTACAAATAACTGTGAAGAGAAGAGAAGTGAAAAGCAAAGGAGAAAAGGACAGATACAAGCATCTGAATGCAGAGTTCCAAAAACTAGCAAGGAGAAATAAGAAAGCATTCCTCGGCAATCAATGCAGAGAAATAGAGGAAAACAACAGAATGTGAAACATTAAATATCTCTTCAAGAAAATTAGAGATACCAAGGGAACATTTCATGCAAAGATGGGCTCAATAAAGGACGGAAATGGTAGGGACCTAAGAGAGGCTGAAGATATTAAGAAGAGGTGGCAAGAATACACAGAATAACTGAACAAAAAAAGAGCTTCATGACCCAGATAATCACGATAGCATGATCACTCACCTAGAGCCAGACATCCAGGAATATGAAGTCAAATGGGCCTTAGAAAGCATCACTATGAACAAAGCTAGTGGAGGTGATGGAATTCCAGTGGAGCTATTTCAAATCCTGAAGGATGATGCTGTGAAAGTGCTGCACTCAATATGCCAGCAAATTTGGAAAACTCAGCAGTGGCCACAGGACTGGAAAAGGTCAGTTTTCATTCCAATCCCAAAGAAAGGCAATGCCAGAGAATGCTCAAACTACTGCACAGTTTCACTCATCTCACATGCTAGTAAAGTAATGCTCAAAATTCTCCAAGCCAAGCTTCAGCAATACGTGAACCATGAACTTCCAGATGTTCAAGCTGGTTTTAGAAAAGGCAGAGGTACCAGACATCAAATTGCCAACATCTGCTGGATCATCGAAAAAGCAAGAAGCATTCCAGAAAAACATCTATCTCTGCTTTATTGACTATACCAAAACCTTTGATTGTGTGGATCACAATAAACTGTGGAAAATTCTTCAAGAGATGGGAATACCAGACCACCTGACCTGTCTCTTGAGAAACCTATATGCAGGTCAGGAAGCAACAGTTAAAACTGGACATGGAACAACAGACTCAATTCAATTAGGCAAAGGAGTACATCAAGGCTGTATATTGTCACCCTGCCTATTTAACTTATATGCAGAGTACATCATGAGAAATGCTAGGCTGGAAGAAACTCAAGCTGGAATCAAGATTGCTGGGAGAAATATCAATAACCTCAGATATGCAGATGACACCACCCTTATGGCAGAAAGTGAAGAAGAACTAAAAAGTTTCTTGATTAAAGTCAAAGAGAATGAAAATGTTGTCTTAAAGCTCAACATTCAGAAAACGAAGATCATGGCATCTGGTCCCATCACTTCGTTGGAAATAGAACCATGGAAACAGTGTCAGACTTTATTTTCGGGGGGCTCCAAAATCACTGCAGATGGTGATTGCAGCCATGAAGTTAAAAGACAGTTGTTGCCTGGAAGGAAAATTATGACCAATCTGGATAGCATTTTCAAAAGCAGAACATTGCTTTTCCAACAAAGGTCCGTCTAGTCAAGGCTATAGTTTTTTCAGTGGTCATGTATGGATGTGAGAGTTGGACTGTGAAGAAATTTGAGCACTGAAGAATTGATGTTTTTGTTCAAAAGCATGTTTTGATGTTTG
The DNA here is from genome assembly GCF_014754425.2 of Oryx dammah. Classification (NCBI taxonomy): domain Eukaryota; kingdom Metazoa; phylum Chordata; class Mammalia; order Artiodactyla; family Bovidae; genus Oryx; species Oryx dammah. The sequence goes on along the minus strand of NW_024070206.1, from coordinate 45,564,254 downwards.
TGGTGTTGGAGAAGACTCTTGAGAGTCCCTTGGACTGCAAGGAGATCCAACCAGTCCATCCTAAAGGAGACCAGTCCTGAGTGTTCATTTGAAGGACTGATGCTGAGGCTGAAACTCCAATAATTTGGCCACGTCATGCGAAGAGTTGACTCATTGGAATAGACTCTGATGCTGGGAGCGATTGGGGGCAGGTGGAGAAGGGGATGACAGATGGTTGGATGGCATCACGTACTCGATGGACATGAGTTTGGGAGTTGCAACTCCAACTCTGGGAGTTGGTGATGGACAGGGAGGCCTGGCATGCTGCAATTCATGGGGTCGCAAAGAGTCATACATGACTGAGCGACTGAATGGAACTGAACTGAAGATAGTTAAATGCCAACAGTGAAGGAAACTTAGCTTAGGACAAGAATAACAAGTGTTTTAGTGCCAATTCCTCATCTAGCTTATTTGTCCTTTTGTGGCCTCTATTGCCTCTGAATGCAATAATCCACCTTGCCTTCCCTCTACCTTCTCTTTTCTCTTCCTCTACTCTCTATCATGTTGCCCCACACCATCTATTTGTCTTAATTGTTTTCTTTGTTTAATTCTATATTGCCTAACAATTTGAGAAAAATAAAACTACCATGCAAATCCTCATTGGATACATAAAAAAAAAAAAGAGAGAGAGAGAATAACTTGAAGAATGAGGACAAGTAAGGAGCATTAAATTTGAAGAACAACAAAGTTAATTTTCATTCCCTTATCCTGAATCCCTGAAAGGGATTGTTTTACCTAGAAAATTGTTTTCTGATATCAGGCACTTACTTCAAGCCATTCACATCTCTATTACAATATTCCATGACTGGTTAATTGTTACTTGTCATTGAGCCAAAGCAAGGATAAGGCAAAATATTCTGAGAAGCTGAAGAATAAGGCTGCCAGGTAGAGTGTTTAAACAAAACAAAGAGAAAATTCAAGCATTTAGGCATTAAATATAAAATAGTATCTGTCAAGAAATGTTAGAGATGTATCACACTTTATCTATTTATCACCTAATATTACCATTTTTGTATTTTGCCCTTTTTTCCTGTTAGCTACATTCACATTTTATTCCAAAATACTGTTTGAATCTAAACTCTCCTACCCTCAGAAACAAATGATAATTGAAATAATATAATAAATGCATGCAACATCTTTTCCATTTCTCCATCTTAAATTTTTTCTTTGCATACCAGACATTACTGAACCAAATTACATTTTTGCATATTATATCAAAACAAGTGCAATCACAATAACCATTTATTTCTCAGCATTTTCATTTCTTTTTTAATGAACTTTCCCTGAGGACATTCTCACAATTGGGTATTTATTTATTATAAGCAACAAAAGAAATCTTGATTGTTCCAGCTGTGACAGAGAAACTTATTTTGATAAGCATACAGTAGATGAAACAAGAAATAATAATAATGATAAGCATTTCAATACTCTAGGATCTAAAGAAACAAAAAGAAATAAAGTGACACTGGGTTAAGATGTTCTCTTTTCCATCTTTCTATGAAATATCTTATTTCTCATCTCTAGGATCAAATAAAATTTCTATTTCAAAATACCAATGCTCAGTATAAATTTCTTTTAAAAAAATGAAGCCTTTGCTGATAAAAATGTCATAACAGGAGCTTTGAAAAGGAAAGTTCTATCACTTGAATATTTAGCAGTAGTAGTAACATATGTAGCAAGTAAACCATCTTTCTCATAGACCTATTTTTTAGTTCATAAAACGGTTGACCCACTTTTATATAGGTCTTTAGTATCCTTTATTTCACTCATTCATTTGTTGTTGTTCAAAGACCAAATCGTGTCCGACTCTTTGCAACACCATGAACTGTAGCATGCCACCCTTCCCGGTCCTCCACTGTCTCCCAGAGTTTGCTCAAATTCATGTTAATTGAGTCAGTGATGCTACCTAGTCATTTCATCCTCTGCTGTCCTCTTCTCCTTTTGCCTTCAATCTTTCCCAACATCAGGGTCTTTTCCAATGAGTTGATGCCTCACATTACATGGCCAAAGAATTGGAGCTTTAGCTTCAACTCATTTAATGCAGTAATTATTATCCATTTAATGTTTTTGAGGGACAAAAATTTGTCATTGTTTAAATGACAACCCACTCCAGTATTTTTGCCTGGAGAATCCCATGGCCAGAGGAGCCTGGTGGGCTACACAGTCCATAGGGTCACAAAGAGTCAGACATGACTGAGCAAACACTTTCTTTCAAATCTCTAAAATTGAATTCAGTGATTTTACTTCTCATTTACATTACTGTTAATAGTTTGGGATCCACTCATATCATGTAGAAACTACTTATTATATCAATTCTTCCCATTTCCTAAAAGGTAAACAGTAGTTCAGTCTGTCAATGTGTATGATACCAATTGTTAAAGTTCAGAATAGAGGGAAGATAATTCTTTCTCATCACTTTACCCATATTCATTGGACTTTTGGAAACTTATAAAACATAAAATGAACTATCCTGTGTTTTGATGTGTGTGTGTGTGTGTGTGTATGTTTATGAAAGAAAAGTCAAAATGGTTTCTGAAAGTCACTCATTTCTATGGAAATAGATTATGCATTTCCCTTAATAACTTTCCTCACTTCAAAATCTCCTTCACCTTATAGGAACCTCAACTTGGTCTTTTAGTTAAAATGCAACTAGAGAAAAGTCTCCATAAATGCTCTCTGGATAGAGAGGAGAGTATAATTAACTAACTGCCTAACTTACTACATATACAAAGTAAGGCAAGTATTGGCATTTTCTGTTATTTTAGGGTAAATAGAGAAACTGGATTGCAGTAGAGATAACAGAGGTATAATTCATCATTTTGGAAGGATATGGTATTTTAAATATAGCTCCATTTTGTGAGATTTACTGTAATTGAGATCTTGGTATATTACACAGTTTAGGTTTGCAAACTATCAGTTTTTCTTAAACTATTTAAAGAAATAAGAAATCATTTTAAAAAGTATTTATAGGTCAACTGAAGATTCAAATGTGAAAAACAACAGCATAATATCCTTAATAAATGATATACAGACTACTTTTATGAACTCATGGGGGGGGGAAATGGTTTTCTAGAATTACTCAAAAAGGGATCATTGAATAAAAGATAAAGCCAGTTACATTACTAAAAAAGAACTTTCAATTTAAAGTAACAACAACAAAAAATATACCATAAAGAGGTTAAACCAACAAGTTTACAACTGGGAGAAAATCTTTGCAGCATATAAAATTGACCACGTGTAACTATTCAAATATGTGAAGAACTCCTAGAAAACAACCTAACAGAAATTGTCAACAATTCTGGAACAGGCATTGCAAGGAAGAGGAAATCTAAAGGGCCAATGAATGTAAAAATATGTTCCACTTAATTATTACCAGGAAAATGTAGATTTAAATCCAACAGAATGGCTGATAGAACTAAGTCTGGCCATGTAACGTATTTGCAGCCATGTGAATTGATGAAACCATCATGGATGTCTGCACGTTTCCTAGATAATATTTTGCACAGGTGTTCCTAAAGAAGGGCGCAAGGATATTCAGAAAAGGCAATGGTAATAGTAATGGCAAAAGGCAGAAATAACCCAAGGACACATCAACCATAGAATCAAATAGATTGGCAGCTGTAAACACAAATGGATCTACAAAATATAATGCTGGACAAAGAAGCAAGTATTGGGATAATACACAGTGTACAATTAAAAATGATAAGTTAAGAATGTGGTTCAATGCCAATTATACATCAATAATTTTTTTTTTTAAGTTGAGGCCAAAAAAAGTGATGGGACATACACCCCTACTATATGGGTGAGATACATGATATTTACATAGTTTCCAAGTAGCCCCCCCCAAAATTACTTATAATTAATCTTCACCAATTACCAAGAGGAAAATTATAACCTTAAAGTGGTTACTATTCTCTGTCTGATGGTTAAAATTCTCTGACTGATATTACCTTAACCAAGCAAAGTGAAATCATTAAAAGGGGGGGGGGAGTGTCAAATGAAACAATGTATCACTTTAAATGTATGGCAAAACCAATACAGAATTGTAAAGTAAAATAAAAAATAAATAAATAAATAAAAATTAAAAAAAAATAGAATACAAACAAAAATGAAAGCACTAAAGAAAATGATAGACTAATGAGCAAGAAACAGTGGAAACTGTCAGACTTTATTTTGGGGGGCTCCAAAATCACTGCAGATGGTGATTGCAGCCATGAAATTAAAAGATGCTTACTCCTTTGAAGAAAAGTTATGACCAACGTAGATAGTATAATCAAAAGCAGAGACATTACTTTGCCAACTAACGTCCGTCTAGTCAAGGCTATGGTTTTTCCTGTGATCATGTATGGATGTGAGAGTTGGACTGTGAAGAAGGCTGAGCGCTGAATAATTGATGCTTTTGAACTGTGGTGTTGGAGAAGAGTCTTGAGAGTCCCTTGGACTGCAAGGAGATCCAACCAGTCCATTCTGAAGGAGATCAACCCTGGGATTTCTTTGGAAGGAATGATGCTAAAGCTGAAACTCCAGTCCTTTGGCCACCTCATGAGAAGAGTTGACTCACTGGAAAAGACTTTGATGCTGGGAGGGATTGGGGGCAGGAGGACAAGGGGATGACCAAGGATGAGATGGCTGGATGGCATCACGGACTCGATGGACGTGAGTCTGAGTGAACTCCGGGAACTGGTGATGGACAGGGAGGCCTGGCGTGCTGATGCATGGGGTCGCAAAGACTCGGACACGGCTAAGCGACTGAACTGTACTGAACTGACCTGAATGAGCAAGAAAGTCAGGTAACAGGTTCTCTCCTGAGATGGAGCAGAGAAAAATACAGTGCCTAAGCTACTGACAATGGTCTCTTTCTTAATCAGAGTTGTAAATACACAATCATTTGGTTTTATAATTGTTTGTAAAACAGCAAACATATCTTGGTGGCTCAGATATGGTAATGAATCTGCATCCAATAGTGGAGACATTGGTTTTATCCCCAGGTCAGGAAGATTCCCTGGAGGGAGGAATGACTGCCCACTCCAGTAATCTTGCATAAGCAATCCCATGGACAGAGGACCCTGGTGGGCTACCGTCCATGGAGTCACAAAGAGTCAGGCATGACTGAGAGACTAGTGCTCACTCTCAAACATGACAATTAATTTTAAAAAATGAAAACCAACCCCAAAATGAAAAGAATTGTTAGGTGAAACAAGTACGAATCCATTGCCTATGGAATTTCTGAAAAGAAGTCTCAAAGACCGACATGTATGGGTCCTGTACATGCGTGCATGCTAAGTCACTTCAATCATGTCCAACACACTTTGAGACTCCATGGACTATAGCCCTCCAGGCTCCTCTGTCCATGGGATTCTTCAGGCAAGAATAATGGAGTCATTTGCCACACCCTCCTCCAGGGGATCTTCCCCACCCAGGGATCAAACCTATATCTCTTATACCTCCTGCATTGACAAGAGAGTTTTTTTTTACCACTAGCACTACCTGGGAAGCCTGCATAGGCCCCTAATAGCCACTATTTATCTCAACAGGAACTAGATAATCACAAAACTATAACCCACTGTAGTGGTCAGGACAGTGTAGTCACTATAGCTGTCATTACACCCAGATCCTCTCAAATCACTTTTTTTGTTCCATTGCTGGGAGTCTCTTGCTTCTCTTCACTTCCACCTCAGTTCAATTTCTAATGGCCCCGATCTGTGAGGATATTTTCAAGGATGCCTCATTGTGGGGAAGCCATTTTGCATACAAGCAGAAAGTTCCTTAATTACCCTTAAGGGTAATTCTGGCCAGTGCTGGGCTACAAGAGCTCCTTCACTCAGGATATACTCCACGTGGTCAAAATTTAAACTCTGGAACTATCAGATGTTAAGGATGTGGTTTTACCTCTATGGGGCTTCTTCCCATCCCCTAATCTCATTCTTCTATTCTCTTCAGAAATCTTTTGAACACTAGTCCTCTTCTTAGAGTACACTCAAACTCACACACCCATGATATTACTGATATGCGTGAGTTCAATCTTCTCTCTCTTTTTTTTTTAAGATTATTACTTAGATTTAGTTTAAAAGTTTGGTTTTTCCCTTAACAGGCAACACTTTCTTAGATAAGGCTAGAACAATGACAACTGTTAGCTCCTACTCTCTGAATGATGGTTTATAAGGATTCAATTTAATTTTAGATGAAAATATTTTAAATAACACCATAGTAACATTTTAAAGTCTCATATGATATACACAGAGAAGAATCAGACAGTCTTACTAAAGAAAAGATTGTCTATGTTCCTGTTATTTCCACTATTCAAGGCATAATGCGCATTCTAACCACTTTTTGTGGACTCTTTTTATTCCTTTCTTGAGGATGCCTCCAAGTGTGTGTGGAGTAAAAAAGTGAGTGGTACTTTGCCTTTGCCATATGAAAAGAAACATGGATCTATGGTTTTATATCTAATCACAGTTCTGGGATAGATAATGTGGGACATATAACTAGATGCATGAAAAAGTCATTTAGAACTTCTCACTCCATGTTCCTATTAGACAGATGTGAGACCTAGTGACATTACTGAAAAGGGAAAATATTCCTGGGTTTGGATTGACACTGATATTTATTCACTCTGGGACGTTTTTCAAAACTGACAGGCATATTGTATTAGCTTGGTAGTTCTGCCCTAGCAAAGCACCACAGACTGAATGGCTTTAAAAAAATATATTTATTGTCTCCCTAGAAATCCAAAATCAAGACATTAGTAAGGCTGGTTCTGTCTGAGGCCTGTAAGGAAAGGCTGTGTTTCCAGGCCTTTCTACTTGGTTTATATGTAGACCTCTTCTCACTATGTCTCTTTGCAAGTTTTTCCCACTGTGTATGTCTCTGTACCTACATTCCTCCTTTTCATAAGGACAACACCAATCATACTAGGTTCAGACCCACCATAATAACTTCATTGTCACTTGATTGTCTCTATAAAAACCCATTCCAAATAAGGTAATACTATGAAGTACTGCAGATTAGGACTTCAAAATATTAATTTTAAGGAGATACTTTAACTCATAACAAATAGTATTCTTAATTAAAAACACTGTGATACTTTAAAGAAGGGCTCTGAGGTGTTTCATTTACTATATTGTTAATTTCATTTCATTATAGAATTGAGATTGGATGGGGTTAGTGGCACATTCTAACTCCCAAAGATAAAGAGTGTTATGGGAGTTAACTCTGACCTTTGCTGAGACAAAGATTAGAAATCTTTATTGTCACACAAGAGCAGATGGCTACATATGTTTAATGAATCCAAGAATTTCTGTCTTGGGACAATTTATTCTGTCCTCTGTGGAAATCTTTGAGAAAGAAAATGAATATTTTGAACTAGAAACTAGTTTTTATTTATAATCATGACCTGTTAATGCTTCCTTGTTATCTTTCCACCTTAATACTAAAGAGAACAGAAGGAATTTCCCACCACCAAACTTCTACTACCACAATATAAGGATGCAATACACCTACATTAATAGCCATAAACAATGAAGGATTAACATTTTATTATATATGTGTGACTGATTCATTGTCTATCATTATGTCTAGGGATGTATATGAGAAATTAGAGAAGTTGGCATCAACTCAAGCTAAGTCTACTCTAATATTATTACCCTTACAACAAAATACTGTCTCAATATATGTAGTTGCCTGCTTCTGCTTCTGTTTTTGTTCAAAATCAAGAAGCTTTAACTTTTTAGTACATTTTATTCTTACTTGTAGATTCTTTCCTGTGAAACTTCAGAATTATAGGTTAAAATTCATTGTCTATGAGACTGGCTGTCTTTCTGCTTTTCTTTGCTCATGTATAAGTTGAGGGGGAGATATTTGGTAATATTCCACTTGTAGCTCTCAAAACTCATAACTCTATTATGAGAGAATTAGTATTTACCCATAAACCTTCTGCAGTCACGACCTGTAGGTGCCCTTTTGTCATTACAATGCCTGGAAAGAAGAAAGGAAACACCTAGGTATCACTACTATTCATACTTCTATAACCTTTCTTCTTCCTTCTTTTGTTTGTGGCAAAAAGAAAGCAAGGATGACTAGCTAGGACACAAACATTTAAAAATCAACTGTGAATAAATGGTGAGCTATAGAGGAGGCTTATCTGAAGCCATACTTGGAGGATGGGAGGTGGTAAATGAATTTGAGAATGATGCCAAGTCTGTGATCCAATAATAACACTTATCAACCTGTTCTACTTGCCAAGCACTAAAATGGGAGTGGGATGGACAGTCTATTATTAGCCACAGGCTTCTGATTAATCGTTTAAGCTAAAGGGAGCTTGTGTTTCAGGCAAGATGTGAAGCAGAATCCTGAGGTGAGGTCATTAACTTGCCAGGAATGAGAGAAGGTTATCATTAAGGAAGAATTAGACCCTTATGACTATAGTGAAGTCTAGAATGGCTGGCAAGCTGGCCAGAAAATGCTAGTTAAGAGCTAACACAAGGTCACTCTAAACAATGCCAAGTTATATGTTCATACTGAGAATAACTATACAGCAACACTTTTGCCATTGTCTAGGGGATTCCAATCTGCTAACCAATAAGAAGGTAGCTCTATGAGAGTTATATGAAAGCTATAGACTCCTCTGTGCATTTTAAGATTGTATATATACATAACATATATATGTGGTCATGTGCTTATGTCTGCATAGGTATGTAGCCAATATCTATAAAAACAAACACTTGGCTTTTAAAAATACATTAGCAGAGGGGATCATACATTTGTTTGCAAAAAATATGCTTTTTCTCAAATGATGTTTCTTCCTATACAAAGAAAATGAAAGTGAAGTTGCTCAGTCATGTCCGACTCTTTGCAACCTCATGAACTCTAGCCTACCAGAATCGTCAGTCCATGGGATTTTCCAGGCAAGAGTACTGGAGTGGGTTGCCACTTCCTTCTCCAGGGGATCTTCCCGACCCAGGGATCGAACCTGGGTCTCCTGTATTGTAGGCAGATGCTTTACTGTCTGACTTACCAGGGAAGTTCCTCCTATAAAAGAGATCAGAACTAAAATCTACATATGTGTGCATGGTTTGGGCATCTTAGATATCCATCAAAGCCTTGTCATCCTCCATCATTCTTAAAGAATAATATTTTATTTTAGAGGTAAAGAATTCAATATCAATTAATCATTCAAAACAAAACTAGAAAAAGGAATTTAGAGAATTAGTTTAGACAGATCAATGAATCAGTTAAATGTGGTTTACTTTTTCTTTCATTTTTCCCTCTTGATCAACATAGAATGCTAAAACTATTGATAAAATGTGTAAAACAGGGATGATAACAACTTGCTCTCTATTTAGCTGCCATGAGTATCTAAAGTGACAAGTTATGTGAAAGTGTTTTGGAATCTAGAATGATATGACTATGTTACTATTGATGTTGTTGTGTTTGTTATTATTGTTGCTAACTTGAGGGTAGGCATAATGTTTGGATGTGAACTTCTCTATGTTCCCCATCTAGTAAGAAGCTTGGCCCAAGGAAGATACGTACTGAATACTGAGCTGTTTAGTGAGTCAGTATGTGTTGATATATTTGAGTATGATATGTCAATTATGTCTGACTCTTTGTGACCTCATGGACTATACAGTCCATGGAATTTTCCCAGCCAGAATACTGGAGTGGGTAGCTTTTCCCTTCTCCAGGGGATCTTCCCAACCCAAGGATCAAACCCAGGTCTCCTGCATTGGAGGTGGATTCTTTACCAGCTGAGTCACAAGGAAAGCCCAAGAATACTGGAGTGGGTAGCCTATCCCTCTACAGTGGGTCTTTGCAACCCAGGAATTTAACTGGAGTCTCCTGCTTTGCAAGTGGATTCTTTCCTAAGTGAGCTATCAGGGAAGCCCTATATATAGCACAAACTTTCAATATAATGTGGAATCATAAATATAGCTGTAATAAATATGTTCCATACACATATGCAATTTTCAAATTTGATCCCAAGTAGTTTAATCCTCTTACTATTTATTTTATAATTCTCATTTTTCTTTCAACTCTGACATCCTTTCATCCATCTGTCCACTTCCCTAACAAATCTAAAAGCAGATCTGAGAATTAATGTACCTCAGTTCATGTATTTACTCAATTACTTACTCTCTTTAAAAGTGTTTTATCATCTCTAACAGGTGACATTGATGTTGGGAGGATGAAATGATATCATGTATATAAAAGGTTTTTGTGAAGAACCTGACTCAGAATGGACAATCAAAAAGATATCCATTAGTAATATTTCAACAGATACTTTATTCAGCATCAATGTGTGTTGGCTTCTCTACTACGGACTAGAGATACATAGGCGAACAGAACAAAGTCTGTACCTCAGAGCCTCCAGTGGATCACTACATAAAAATTAGCAGAATGCAGTATTCTGGACTTCACCCAAGGTAACAAACATAGCTAATTTCTAGAAGTGAGGTCTCCGCATTTTAAAATACTTAATCTGGTTTTTCTTATGTACAGATGTACAGTAAGTATAGCTATAGTGTCAAGAAGCATTTAACAGGAGGCTGTGTGCTGTTTTGGATCTGTCAGGAATTCTCTGCTCCTTATTAATTCCTGAATACTCAGGAATTAAGAGAGGAAAGCCTCTAACCGGGGGCTGAAGAATCCAGGCATTTCCTTCATTAGTTTTTCTATACAGTGATAAGTACTCTCTTCCTTCTTGTGAACCATACGGTAAAAGTGATTGTTTAAAACTCTCTCTCTCTTTAATATGGATTGTCTATGTTTTGTAAATCTGGAGTTTTAATCTTTATCTTTGCTGAGAATAACTACCTTGTAAGACAGTATATATGCCCACACCATGTTGATTAAAACACCTTTGCTCCATCAGAGCTCTGGTCCCCGTGCCTTTCTTTCTCCTTCTCTCTCTCTCTCTCTCTCTCTCTCTCTCTCTCTCTCAGGCTATTTCTTTGGAGCACAGAGGCCCTCTGAGTTCACTTTCCTGCCCAGGCTTCTAAGACCCTCTTGAGAAGGCCCTCTGCGCCTTCACCCCATCAAGAGGGCGCCTGAGGCCTCTGTGAACATAGCAAGCCCCATGCCAGGGGCTTTAGTGGCTTTCAGTGTAAACCAAGGAATATCAGCCTCTTTTTCTCCTTTACTTTCTTATCATTGACTCCGGACCACCAGGTTCTGGTCCATTAAAGGACCTCAACACTATAGGGACTGACTTTGCCAAATTCTGTTTACAATGTGAAGTGGATAACATCATTTATGTGTCACATTGGTGCCTCAGTGTAACATCTCAGGTCCGGAGCCAGTCACTTCCTTTCCTGTTTCAGAGACACCTACTTCTCCAAACACAAACTCAAAACCCAGTTGGGTTAAAACTCTACCTAGTATCCTCTCATCTCTTTGTCCATGAATAAAGCATAAATATCCTTGTTCCTTCTCTCTTTTGCCTGCCCCACAGTGGCAATAACTTCTTCAGACTCTTTGTAAGACTTGAATCCAGTCGGAGGACCATTGGAAGAATAAGAGAGGGTAGAAAGAATGCAGAATTTGGACATCAGGTCTATAATTGTCATATGATTTGCCTTGAGAGCTGCTTCTAAAATGTCAAAGTCTGGATTAGTTAACCCCTCTGTCTCTGTCACTCTGTTGGAAAAATGGTGATTTCCATAACTTCAACAGAAAAACAAAATGGGAATGAAAAGATAAGAAAGTTTTAAAACTACTTTGACACAACAAGGTTGTTACATTCAGAAACCAAACTTTAGCTAGTGCATAGAAGTTGCATTTATCATTTTTCTCTTTTTATTTCTAATATTTACTCATTTTACTCACCTTCAGAATATATATATTAAAAATGTACAAGTGTATGCACTAAAATTTATTAGTATTATACATTAATAAATATTGGGAATTAAGATACATTGCAAGCATTCTTATGCATTCTGATTCAATATAAACATATAAACATGTATATATAAAACATTATAGCTTTCATGAATCAAAACAACTTAGTACTTGCCAATTTATCTTGTTATTTAATATTCATTAATACATAGTTCATTCCTATAAATGCTGGGAGCTAACTGACTGTTGTATCTTCAGAGGGCACTCAAGTCAGTTCCATAACCAGAAAGCAAAGAGTGTGACATTTATTCACTGGGCTCTGCAGTGCATCTGTGACATTAAGGAATGAAATAAGACCATGGAGCCCAGAGGTATAAAAAAACAAAATCTAAGTAGAAGACACAATGGCTTAAGCTGACAATGCCAACCTTTTTAAATCACCTTTACTCTGGCATCAAGTCTCAGTAACCCTTTGTTTAAGCCCTTGACCCCAATTCAATGTCTTTCTCCTATCCTAGGCACTATCACTCTCTTTTGCCCGTCTTCTCCTGTAAAAGAAAATTGATCTGATAAATGTATTCACACTTATTTAACGTAATATTTGTTTCAGTGTAATTTGCATTCTAATGAAGACAGTGGGGAGAGGGAAACACTTAACACAGATAAATAAAACATTAACAGTGGGACTGCAGGCAGGCATAGCATAGAGACGTTTTCTGACTGGAAGGCCGCCATAACAGTAAAAATCAGCTCAAACTGAGAAGAAAACCACTGCAGTGCCTAGCCATTGGCCACCCTGGAGGAGGGGCAATCTCCTCTCCACTCTTCTCCCGGTGTATATGAGTAGTGAGGGAGATGCCATAGTAGACAGCTGTACTAGAAGTCTCCTAGACATAGAGATGGAGCTAGGTGAATGCTATCAAAATGTCCAATCTGATGAAAGTACAGTTGAAATTCCTCTTCCCTAAAACCATCATTGTGACTTTATGCAAATAAACACAGTAACACTCAATGAGGGCATTTCTTAGTTGGGCAAGCTATAGTTAATCCATAAATAAGATCAAGTAATATCCTATAGACTTTCTGTGCCTTATTACCTCAGTCTCAGTGTTAAAGTTTTTGTTCTCCAGAGTCCTGGTTTTCTGCATTTCTGGGCTTGCTCAATAATATGACATCACTATTTCTCTTATTTCTAAATGAGCACCTCTGATCTAGAATAAGACTTAAAAATCTTTAATATCTATGTCCTTACACTACAAATTTTAGAAATCCTAAGGAAAACAGTGATGAAGCTGGGGATGCTGCTGGACAGAATATGTATTCTGAGTTTATAATGAGTCAGGGAGTGTGATGAGAATTTGATGTGTCTTATCTGTGTTAATCTTCACAGCATTTCTATAGAGTCAATAGCATGGTTATATCAATTTTATAATCTAGTTAATATCATAATTATAATGATCACATTTTTATTTATAGGTGAAAGTTTATGAATATGCTTCTATTGTCATTATCTTATTAGATCTTCCCCACATGGGGAAGGTCTCAATAAATCTGGCAATTTAGGGGAAGGAGAAGGATTTGCTCTTGGCTTCCCTTAATTTCAGGAACAGTGGCAGTCCCTAACTCCATTACACAAGAACAATTTTGGGGACTAAAAAGCCCTAAGTGATTGTCTCTATTTGATATCCATTTTTCTAGAAAATTCTATTGCATTGAAACCCCATAATTAAGAAACAGCATGAGGTTGTAAGTTCAGTTTCTGTATCTTAGTAGTTTTATAATTGCTCAAAACTTATCTGGGAACTAAGGCATTTGGCTTGTCCACATCTTGGAAATATTATATACAAAATGTAAAAGCATTTTGTAACTTTAAAGCTGTATGAACAATTTTATATGTCATGTAGAATATATGACATGGAAATAGTTTAATTTTAACATCAGGGAGATCTTTGTGGTGACAGGATAGTTCTATTAATGTATCCTAATTATAGTGGTATTTAAACAACCATGGGGTAAATTGGAATAGAACTCTAGACAGGCATCGTGCCAATATAATTCTTGGTTCTGGTATTATACTGTAGTCATGTAAGATGTACCCACTGGGGAAGTTGGGTGAAGGGTACAGGGAAGTACTCCATAATGCTATATCTTTGCAACTTCCTGTGAATCCACAATTAATTGAAAATTATGGGGAGGGAGGAGGAAGGGGGGTTCAGGATGGGGAACACATGTATACCTGTGGTGGATTCATGTTGAAGTATGGCAAAACCAATACAATATTGTAAAGTAAAAAAATAAATAAATAAAATAAAATAAATAAAAATCTTATGCTTTATATGGATAAAAAAATAAAAATAAATAAATAAGACCTTTAAATTTTTTTTGAAAGAAAAAAAAAGATAAAGACTAATGAAGTTATATTAGCAATTACATTTGCAATACTCACCAAGCTAAAGAAAGTATAGAACTCCCTACCTTAAGACTGGTTGATGGACTTAAAAAGAACTTGTAAAGCTGAAGGGCAGGACTCACAATGCAATTCAGAGCCTTTGTGATTAGCAATTTCTAACTTTATCGACCTTTCTAACAATAGTCATGGCTTTCTCTCCAAGGGACATTCTTTCTATTTGGGTAATACTTCCCTCTCAATAAACTAGAGGAACTGAGCACCTATTATCAATCTTGTGTATAACTGAGAAATGCAAGAGATTTAGGAGATTAAGGAATGTAGTTTCTCTCCTTAACCCATTTTTTGTGCAGTAAAGTCAGAACTATTACATTTCTTTAGATCATAAAGCACAGTAATATAAGGAGAAAAAAATAGGATTTAAAAATCTTTGTTTTAAGGCCCAACATTTTTTGCTCACTGTATTCACTCATATTATATGAATTCATTTCTGCATTTATACTCCTCAGATGTATTGTCTCAAAGCCCAAGCACTTTCATTTCTCTCCTAGCTCAACCTCTGATGAAACAATGAACTAAACTCAGGAAACTGCCTTGGCATTTTATTTGGTGTTCTTGAAGGTCATGAGCATTCTGCGCTCTCCTTAACCGATTAGACAGATCATATGCACAATTAATCTCCCCTAATCCCTCCCTTCAGTTAGACCATAGCAGGAAATGCACATCCAACAAGGATAATGCTTTTGTACATCCGAGACTTCTTTCATCTGAGGATCTCAAAGTCCTTGCTACACATGTCAAAAGCTCCCTATCACTCTTTTGAAATGGGTATTACAAGATTAATTTGCAGAAGGGCAAATGCAGGCATAGAAATGTTAAGAGACTTTCTGAAGAGCATACACTAAGGAAAGACAGCAATAACACTCTCAAGTTTGGGGTTCCTTTACCCTGGGGGCATAGAGGACATTTCAATATAGAGGAGGCTTATCTTTTAGGAAATGAGATCTCACTGAACAGAAAATAAATTTCTTTATGTTATCATAGGTCATAGGGTTGAATAAAAGACCTCAGGCTTGATGCTTTGCTTTTCCTTTACTTTTTAGTCTCATGAGTTTAGTGAGAAAGGCGAGATGGCTTTAGCTGTCTCTAAGGTACAAGTCTGTGGAAATGATAGTGGTTGACAGCATGTGTCCTTGAACTTTTTTTCTTTTTTTTTTTTTTCTAGTGGACTAACAGACTTGTGGAGGTCCTTGGAAAAATAACAGTAATACAGAAGAATTTTTGCTTGTTTTTTTGCTTTAGTTGTTTAGTGAAGTATTGTGAGGACTATCATATTAAGCCTAATAAAAACCAGGAACTTTTCAAAGTAACACTGACATAAACACAGGTAATTCTGCAAGACTCCTTTGAATTCATGTTTGGAACTCAGAACCCATGTTTCCATTGAAACTGTAGAGAAAGGAGATAAAATTTCCAGACCAACCTAGTGCATTTACTATATCAATCATGATGTTGAACTCCTATCCAACTCATTACTGATGAACATTTTTAAGGACTTCCCTGGTGGCTCACATGGTAAAGAATCTGCCTGCAATGTGAGATACCTGGATTTGATCCCTGGGTTGGGAAGATCCCCAGGAGGAGGGCATGACTACCCTCTCCAGTATTTTTGCTTGGAGAATCCCCATGGACAGAGAAGCCTGGTGGGCTGCAGTCCACGGGATCACAAAGAATCAGACATGACTGAACAACTAAACACAGCATATATTGGTGGTTGTTTCGTGGAAAATAATATTTTGATATCTAACTTTTCTAAAACATTTTCCTTTACTAACGATCCATGGTCAAGGTGACTACGGCAAAGAATGTTAATGAAAAATATTTTCTCTCTGCAATCCAAAGATGCTATTTGCAGGGGAAGGTGACTATGCCCAATTCGGAGCCAGTGATTCCAGCATTGTTGGAGGACTGTAGAGCTCTATGGAGAATTTTCTTAGGCAGCTCTAACAATGTTCATGCAAGAAGAGAATGTTGTTTAGAACTTGGAAAATCATGGTGTGAGAGAATTCTTCCCATACTAGAGACAAACTTGCTACCTAGACTCCAGGCTTCATAAAGACAGGAGGGAGTTCAGTGATACAACAGACTGCTATATTCTCATATACACAGACACAGAGAACACAGAGAGGAGTTTTAGTAAATGTAAGTTTCTCTTCTATGTATGTTTCTCTACACACTGCTTTTCCAGTGTGCAGCACTCAACATCCCCCAAGTATTTCCATTTTTACATTTCACTAATTCCTTGTCTAAACCTTGTCAAAGCCAAATCCTGAACTCTACCTGGAAACCAGGGATTCTTACCAGCTAATCCTCCTCAGGCATTCTTCCTCTGACTGAATTATCCATTTCAGCTCCTATGTATTCTCCACCAAATAGAGTCATCTGCAACAAACACAGCCAGCAATATATCTTAGGTGAAAATGAAAGTCACTAAGATGTGTTCGACTCTTTGCAACCCCCTGGAGTATACAGTCCATGGAATTATCCAGGTCAGAATACTGGAGTGGTTAGCCTTTCCCTTCTCCAGGGGATTTTCCCAACCCAGGGATCAAACCCAGGTCTCTTGCAATGCAGGCGAATCCTTTACCACCTGAGCCACAGGGGAAGCCCATATCTTAGGTAAATAGACCTTTTGAACCCTGAGACCTGGGATGCCTCATTGCTATCTAGAACAACACATAGCTGGGTCAGTTTCTTCTCACTTTGGCCTCATTCCAGGAAGCAGGACTTCTTAGATGGTGATAAGATCCTTTTCCTTAACACACGATGATGGAAACACCATACCATGTTCTGAGCTCCCAAGGTACTATTCATGACATGTCTATGATATTTGCTCTCTGCAAGGAGTCATACAGTCTTTCTTGGGATTAGTCTATGTCTTCTGACCAAGGTGAGAAGGGTGGAACAGATATCACAATTATTTCCCACAGATGTGTAGGGGAAGTAGACAAAAAAAATGTGCATTATTGTATGTAACGATTAATGATGGTTTTGGTAAAGAATCTGCCTGCAATGCAGGAGACCTCGGTTCGATACCTGGGTCGGGAATATCTGCTGGAGAAGGGATAGGACATCCACTCTAGTATTCTTGGGCTTCCCTTGTGGCTCAGGTGGTAAAAAATGTGCATGCTATGTAGGGGAGCTGGGTTCAATCCCTGGATTGGGAAGATCCCCTGAGAAGAGAAAGGCTACCCACTCCATTCTCTAGAGAATTTCATGAACTGTATAGGCAGTCAGGTTTCAAAGAGTCGGACATGATTGAGCAACTTTCAACTTTGGTAAAGAAAAACTCCAACCAGTCCATTTTAAGGGAGATCAGCCCTTGGATTTCTTTGGAAGGAATGATGCTAAAGTTGAAACTCCAGTACTTTGGCCACCTCATGTGAAGAGTTGATTCATTGGAAAAGACTCTGATGCTGGGAAGGGTTGGGGGCAGGAGGAGAAGGGGATGACAGAGGATGAGACGGCTGGATGGCATCACTAACTCGATGGACATCAGTCTGGGTGAACTCTGGGAGTCGGTGATGGACAGGGAGGCCTGGAGTGCTGCAATTCATGAGGCTGCAAAGAGTCGGACACGACTGAGTGACTGAACTGAGCTGAAATGAAAGAAAATCTAAGAGAAACAAAGTAAGGGTATTAGAACAGTATATCACTGAAGAACTGTGCTGGAATATTGTTTCAGTTAGAGGAATAGTGAAATACATCAGTGGATAAACCAAGAGTTAAATCCTCTGCCTTCTTCATCTTCTTCTTCTTCTTCTTTTTTTTTTTTTTTCATCATCTTTCCTCTTTATAGAGATAATATATGGGCTATTCAATGTTAAATCTTAAAATTTTCCAGAAGCCACCCCTTCCCCACTGAAGATTTGACTGATCATGTTTTGTCTGGCAAAAAACCTCCCAAATCAGAACTGAAGATATACAATATAGGAATCCAGGTGCTTGTTTAAACAGAGTTTATTAATTCACTCTCTTCACAGCAGTTTTATTTTTTAATACTTTGATTGTTTTCAGATTGTCATAACCTAATGCAAAACATATCACAACCATTACCTGAGTTTCAACTATATGTATATCATCCATCAGCTCATCCATTCCCTGTCTAAAAGTCTTATCACCATAAATTACATTTGAAAACCTAAAGTAGATGTTATTCATCCCTATTATTATTGAACAACGGGAGATGCACATTTTTTTAAATCAAAATACTCACTCTATATTCACTAATGCCTTTGAATATCTTATGGGATATTCAATTGACAAATTAGTAATGAAGTTTTTTTCTAAAAGAAATGATGCCCTTAAAAAAATAATTTAAACACAAACCATTTTGCAGAGGATAAGCATCTCAAATAATGGTCTGATGATCCCTGCACAGCTTGGGGGAGAATCTCTGCCTTTCAATCTATTCATTTTGACTCCTAAGTGTGTTTGGAAATACAGCATTATTATTATACCCACTGAATTTATAAAGATGCTGCTTTACAGATCTTTAAGGTTACTTGTAGGTCTTCTCCAAGGTCATTCCCATCTCTTTTCCACTCATGCTATCAATTTTTCACTAGCAAGGACCACAGTATGGGAAAGGCACAGTGGCATCTTATCTTTTAACACTCTCACAATCATTGTCATCATCATCAAGGAAAGCTACTTCTTATCAACTACTTCTTCGATAGAGGACAGAGAAACAAATGCTATAAAGGAATTTTGATCTATTATAGTTAGGACGTTTGTCATGTAATACTCAGGGTCACTTGGGGATTGACCTTCTAGTCACACACTAGGAGGTGTACTAACATGGAACCTTCAAATTTTTGCACCTCTATTAAATTTAAAAAAGTTTTGTCAAGACTACCTTTGATTATTACCCCCAGCTTTCACCCTGTTTATGTGAACTTAATGCGTGCTTTCAAACACTAGATGTACTTTCTGTTTTGAGTTTGCATGTGCCCTGTTCCATCTATTACATTAATGCCTACCTGACTGAATACCAAAAAGGCAGCAGCAAAGTGTGTCCTGCGTTCTGTGATAAGTAGCACCACTGCTCTCTGGATATATACTATCTCCTTAGGTTCATGAGATACCAAGAACAACTGCTTCATTACCACTAGATTATGATAAAAGAGTAGTGGGCAAGTAACAAAATATAGAATCTACATTTTACCTGTGGAGATCTGCATAGTTTATTAATTAAATTTTATTTTATATAATATGCCTTTTGATGGGAAGGTTTTTCTCTAGCTTCTTGGTATGCAGTAATCTGGAACTCAGGACATTTTTTCGGTCTTACCACACAAAATTACTAGGAATAGGATTATTGGTTTACAGTTCTATTACAAACTGAATTGTGACAAATTTGAATTAATTTTAAAAACACAAGAGACCCACTTCAAAACAAGGGACACATACAAACTGAAAGTGAAGGGCTGGAAAAAGATATTCCACACAAATAGAGACCAAAAGAAAGCAAGAGTAGCAATACTCATATCAGATAAAATAGACTTTAAAACAAAGGCTGTGAAAACAGACAATGAGGGGCACTGCATAATGATCAAAGGATCAATCCAAGAAGAGATATAACAATTATAAATATATATGCACCCAACATAGGAGCACTGCAATATGTAAGACAAATGTTAACAAGTATGAAAGGGGAAATTAACAATAACACAATAATAGTGGGAGACTTTAATACCCTACTCACACCTATGGATAGATCAACTAAACAGAAAATTAACAGGAAACACATACTTTAAATGATACAATAGACAGTTAGACCTAATTGATATCTATAGGATATTTCATCCCAAAACAATGAATTTCATCTTTTTCTCAAGCGCACACGGAATCTTCTCCAGGATAGATCACACCCTTGGCCATAAATCTAGCCTTGGTAAATTAAAAAAAAAAAAAAAAAGAAATCATTCCAAGCATCTTTTCTGACCACAATGCATTAAGATTAGATCTCAATTACAGGAGAAAAACTATTAAAAATTCCAACATATGGAGGCTGAACAACACGGTGCTGAATAACCAATAAATCACAGAAGAAATCAAAAAAGAAATCAAAATATGCATAGAAATGAATGAAAATGAACACACAACAACCCCAACCTGTGGAACACTGTAAAAGCAGTGCTAAGAGGAAGGTTCATAGCAATAGAAGCAAACCTCAAAAAAACAAGAAAAAGTCAAATAAATAACCTAACTCTACACATAAAGCAACTAGAAAAGGAAGAAATGAAGAACGCCAGAGTTAGTAGAAGGAAAGAAATCTTAAAAATTAGGGCAGAAATAAATGCAAAAGAAACAAAAGAGACCATAGTAAAAATAAACAAAGCCAAAAGCTGGTTCTTAGAAAGGATAAATAAAATTGACACATCATTAACCAGACTCATCAAGAAACAAAGGGAAAAAAATCAAATCAATAAAATTAAAAATGAAAATGTAGAGATCACAACAGGCAACACAGAAATACAAATGATCATAAGAGACTACTATCAGCAATTATATGCCAATAAAATGGACAACTTGGAAGAAATGAACAAACTCTTAGAAAAGTACAACTTCCAAAACTGAACCAGGAAGAAATAGATAATCTTAACAGAACCATCACAAGCACAGAAATTGAAACTCTAATCAGAAAACTTCCAGCAAACAAAAGCCCAGGTCCAGACGGCTTCACAGCTGAATTCTACCAAAAATTTAGAGAAGAGCTAACACCTATCCTACTCAAACTCTTCCAGAAAATTGCAGAGGAAGGCAAACTTCCAAACTCATTCTATGAGGCCACCATCACCCTAATACCAAAATCTGACAAAGATGCCACAAGAAAAGAAAACTACAGGCCAATATCACTGATGAATATAGATGCAAAAATCCTTAACAAAATCCTAGCAATCAGAACCCAACAACATATTAAAAAGTTCATATGCCATGAGCAAGTGGGCTTTATCCCAGTGATGCAAGGATTCTTCAATATCCACAAATGAATCAATGTAATTCACCACATTAACAAATTGAAAAATAAAATCCATATGATTATCTCAGTAGATATAGACAAAACCTTTGACAAAATTCAACATCCATTTATGATAAAAACCCTCCAGAAAGCAGGAATAGAAGGAACATACCTCAACATAATAAAAGCTATATATGACAAACCCATAGCAAACATTATCCTCAGTGGTGAAAAACTGAAAGCATTTTCCCTAAAGTCAGAAACAAGACCAGGGTGCCCACTCTCACCACTACTATTCAACATAGTTTTGGGAGTTTTGACCACAGCAATCAGAACAGAAAAAGAAATAAAAGGAATCAAAATTGGAAAAGAAGTAAAACTCTCACTGTTTGCAGATGACATGATTCTCTACATAGAAAACCTTAACTCCACCAGAAAATTACTAGAGCTAATCAATGAATATAGTAAAGTTGCATGATATAAAATCAACACACAGAAATCCTTTGCATTCCTATACACTAATAATGAGAAAATAAAAAGAGAAATTAAAGAAAAATTTTATTCACTCTTGCAATGAAAAGCATAAAATGCTTAGGAATATATCTACCTAAAGAAACTAAAGACCTATATATATAAAACTATAAAACACCGGTGAAAGAAATCAAAGAGGACACTAATAGATGGAGAAATATACCTTGTTCATGGATCAGAAGAATCAATATAGTGAAAATGAGTATACTACTCA
The DNA here is from genome assembly GCF_014754425.2 of Oryx dammah. Classification (NCBI taxonomy): domain Eukaryota; kingdom Metazoa; phylum Chordata; class Mammalia; order Artiodactyla; family Bovidae; genus Oryx; species Oryx dammah. Next base: position 45,542,204 of record NW_024070206.1, on the reverse strand, counting down.
AAGTAATCTATAGATTCAATGCAATCCCCTATCAAGCTACCAAGGGTATCTTTCACAGAGCTAGAACAAATAATTTCAAGATTTGCAAGGAAATACAAAAAAACCTCGAATACCCAAAGCAATCTTGAGAAAGAAGAATGGAACTGGAGGAATCAACATGCCTGACTTCAGGCTCTACTGCAAAGCCACAGTCATCAAGATAGTATGGTACTGGCACAAAGACAGAAATATAGATCAATGGAACAAAATAGAAAGCCCAAAGATAAATCCACATACCCATGTACACCTTATCTTTGACAAAGGAGGCAAGAATATACAATGGATTAAAGACAATCTCTTTAATAAGTGATGCTGGGAAAATATATATTTAAAAATAAAACTGTACATGAGTGTAACTTTTCTCAAGTTCTTTAACAACTGAAGTAGTCTTTTGGTCATCACATGTGGATCACATCTTGGCTAGATAGAAAATCTGAGATTAACTCTAGAAAATCTGAGATTAACTCTTTCTTCAGTTGGAATTTCGTTGCTCATGACACAAAAGAGAAATTTTAATCTAGTTTCAGCACTGAGATAGTTGATATACCAAATCCTTTCAGCATCTCTCTTACAAGAAACAAAGAATTCGGTCACAGATACATTAGCACCTCAGTGTTGGTTTTGGAGGCTCAAAAAACTCATCCAGGAGAATCAATGTCAAAGAGTTTAACTGAAATTTATTTATTTTTCTTGAGGGTACTATCTTATGATGGCAGGTGTACATTACATTGTAAACAAACCATTTGAAAATGTATTTTGTAAGCTTAGGCCATGTAGTACATTGTTGACAATACATACTGTCAACTTACATATAAAATCTTTAGGATTTTTAATTTGTACTAATATTATTAAAATGAAAACTTGTAGCTGTGTGTGTGTGTATATATATATATATATATGTGTGTGTGTGTGTATAATTTCTATTGATTGTAGCACATATTCAAAAGAAAGCTATAACTCATAAACTTATATGGGAAATACTGGGCTTGGTATGGCTTTCAGACTGAACAGGAAATTGGTTGTGACTTCTATAACTCAAAAATAAGTTGAAACTTTGCAACCCCTAATGGTTTAACCTAGTAAGTTAAATGACTCTGGTAATAATGAAATACTGGAGTTTCAGTTTTAGCATCATTCCTTCCAAGGAACACCCAGGGCTGATCTCCTTTAGAATGGACTGGTTGGATCTCCTTGCAGTCCAAGGGACTCTCAAGAGTCTTCTCCAACACCACAGTTCAGAAGCATCAATTCTTTGGCACTGAGCTTTCTTCACAGTCCAACTCTCGCATCCATACATGACCACTGGAAAAACCATAGCCTTGACTAGATGGACCTTTGTTGGCAAAGCAATGTCTCTGCTTTTCAGTATGCTATCTAGGTTGGTCATAACTTAAGAATAAGCGTCTTTTAATTTCATGGCTACAGTCACCATCTGCAGTGATTTTGGAGCCCCAAAAGATAAAGTCTGACACTGTTTCCACTGTTTCCCTATCTATTTCCCATGAAGTGATGGGACCGGATGCCATGATCTTCGTTTTCTGAATGTTCCAACCAGTCGATTCTAAAGGAAATCAGCCCTGTGTGTTCCTTGGAAGGAATGATGCTAAAGCTGAAACTCCAGTACTTTGGCCACCTCATGCGAAGAGTTGACTCATTGGAATAGACTGTGATGCTGGGAGGGATTGGGGGCAGGAGGTAAAGGGGACGACAGAGGATGAGATGGTTGGATGGCATCACCGACTCGATGGAGGTGAGTCTGAGTGAACTCCGGGAGATGGTGATGGACAGGGAGGCATGGCTTGCTGAAATTCATGGGGTCACAAAGAGTTGAACATGACTGACGGACTGAACTGAACTGAACTGAATGATAAAGAAATTGATATCAAGGGTCTGTGCTAAGAGTTTGAACAAAAATTCTTTTATGATCAAAAATTCAGAAAAAAATATAATCCTTAATCACCAGTTTTATAATCTGTGTATTTAAATATGTCTGGACAAGTAAACTAATAATTCTTATTATTAGAACTTGTGTTATGTTTTCAAGGTGATTCCATTTTTAATGTGTTCATTGACAAAATGCAAGATAAACCAATTACAAATTTTCCTATAATTCTGCATACATGCTATTTTGTGGGCTCCCCTGGAGGCTTAGATGGTAAACAATCCTCCTGTAATTCAGGGCACCTGGATTTGATCCCTGGGTTGGGAAAATTCCCGGGAGGAGGAATCCCCTTCCATATTCTTGCCTAGAGAATCCCCATAGGCAGAGGAGTCTGGCAGGCTGCAGTCCATGGGGTTACAAAGAGTCGGGACATGACTGAAGTGACTAAGCACAGTGCATGATATTCTGTTCTGTGAAGATATATTAGAATTGTATCTTTATTCTTTATATTCCATTATTTTACTAGTATATGTTTCAATGTGACTTCATTTTACCTTCCATATGATGAAGACTTCCCATCTTCAGGAGCAAGTCTTCTGTCAAGTTAAATGTATTAGTTCTTCTACAGCAGTTGCTTTTTGTGTGTGTGTGTGTGTGGTTGTTTCTTTTGTCTTGTTCTCTTTATAAGTGCACAGGTTTTCAAGAGATGCTCTCCAGTGACATCTCACATTTCTTCTTTCTTCTTTCCTTTTTCTTTTTACCCCCTTCTTCCTTTCTGTTTTGATTTCTTTCTGCCTCCCTCCTGCCTTTCTTCCTTCCTTCCACCTTTATGTTCATTTATTCTGTGATATGTGTGCCCTTAAACTTGTGCTCCACATAATTTATTGGTTTTCTGTTATTTCAGTTCTTATTCTGACTGCTCAGTGTGCCTTTTCAGAATCTGCACTGTGATTATGTGCTTACATTAGTTCTTCTCTCAAGTCAGCCACTGCCTTTTTCATGACTCTATTCTTTTATCATCCCAGTTTTCAATTGTTTTTTTTTGTTGTTGTTGTTGTTAGAACAAAGCAGTTGCTATTTATAAATATATCTTCTTTCCTAACATAATTGTTATTCCCAGCCCTTTAACTGGTCTGTAATATGCTTATTTTCTGAACTTATGTCAAAAATAAAAATCTTTTTTCCTAATCTCTGTGAGGGGAATGCAGAGTTCTAGCTGGCTCTGGAATGCATTACTGTGAATAATCAAGTTTGAAAATATTTCTACTGCCTTTATATTTGTATAAGTTGCCTCTGTTCCTATTGGAATACAGAGCTGAAAATATCTCCTATTAGCACAGTTCTGGACTTCCTTAGCTTGTCCTTCACTAAGTTTCAGACATTATTAATCAAGAAGGACATGGAAATGGTGGAAGAGTATATGAGGGAGAGGAATTATCCAATGAGCAGACTCACGTCTCCATTGTCTCCACAGATCATCAGACTTTACCGCCTACTTTTCAGTACTAAAGCCCATTCATGCAGGAATGACTCTTGTGTGGCTCTTGTTGTGTCTTCCCTGCTATATTCCTTTGACACAGTTCCATCACATGATAGATGCTGAGGTTCAGATTCAGCACCGTCTCTTTATTGACTTGAGTAAGGTTCCTGGGGAGAGAGTTTGAAGCTGAATCCTGATTTTCTAGATTATCCAGATGTTTTTAGGACTTTAGAAATACTAGTGTAGGTTCCTTGAGGGATTAGAATCTTTTTTTTTTTTTTTACTTTGCTAAATTTGATCTATTTTATTAAGTACTTAGCTCAGTTGGTAAAGAATCCACCTGCAGTGCAGAAGACCCCTGTTCAATAACTGGGTTGGGAAGATCCACTGGAGAAGGGATAGGATACCCACTTCAGTATTCTTGGGCTTCCCTTGTGGCTCAGGTGGTAAAGAATCCACTCCCAATGGGAGAGACTTGGGTTTGATCCCTGGGTTGAGAAGATCCCTTGGAGAAGAGAAAGGCTACCCACTCCAGTATTCTAGCCTGGAGAATTCCATGGACTGTATAATCCATGGGGTCGCAAAGAGTCAGACACAACTGAGTGACCTTCACTTTTGCTTATTAAGGACAAAAATTTTGAACTTTCATCTTGTGTCAAAGGTAAGCTCTTCCGGGGAGATTTTATACTTACCTGCAATTAGCAATTTTATTTTCATACTGTAGAGATGTACCAAGGTGATGACTAAAAATCAACTCTCCTAGATTATAGCACATACCACTGGAGGACTGGCAGAATGGCTGAGAGGGTGATGTCTGTCACAGAAAAAGAAGCTCAAAGTCTCACTTGGATGAAATTCTTTTTTCCATATCAATTGCTGTCCAGAGGGATTTCTTGAAAATATCTCCTAAATGATAGTGCATATTTTTTGTATCTCAGAAAAAGCTATTAGATTATCTTGTTAATGTAATTCTCAACTTCATAATGTAATGCAATATGGCTGGTGGGATATTCCTCATATTTTGGCTCAATATGAAACACTAACAGCTGAAAATAAAACTCGAACTAAAATTGATGTGTCAAAACAGGCTTTCTCAGCTGACCCTAAAGGCTGGCACAAATGAGATCTGCCAAATCCTTGCAGTCAGAAAGATTTGGTATTTTCCAAGCAACTTAGACATAAGAACATGCTGAAATGGCCATTCAGAATTCATAAAAATATTAGAAGGCTAATAAAACTAAGAATTTGTGTTTTACTTGCTATGAATTATGGAGTTGGATTTAATGGCACACATAATATGTGTCCAGACTCTACAGGGATGAGGATGTGGTAGACACTATGGGAACAAGGGGAAAATATAAAGGATGGTTATACTTTACAAAGTTTATAATATAATTAATGAGATACAATATTTATTTGAGATAACTACAAAATAGTTAATAGTTTTACAGTGTATACCTTGCACATGGCAAAACTCAATGAGCATTTTAGGTAAGATTTTAAAACATTTGTGCTTATACATTACCAAGCTATATAGTGTAAAACACCTTCAAAATGTATAATAATAATAACAAGCTTCAAAGATGATAATTGTGTTATTGTGTATTTGGAAATTATGTATTTGGAAGGGACATCCCGGAGAACAAAAGATTTGAGGTTAGGCCTTGGAAACCAGATAAGATAATGATAGCAAAGGCAAACTGATGTGTTGGAACAAACAAAGTATGCTAAATGAAATATGCTATTAAAGGACTGAATTCAAGCTCTTTCACTTACTAGCTGGTATGTTATTATTGATTAAATATCTGTCTTCCATAGTTGCCTAATCTGTGAAACAGTAACAACATTAACAATGCCCAGGTTGTTGGATTTTTGTGAGATTTTCATGAACATGTTTTTCATGAAAATGCTTTGAAGACCCAAAACAATCAATATGTATTCCCTTAATTTTGTATTGTCAGTCCACAAGGCACAGGTGTATATGTGTATGCACATAAGCATAGTACCAAGGAGAGAATAAAGAATCATAATAATGTATTAAAGAAAAAAAGAGAGAGTTGCCACTCTGAATTTAGAATCATGAGTATCTCTGAAGAAAGAATTCTGATCACTGAAAAATGTGAGCAGACCTAAGGATATTGCAAGGCGAAGAGTTTGGTGGAGGAAAGGGGAGTTGACTTTGAGGGTACAGAGAAAATTGATCTCCCACCTTGCTAGTTCTTGATCACCTGTGAATCCTCCACAATAAATACTATCATAACTGTCTGTCCCTCTTGAGTTCTGCCTTTTTCTTTTTACCTAGTCCTGCTCCCTGGCGGGTTTGCTGTCTGGCATTTCCTTCTATAGTGTTATTAGAAAGCTGTGTTCCCTCTCTTTTATTTCTTGTGTGGGCATCTTTTCCTGAACCTGAATAATAAGTTTCTGCCCATAGTTATGGTAAAATAGATCAAGCAATAGAGGTTGGCCTAAGTCTATATAAAGGGATAAGGTATGGTGGAAGAACTTGGAGAGGAAATGAGCATCATTCCAATGGGTCTAACACACATATAAACTGTTTTTTCTTTCTCTAAATTGCAACCATTCTTGTCTTTAAGGAGGTAGAGAGTCCTGCAGAGAGAAGGCAGATGGGAGAAAGTACCCACATTGTGATACAAAACAAAACAGACCCAGCCCCCAGTGCCCCTGCAGGCACTGAGGACAAGAGTGGAAGTGATAGGAGAATTCTCTAAAGCTTTTCCTTATTCTTGTTTTCTCTAGTAGTTAGCTCAATTCATCTTTTCTGTCTCTTCCTGTCAAAAACATCATTTTTATTTCTTCACTTCATTCTCCTCTCTTTGTCTCAGGCTTTCAATCTGAAATCCATCTAAAACTAAAAAAAGTAGTTGATATACTTAGGTTTTCCAGTATTTCTGGCATTTTGGTCCCTCCTTTGCCTTTGTTTTTCTCGGATTTCACAAGAGAGCCAGTGTGTGAATTTACCTGAACCTAATCTGTTCAGTTCAGTTCAGTCGCTCAGTCGTCAGACTCTTTGCAACCCCATGAATCGCAGCACGCCACGCCTCCCTGTCCATCACCAACTCCCGGAGTTCACTCAGACTCACGTCCATCGAGTCAGTGATGCCATTCAGCCATCTCATCCTCTGTCGTCCCCTTCTCCTCCTGCCCCCAATCCCTCCCAGCATCACAGTCTTTTGCAATGAGTCAACTCTTCACATGAGGTGGCCAAACTACTGGAGTTTCAGCTTTAGCATCTTTCCTCCCAAAGAAATCACAGGGCTGATCTCCTTATGGACTGGTTGGATCTCCTTGCAGTCCAAAGGACTCTCAAGAGTCTTCTCCAACACCACAGTTCAAAAGCATCAATTCTTCGGCGCTCAGCTTTCTTCACAGTCCAACTCTTAACATCCATACATGACCACTGGAAAAACCATAGCCTTGACTAGATGGACCTTAGTTGGCAAAGTAATGTTTCTGCTTTTGAATATGCTATCTAGGTTGGTCATAACTTTTCTTCCAAGGAGTAAGTGTCTTTTAATTTCATGGCTGCAGTCACCATCTGCAGTGATTTTGGAGCCCCAAAAAATAAAGTCTGACACTGTTTCCACTGTTTCCCACCACAATGTAAAACTGTCCCAGGATTGAAATGGGATTACCCATAGCAGGATTCAGAGCTAATGAAGAGATAAACTTAATCCATGTAAGTGAAGGGTTCTCTATGGCTTGGGATTTAAGAAGATATCTGTCTTATAAAACCCAATTAAAACCAGATACTGGAGATGATTCATGCAGATGTATGGCAAAATCCACCACAGTATTGTAAAGTAATTATCCTCCAATTAAAATAAATAAATACATTATAAAACAACAACAACAAAAAACAACAGATACCAAGGGTGGGAGCAGACAAGTACCAGGAAAAGAGACCATAGGCTTTCTCAGATTCCTCTTTCATTTTTTTCTAAACTTCCATAGCGTTTCTTTTTCACTGTTCTTAGTACTCCTGTTATGGCAGTGTTCATGGATTTCTGTAGTCTTCTGCCTCTCCACTCCAACCGCATCCCCAACTCAACCTGATAGGGATAGAATAGGATAATCAGTTCAAAATTATCACTAGGGAATTATAAACAGAGAACTTTAGAGGACTTTGGGAGACCACAGTAAGCTAACATCACTCAAGAAAGCAATGGGAAAATTTTAAAACAATGAGGGATTGTTTGACTCCAGTTGCTTAATATCAAAGCTAAATAGGCTTGCTAAGCAACAAAACTTGCTTAACCAAAAAAGCATGCAATGCAAGTATTAGCCATGCCACAAGACAATAAAACAATAGTTAAAAAAATAAATAAATAAGGCCTGCATCCTGCCTAGTGATGTCAACAAGTTAATGACCCCTAGAACATGTTCTGTGCCCACACAAAAAGCAGTAATTTATGGAAAGGTGACATTTCAAAGTGAATGACTCTCATTACCCTGAGACCTGAAATAATTTTTTAATAGTGCTATGACAGTCCCTGATGAGACATATAGAGTCAAAACTACCTTGCCTAACATGTAGGAGGAGTTAATGATGAAAGACTCAAAGAATGTAGAAGAAGGTGATCATTTCCCTCTCTATTCTTTGCCTTTCATTATGAAAATATAACCCACTGAGTACTCAGGACAGCACAGTGCCCACTTGTCTGCCCACCTTTAAGCCTCACAGGTTGTATTGTAATAAATCACTGCTTATCTAGCCTGTTGCTGAATTTTTTCTGTGTTGAAGAACTGGAGCTCCTCAGAGCCCCTCAAACATGAGCTAATGGTTTCAAACCTGGATGATAACTTTTTTGAAGACAGAGTGTTTGACACCCAGACTTGTTAACTTTGGTGCACTTAGCACATTGTCTATCACACAGTAGGTTGAAACATTGTGTAAGTGAAGGAATGAATCAAAGAAATTCTAGCATAAAGTTAGGAATCAATGCAAGGTGAGGGGAAAATGCTTGAGCAGAAAAGTATTATGTATTGTCTCCTCCCCTAGGATACCTCTTTCTCTACTGCTTGTAACTACAGTATCAGCAGTTTATTTCTGTTCAGGAGACACTTATTATGACAAGCTTTCTCATAAGTTACAGGAAAACAAAACAAAGAAAAATATGGTTCTTTCCAGAAGGCAGTTACAATCTACACAGTGCAACAGAAAAAGGGATGTACAAAAGTCACATAGTACATAAAATAGGAGAGACTTGTGAACTGCCCTGAGTAATACAGAGGGGATTGTGGTTCATCCCAAGCAATGGTCAAAGAAGAGGAACCCCAGAATCATTTTTTTTTTTCATATGAATAGGAATTTTTTGAGTCAAAGAATGGATAAATTTGTTCTATGCTGACCAATAGGAACTATGTGTGCCTGTATATTAGTGTGTTTCTATCTGCTTATGCTGCAGCTGCTGCTGCTAAGTCACTTCAGTTGTGTCTGACTCTGTGTGACCCCATAGATGCCAGCCCACCAGGTTCCCCCGTCCCTGGGATTCTCCAGGCAAGAACACTGGAATGGGTTTCCATTTCCTTCTCCAATGCATGAAAATGAAAAGTGAAAGTGAATTCGCTAAGTCATGTCCCACTCTTAGCGACCCCATGGACTGCAGCCTACCAGGCTCCACTGTCCCTGGGATTTTCCAGGCAAGAGTACTGGAGTGGGTTGTCATTGCCTTCTCCACTATCTGCTTATGAATGTATGTGAATTTGCATGACTGAGTGTATACTTGGGTGAGATGTGTGTTCCCATGCATGTGTATGTGTATACATGAGTGTAGGTACATGTGAGTGCAAAAATGTATCTGTGTGTGTATGTGTGTGCCTGTGTGTGCATGCATGTATGCATATGTCATTGTGCGAGGAGATGGCTGCAGGGATGAGATGGTGATTGCACTAAGCAATGGGCAGCCTGCAAGGTTGGAAAGTGAGACTCTCAATGTTGAATTTCACTTGTAGAAATGGTCTGATGAGGATCCCAGAAGTAATGACACTAAACTGGAGGGCAGGAAGCATGAGTAGTAATTCCAATTCTCTTACATAAAATCAGTGACCTCGGAAAAATCCTCAACCTCTTTGGGCTCTGTATTCTAATCTATTCAATAAAGGTGTATAGTTAGACAATGGAAAAGTGATAGCTGAAGCACCAGACCAATATTGTTTTTCTTTTGCTTGTCAGGGTAAAGATCAATCCCCATGTTTTATATGGCTTGACCTAGTTAGTGGGAGAGTGTAATCTATCATGAGCACCTTGGCAAGTTTGGTTAACATGCCACAACCCTGGTTATCATGCTGCATTCTACTTAGGAAACAATTAAGAAAATTTGACTGGAAAGGTGCCTGGAATTCTAGATCCTTGCTGGATGAATTTTAAAGAAAAATATTGTAGAATAAAATAAACCTAAAACAGCTTTTATCAAAACAGAATTTATTAAAAATTCTCCCAAGAGACTGAATTATACTCTTTCTCTCTGTTATTACTATTATAACAGTTTTCTTTATTGTGATTAGAGGAAAGACATAGTGAAAGAATAGCTGGGATTTTGAGAATTCTAGAAGCCAAATCCTCAGATAAATGCTTGAGGGAATTGTAGGTATTTAGTTAGGAAAAGAGAAATATTTGGGGACTGAGAGTTGACTGAGAGTCAACTTCAAAGGTTTTAATGGATTCCAATTCAAGAAAAGGATGTCAGTGTTATTATAGAACACAAGACACAGAACAGGTACTGGTACTTAGTTGAGCAGTCTCTCCTGCCTAACTTTATGGGCCCCGTGTTCTGCTATGACCCAAGGACTGGTATAGTACTCATTCAGAGCAAGGTTTCATCAGAGATATATTAAATCAGAAAAGTGGATGGCACACAGAGACAGGTTTCATTGACTCTAGAGGAGAACAAAAGCTTCGGAGGGTTTTGCTTCAAACAGACTTGACTTTGAATGTATTTCTCTTACTTAATAGTTGTGGCCTTGAGAACTATTATAGGGGACTGGAATGCAAAAGTAGGAAGTCAAGAAACACCTGGAGTAACAGGCAAATTTGGCCTTGGAATGTGGAATGAAGCAGGGCAAAGACTAATAGAATTTTGCCAAGAAAATGTACTGGTCATAGCAAACACCCTCTTCCAACAACACAAGAGAAGATTCTACACATGGACATCACCAGATGGTCAACACCGAAATCAGATTGATTATATTCTTTGCAGCCAAAGATGGACAAACTCAATACAGTCAGCAAAAACAAGACTGGGAGCTGACTGTGGCTCAGATCATGAACTCCTTATTGCCAAATTAAGACTGAAATTGAAGAAAGTAGGGAAAACCTTTAGACCATTCAGGTATGACCTAAATCAAATTCCTTATGATTATACAGTGGAAGTGAGAAATAGATTTAAGGGCCTAGATCTGATAGATAGAGTGCCTGATGAACTATGGAATGAGGTTCGTGATATTGTACAGGAGACAGGGATCAAGACCATCCCCATGGAAAAGGAATGCAAAACAGCAAAATGGCTGTCTGGGGAGGCTTTACAAATAGCTGTGAAAAGAAGAGAAGTGAAAAGCAAAGGAGAAAAGGAAAGATATAAGCATCTGAATGCAGAGTTCCAAAGAATAGCAAGAAGAAATAAGAAAGCCTTCTTCAGCAATCAATGCAAAGAAATAGAGGAAAAGAACAGAATGGAAAAGACTAGAGATCTCTTCAAGAAAATTAGAGATACCAAGGGAACATTTCATGCAAAGATGGGCTCAATAAAGGATAGAAATGGTAGGGACCTAACAGAAGCAAAATATATTAAGAAGAGGTGGCAAGAATACACAGAAGAACTGTACAAAAAACGATATTCATGACCCGGATAATCATGATGGTGTGATCACTCATCTAGAGCCAGACATCCTGGAATGTGAAGTCAAGTGGGCCTTAGAAAGCATCACTATGAACAAAGCTAGTGAAGGTCATGGAATTCCAGTTGAGCTATTTCAAATCCTGAAAGATGGTGCTGTGAAAGTGCTGCACTCAATATACCAGCACATTTGGAAAACTCAGCAGTGGCCACAGGACTGGAAAAAGTCAGTTTTCATTCCAATCCCAAAGAAAGGCAATGCCAAAGAATGCTCAAACTACCGCACAATTGCACTCATCTCATATGCTGGTAAAGTAATGCTCAAAATTCTCTAAGCCAGGCTTCAGCAATATGTGAACTGTGAACTTCCTGATGTTCAAGCTGGTTTTAGAAAAGGCAGAGAGGAACCAGAGATCAAATTGCCAACATCCTCTGGATCATGGAAAAAGCAAGAGAGTTCCAGAAAAACATGTATTTCTGCTTTATTGACTATGCCAAAGCCTTTGACTGTGTGGATCACAATAAACTGGAAAATTCTGAGAGAGATTGGAATACCAGACCACCTGAACTGCCTCTTGAGAAATTTGTATGCATGTCAGGAAGCAACAGTTAGAACTGGACATGGAACAACAGACTGGTTCCAAATAGGAAAAGGAGTGTGTCAGGGCCGTATATTATCACCCTGCTTATTTAACTTATATTCAGAGTACATCACAAGAAATGCTGGACTGGAAGAAATACAAGCTGGAATCAAGATTGCTAGGAGAAATATCAATAACCTCAGATATGCAGATGACACCACCCTTATGGCAGAAAGTGAAGAGGAGATAAAAAGCTTCTTGATGAAAGTGAAAGAGGAGAGTCAAAAAGTTGGCTTAAAGCTCAACGTTCAGAAAATGAAGATCATGGCATCCAGTCCCATCACTTCATGGGAAATAGATTGGGAAACAGTGGAAACAGTGTCAGACTTTATTTTTCTGGGCTCCAAAATCACTGCAGATGGTGACTGCAGCCATGAAATTAAAAGACGCTTACTCCTTGGAAGAAAATTTATGACCAACCTAGATAGCATATTCAAAAGCAGAGACATTACTTTGCTGACTAAGGTCCGTCCAGTCAAGGCTATGGTTTTTCCTGTGGTCATGTATGGATGTGAGAGTTGGACTGTGAAGAAGGCTGAGTGCTAAAGAATTGATGCTTTTGAACTGTGGTGTTGGAGAAGACTCTTGAGAGTTCCTTGGACTACAAGGAGATCCAACCAGTTCATTCTGAAGGAGATCAGCCTTGGGATTACTTTGGAAGGAATGATGCTAAAGCTGAAGCTCCAGTACTTTGGCCACCTCATGCGAAGAGTTGACTCATTGGAAAAGACTGTGATGCTGGGAGGGATTGGGGGCAGGAGGAGAAGGGGATGATAGAGGATGAGATGGCTGGATGGCATCACTGACTCGATGGACGTGAGTCTGTGTGAACTCCGGGAGTTGGTGATGGACAGGGAGGCCTGGCGTGCTGCGATACATGGGATCGCAAAGAGTCGGACACGACTGAGCGATATAACTGAACTGAACTGAGAACCATATTGAATCTTTGAGGTTGTTCACCCTCAATTTGGAAATAATGCTTATTATTCAAGAGTGTAAAGATTACATACTAAGACATATATAAGCTTTTGCTGAGTTTGGCACAAGCAAAGACACATAAATGGGCAACTGTTATGGTCATCACTTTATTTGCGTTTTCCCATAGCCTTCCATGTAAATATGATCATGTCCCTGTGCTAGTCAGAAAACAAAGGGTCCTTGAGTTTGAGCAAATTGCATAAAATTATACAAGTAGTAAATGATCAGATGGGGACATACACCCTCACCTGTCTGATAATAGAACTCTTCCCTTTCTAGGATCATATGGTGACTTTCAAGGAGAGAACACTTCTTATTAGTAAGTAAGCTCAAGGCACTGTGTCTTACTCTCCTGGTCAGGCATGACACACGTGTTGTCCTTGTCACTCTACCTAACATGATGGAGAGGACACTTTAAGATGCGTCTGATCTGCGATCTGGAATCAGGATCACAACTTCCTGACTCAATAGCACCTCAAATTGTGGAGCCTCAAAACTGGGATTTGGTGATTATTCATTTTACTCTTTTGTCCAATTGAATACAAGGCCAGAACAACAAGCCTTGCTGAACTTAATTCCCAAGGCATTCCAAAAATCCTAGTTAGGAATCACCTGACCCTCTCTACCTTCCAGCACACAGTTTTCCCAGAAAGCTCTCTTTTTACATGCAAATATCCTCAAAAGTGGAAATTGCAATTTACTTATCCCAATGACATATTTTATCCATAGTAGAATTTATGAAGTTGTACAAGAAGAGGTTTTTATGTACAAGAAGACAATAATGAAGACAAATTTTGAATAATGCATTTTCTTTGCAAATTTATTTGCAGATTTCCAAATTTGACTGAGAACTTTCAAGGCAAACAATGCTTTGACTACTACAAGCTCTGCCTTTTATGCTTTTTCTTTCTCATCTGTTTTCTTTCCTGCACCTTGCACACTCTCTCTTTCTCTCTCTCTTTCAGCCTGAAAATTCTGGTTAGCTTTGGTTTAGGGTACACATCTTGGTTGATCAACGATAACCACACTCTCTGTTCCAAGGTGCTGGAACACTTCCTTTAAAGCAGAGAGTGCACAAACTAACAATTATATTTCAAGCTGCATTTAATGTTGAAATATGAGACAACAAATTGATCTTAGATTTCTTCAGTCAAGCGTAACCTCACCTCTGACTCTGACAGAAACTGCCTTGGTGCTAAAGCAGTAGTAGTTGCAAAACAAATAAAAGAAAACAAAAACAAAAACAAAAAAACTGAGTCTCATCCTTCCTAAAACAAAGCAGAGAGGAAAACCACCAGTTGTTTTTTTTTTCCTGAATTAACAATACCTGTCTTCTTGAAAGGCACACGTTAAGTGAAACATCCTCCCTGGCAAACCACTTCCTCTCAGAAAGAAGAATTCATAGGTGTGTTTGTATAACCTGGCTCTTTTCATTGCAAGATAGAAAAATTGATATATTCAAATATCTGCCACCAAAATATCTAGCCAGATACTTATTCAATGTCTAAGAATGGTCTGTAGTTGGCTATTTATTGAATCCCTATATAATAATAGCTCTTGAACAAAAAAAGGGACGAGTATCTGGTTCTGAGAAAAGTCAAACACATCACATTATTTCATTAATACTCAGTTTCTTTGAGGTGAGCAAGTTGTATCTTGCTTTATTAGAGACAGGGAGAAATAAACATCTAAGAGAAACTGACAGATCCCAGATCTATGCAGTTTGTCATTGCTGGAATAGAGAACCAAATTCAAAGGTAAGGAGACTATGTTTTAAAAAATAAAAGGAAGAACAAGGAGAAAAATAAAAGGAGGGAAAAAAATATCAAACACAGCATTTTCTCTCAAGCTATCGATGAAACTTTAAACTTAGTTAAAATATATGAAAATCAGGGGAAATGACTAAGTGACAACAGATTTAAGATCTTGAAGTTATATTTCAAATCTTTGTTGTAAAATAAATACGGCTTCATTGGCAAAGCTTCTATTGTGAGATATTTTCTGAACCTGAAATACTATCTCTAATCCAGAATTAACAATGGAAATGTTCATCTTTTTATTTTCATTTTTAATATTAAAATAATTTAGAAAGTGGACTAAATAAAAATCCTTTGTCTCTCCTCAAACGCCAACATTTCTGAGCCAATTTCATTCTCAGTCAGAGAATCAGACCTGTCACCAGAGTTCATGAATTTATGTGAATACTGCAGCCCTTGTAGCCTCAGTTCCCTAAACTGCCTGCTATTCCAGGATTAGCTGCTGTGTGGCGTTAGTCCCCTTCGAATGAGCAGGCTCTCGCTTCCTCCAGCTCCTACTCTTCTGCCTTGTTGCTTGAAAATGGTTCTCTTTGCTGTCACTGTAACAAACGGTTCTAATTGCTAGGTTGACCGTTATGGTGGAAATTGCAGCAGTCCGCAGTTGAAGGCTTTTGCTCTGCTTTAGTAATGACACAGAGACCCAAACTGCTCCTTTCCTGAAGGAATGAAGAAGATAGTCTTGAAAAAAAAAAAAAGTAATAAATAATAAATCATTTTTAAAGCAGAAGAAAACAAACACACTTTCTGAATGGTTATAGTCTAATCTAATTGTAATAAATTTCCCCTCGTGAAGGGATGAAAGTTCTTGAGTATGTTTTTGTATATTTTTGATGGTGATGATGGTGGTGGTAGTGTTTGTTTTTGTCTGTGTAGTAATACATGGTAGGCAATGATTTGGAATTGTAAACTTTCCAATTTATTTTCATGGCAATCTGTGAGATGTGTCCCTGGAGGTAGGCAAACAATTGCAGTTTTAGAGCTGAATTGGGCTCTCTCTCCTTTCTTACATTAGAAAGCATGCAATCTCATTTTCAGTAGGATTACAAAATTCTAAATTCTAATAAAGTGCCAGAGGAATATGTGATGGTCTGAGATGGTCCATGTGTTATTGAAGACACACTCCATGATGGGAGAGGCAAAAATAAGAGAAGTTATTGTCAGATTTTACCACCATGACAGAATTCGGGTTACAAAAGGCAATCCCTAATTTGGGAATTTAATCAGAGAGCAAGCACCAAGGACAGCAGCTGCTGTTACATTAGCTTGGATAAAATTATAAGGCCTATCAATTCTTATGCTTCAGGGCATAAGCTGATCACCAGCTGAGGTCAGGAGAAAATTTCCCCAATGGCAAACTTGCACAGTTATATCCATTATAAGAGATTTAACAACTAGTCCTAAAATATCTGATGTGATTCATTACTAAACAAATACAAACATACAGCATGTACTCACACCAAGCTTAAGCGTGGGCATATAAAGAACTAGATGAACATGAAAGTGAGTACTGTTCCAAATGCCTGTGTCTGAATGAGGTTATACCAGACCAAAGGCAACCCAGTTTCACATTGTCTGTTTTGCCCATAGATTCCTTTTGTCCCAACTCTGTCAAGTGTACTGATGCTGTTTTTCCAGCATCTTCTCTCATCACATGTTCACATTTGTTTATATAAGTAAACTCAATCTTCAGAAATAAAGTGGTAGTCAAAGGGCTCTGTATGAGATTTATATTACCATATAACTAATCACTACACATTTAGCAGCTGAAAAAACACAAACCTATTAGTTCACAGTTTCTGTGGGTCACAAGTCTTGATACAGCCTTGCTGGATCCTCTGCTCAGGGTCTTACCAGCCAGAAATTATGGTGTCAGCTGGCACTGTGGTTCTTATCTGAGGCCTGTGGTACTCTTCTAAGCTTACTGGATATTAGAAAATTCAGTTCCTTTGCATTGGTATGATTGGGTATGATCTGTTTTCTTGCTAGCCATCAGTTGACTGGAGATTCTGCCCAGCTCCTAGAGGTAACCCATGGTTCCTTGCTACGTGGCCTCCACAGGCAATTCACAACATGGATGTTATCTTTCTTTCAGACCAGTAGGAGTAATCACTTAGATTCCTTCTCCCTCTGTAATTGGCCAGCAGAGAGCTATTTTGTCCTATTCCCAGGTTCTTCCCTCCCTCAAGTAGGTGTTATATAAAGTGTATATAGCAATGAGTGGGAATTCAGGGATCATCTTAGAATTCTATCTAAAATAGGGCTGTAGTGAAAATGGGGAAGATCAATATTAATACCATAGGACTTAATTTGGCTTACTCTGTAAGGATTTTTAAAAAATTATTAGATGGGACTCTTCATTAATCTCGGAGAAGGCAACGGCACCCTACTCCAGTACTCTTGCCTGGAAAATCCCATGGACAAAGGAGCCTGGAAGGCTGCAGTTCATGGGCTCTCTGAGGGTCAGACACGACTGAGCGACTTCACTTTCACTTTTCACTTTCATGCATTAGAGAAGGAAATGGCAACCCACTCCAGTGTTCTTGCCTGGAGAATCCCAGGGACGGGGGAGCCTGGTGGCCTGTTGTCTATGGGGCCGCACAGAGTCAGACAAGAATGAAGCGACTTAGCAGCAGCAGCAGTAGTCATTAATCTATTCTGTTACATCTATTAGCAGTTGTCCACTAAGGAAGAATGTAGTCTTGGCAAATTTGCAATTATAACTATATAAATAAAATTTTAGAATGGAAATTAGAGGTCATCTTGTTCAATCATTTTGTGTGGCAGTTAAAAAAAATGAGACTCAACAAAATTAGCTAGTGTGCCTAAATTGGCTCTGTCATTTAAAGCCAGGATGAGAATATAGTTCTCCAGACTCCTAAATAGATTACACATTGCCTTTAACTCACCACCAGGGTCTTTCCTCACTTTAGAGTATTTACCTTTCTGTAGATTCCAAAGTGCCCCCAGATATTTGTGCATTTTCACTCAACAAAACTGCTTCTTTTGAATGATAATATTCTTATTCACACTGAGGTTCCACTGACTAATGGCATTGTTTTCTAATTACAATGACAGTAGCATTTTCACAGAAATAAATGCAAATGTGAAAAGAGAAATGCTAAACTTAAGATAGAATCTCATGATAGAGAGAGCCAGAAAGGAGAGGTGGGAGAGTTAGTGTGTGTATGTGCACGCCTGTGTGCATAATGACTTGTTCTGTTGTTCCCAACAGCAAAATAGATTATTATCTGTTTGGGGTCAATTATTTAAAGCATATAAATGAAATGGAAAAGTGACAATATTTTTCCTGCTCATTTAATCATGCAGTGAAGTTTTCCATTTCCTTAAGCTCTTATTATTGTTTAATGGATAACTACCAATTGGAGGTCTTTCCTTGTGGCTCAGCAATAAAGAATCCGCCTGCTATGTAGGAGACAATGGTCCAGAAGATCCCCCTAGAGAAGGAATGGCAACCCACTCCAGTATTCTCAGCTGGGAAACCCCATGGACAGAAGAGCCTGGCAGGCTACAGTCAGTCCATGGGGTTGCAAAAGAGTCAGACACAACTTAGCAACTAAACAACAACAAATCAATTTGGGAAGGAGGTGATTCATTAAGGCTCTTATGCTGTGAACAACTAGAAAGGCAGGAAGTACTCTAGTTAGAGAATCTTGGGATTGACAAACAAAATGCTAAAATCTATCCTACTTTTACTAGAGGTAATAAAGTCCAGGGCAATCCTCCCAGTTTCAACATTAAGACGGATTCTCACACAATGCTCTCTCTTTAGGTGTCTATAATGAATGAGATTCTTGATTAAATAAACATCTGCCAGTGATTGAGACTAGAAGGAGGCAATGTTAGAGGCTGCCTTTGTAAAAGGCAGTACTGAAGATAGACTTCCTGAAGATGTATTTTCATTAAACAGGTGGATGTTAGGTGTTTATTTCTCTTATTTCAGCTTAGATCGCCATCCACATTTTAATCATTGTTGCTGATAGATGATAATAAGAGGAAACATGATACCTAACAATCTCTACTAAGAAACATATTTCTCTGATTTGGGTGGTACTGTCAAGATGCCTGTAAGCTTCATCCAGTTAGTTTCTTATATACGTATTTTCTTCTGCGTGAAATATATCACAGCCTTAAGATAAGTGTGTAACAAACTTTGTTATGTGTTCAGCATGAATTTGTCATCATGTTAGACAGGAAAAGGCTGTCATCTTCATTTGAGTTATGAAGAAATATTTTCATATTTTCTACAGAATGCCAATATCTTAAGTAAAATGTTATCTCAAACTGAGGATGAACCATTAGCTTATCCAACGTTTACACCACCCTGTACTTTCAAGCAACATTTTGATTTCACTGTAATGAAAAATGCTTCTGCAGAAATGCTATCCTCTTAGTTCTATCATCTGGTTAGCCAAATCTCACCTGATCTCAAATATAAAGGGCAGATTTTGCCTTTTATATAAATTTTTTCCTATCAAGCTCATCATGATTCTTCTACTTTCTGTATTGAATCACAGAGCCTATTTCTCAGGGTATCTGTTTTAACATGTAACAGATGTATTTTGTTGTTGTTTTTGTTTTACACTTGTTTTCTTCATGTAAGTCTTATTCCCCAACAGATTGCCAGAGTCACTGAAAATGGGAACTTTGCCTCACACTCTTAGAACCTCTTACAGTGCCTAGCATAGAGCTGCATGGAATAAAGACTTGTAGAACAGGAAAATAAAACCAAACTTAAAAAAAAAGTTTTAAGTAATAAATTATATGTATATATAAATTATATGTATTAAACAGCTATTTTTTGTTTTTTTGTTGGATTTGTCAACTTGTCATTTATATATATATATATATTTGCTTGAAATACATGGCTGAATTACCTTAGCATTGGCAAGTTGAAGCAAGTTTGATAATAGTTCATTAATTACCATACTATTTTTGATAGAACCAATCATTGGAATGTTTGAAACAGAAACAAAGATGTAGTGAGATCGATATAAAATATATACCTACCAACTTAATTTGGCTTTGAAATCAAACTCTTGACTCTGATCTGTGACTTAGTAACTAAAGGTTTACTCCTTAAGAATTGCTTGTAAATCAGCATGTGGTCAACATAATCATATATCTTAAAATCAACTAAGGAATTCACTATATAAACATATGCTACTGTCAACTCTCTCTGAAGTGAATAATTATGTCCTAATATTTTATTATCTTAATAGTTTTCATTTTGCTATGGAATCTCACATGCCAGGTTAATTAAGGAGAGGCCTACTATAAAAAGCAGCCAGCTAGATGTGGTTTTATTTGCACTGTTTTCCAGCATGTTAGCAACCAATAGCTTGGCCAAATATCTAGTCACTTACACCTTAAGTTTTAATGGTTACCATGGTAATCAAAAAAAGGCATTACAAAATGCACAAGCTGTTAACATGTTGCAGAAGCCAAAAGAAAGAGCTAAGAATAAACTTCTGCATTTAAGGAAAACTGCTGTTAAACCAACTTCATGTCCCAGTCAAACAGCTCGTTAATCTGAAGCTGAGGCTGCTTATCCCTCTCTCTGAGCTCTTCATCAGCTGTGAGAACATCCATGAGGGTGTCAGAGTGGGCAGGGGTGTTTATGGAGCTGGCAGGGACAGAGAGAGAAGGAGAATAAACAGGCTGCAAACTGAGTCGCAGCTCCTTCATCAACAAGTAAGAAAACCTTCATGTTTTCTAACAGAGATAACAGGCAAGCAAGTTTAAAAAAATCGAATTTAGATAAATCTAAATGTTGCTGGGTGAGTAAATCATTATAATCATAGACAGATAAGATGAATGCTACATTTGCTTTGAGTTTTTCAGCCAGAACCCAGATATTCGGACAGCAAAGGAGTGAAATGTTTGTGCCCACCAACCTAGATAGCATATTCAAAAGCAGAGACATTACTTTGCCAAC
Organism: Oryx dammah; assembly: GCF_014754425.2. Lineage (NCBI taxonomy): Eukaryota > Metazoa > Chordata > Mammalia > Artiodactyla > Bovidae > Oryx > Oryx dammah. The sequence goes on along the minus strand of NW_024070206.1, from coordinate 45,521,558 downwards.
AAAGGTCCATCTAGTCAAGGCTATGGTTTTCCAGTGGTCATGTATGGATGTGAGAGTTGGACTGTGAAGAAAGCTGAATGCCGAAGAACTGATGCTCTTGCACTGTGGTGTTGGAGAAGACTCTTGAGAGTCCCTTGGACTGCAAGGAGATGCAAGTGGTCCATCCTAAAGGAGATCAATCCTGGATGTTCTTTGGAAGGACTGATACTAAAGCTGAAACTCCAGTACTTTGGCCACCTCATGCGAAGAGGTGACTCATTGGAAAAGACTCTGATGCTGGGAGGGATTGAGGGCAGGAGGAGAGGGGACAAGAGAGAATGAGATGGCTGGATGGCATCACCAACTCGATGGACATGAGTTTGAGTGAACTCAGGGAGTTAGTGATGGACAGGGAGGCGTGGTGTGCTGAGATTCATGGGGTCGCAAAGACTTGGACATCACTGAGCAACTGAACTGAACTGAACTGAACTGAACTGATATAGTTCCTTGCCTATAAGGAGGTATTTCTCACTGAGTGAAAAGTGTGTCCTCAATGAGGTAGCTACCAGAATGACTCAAGAAGAAAAAGACTGTCTTTAGTTTGGGAATAGAAACCAGCCATGAATACAAGAGAGTAATGTGCTAAGATTTACATTTTAAAGGGCATTGGCTCCAGAACAAACAGACACCTGGACAGAGAGTTGGAACTCCTATTTACTGATAGGCAAACATGAACTCAAAGCAATGAGGGAGTTAATGAGAGATGAAATATCAAACATGATCAAAGATGCATGGCCAATTCATGATTTAGCTGAGTGCTTTTTCTAGATTTGTGATTTCCAAGGAGGGAGGTTACTCTTCTGAATTAACCAACACAATGTTGTGGGCACCACCCTCAAGAGTCCCTTCCTTATATCTATTTCTCTCAAGGCGGAACTCTGCTTGTCATGTGCAGCTCCGTTCACACTTGGGAGTGTCTCTGCCGTGTTGTTTGTTGCCTCTGATCAATTCCCAGATGTCTGCAAGTCTAGACCCTTTCTCCAGCCTGGTCTCCCTATGGGAGGCAGTTCTCTGGTAAAGCCTGACCACACCATAACCTAAATCCCATCTCCTTTTTACCTTGCAGTTCCCAACACATACCTGATACTGCCAGTTTTTACCTTTATGCCTGATTGCATTCCATTGTCCCTTATCACCACTCTTGAAAGATTTGAAGGTGCAATTAAATTCATGATTTTGCTATCCAGCCGTCTTCAATAACCCTGATGTCTTACGTGTTTCAGGCTATTATTGTAGCCACTGAGCAAGGTCAAAGCATAGGAAATCTCTCCTCTTTCTTATTTTTAGCTTTTACTTCCTTTGAACTTACATTCATTTAGTACTTAAATTTCATCCTATTTTTTGCAATGTTTACTATTCCTAAAACACTATGATGGTTCTACTAAGTAACCAATAAATGCTCAATGAATTGACTTATATTTTAATCCCCAAAGGCTGTGTTCTCTAGCATCACAGCATGTCTTGAAATTGTATTTTAAGACATGCTGTAAACTTGAAGACTCAAGTTATAGAGATATAGTAAATCAAAGGTGAAACTCAAATCATGATAAGATTATGTAATTTTTGCCAACTAGAACTGTAAAGATAGAAAGAATGCGGGATGTCAACCACCCTAAACCCAACTCTCTTTTAAAGTGAAGGTTATAATGCAGAGTGAGTCACATATGTCATTTAGAATAGAAAACAGACTCCGGAGTTTCCTTCATGAATCCTACTCCAGTGTCCTACTGATTGAGCCCATGGCATACTGTTATCTATAGGCTGCCCTTCACATGTTATATTGTATTTGGTATATACAATACTTGTCTATTTATCTCTCAGGATATAGCCTTGGGGCTTCCCAGGTGGCATGGTGTTAAAAACAATTTACTTACCAATGCAGAGATGCAGGAAACTGGGAGTCAATCTCTGGGTCAGGAAGATCCCCTGGAGTAGGAAATGGCAATCCACTTCAGCATTTTGCCTGGTAAATCCTATGGACAATGGAGCCTGGTAAGCTATAGTGCATGGGGCCACAGAGAGTCAGATACAGCTGAGCACCTGAGCATACACAGCACATATATATCCTTACCTGTTTTAAACTTTCCTGATAAAGAAGCATTGGATACTTTTGCCCAAAGTATCTCTCTAGCCAATAATGTAACCAAAGGCAACGTACTTGCATATGGTACTCCTTCATTGATTAACCAAAATTTGTTTTAAACCAGATATTGTGCCAGGTGTGTATGATACTAAGGAAAAGTGACAGCCTGTCTCTGTCATTGAGAAGATTTTTGGTCCAGTCAGAAGGGGGTCAAGCAGAAATGTGAATCAGAGGCCTAGACCTCCGTGAGATTGTAGAAAGGATGTTTAAGTAGAAATGATACATCCTGGGCCAAGTAACTACTAGAAGCAGAGAATGGAGATTAAGCATTCTTCAGTGTGTACTCACCATGCACAAAGGTTCAAAGACTAAAATGAGTGGCTTGAGAATTTGGATTCTGGCCTGGAGTATTCCATGGACTGTATAGTCCATGCAGTTGCAGAGTCAGACACAATTTAACGACTTTCACTTTCACTTTTCACTTGAGAATTTGGAAGTGCATTTAGTTAATGTATTAGACTGGGAGACAGAGAGGCAGGGAATAGGCCTTGGGAAGTTTTGTGGTCAATGTCATGTCATTTTAACCTTAAAATTGTACAGTATGGAAACAGAGCAGTGAAATAATTATACTCATATTAAGAAAGACTTTTAATGTCAGTGTAGAAGAAGATAGTATCAAAAGAAAATTCAGAGAGCTTTAATGGTTATGAATATTGTATTGAGTGAGATACAGTTCACAAACAGGTAGACTTCAAACTGAAAGTAGTTAAAAGCACAGCTTTCAGCAGTTACAGCTTACTTTATAAAGCATGAAGGAGGGTGTACATTCTTTTTTACTATGAATAGATATAAGAAACATATTTATTTTCACTGTATAAGCTTACTTAGTAGCTTATTGGCCAGGATAAGGTGATGCAGACAAGAAGAGAACTGAACATTTGTTTAAGGTCAGAGTCAACATTTTGGGGAAATCCTGTCAGTTTTACATTTAGGTTACATAACTAATATTGCTTGGTCTAAGGGAATATTCAAACCATGGCCTCCATTCTGATTACCCTCTAAAGTAAATATGGGCTCTACAAAAGAAAATAAGAACCTGCAATCTCTTACAAAAGTACAAATGAGATAGCATGAATTTCTGAATCAATGAAATGAAGATAAGAAGATAAAATGCCAAAAGTCTATCACAATAAAATTTTATCGGACCAAAGGGACTGGGAGACTGGTTTGTGTTACAATGAATAGTAGTAGAGAGGAACAAAGAAATAGGAGCAAGTTTGAGGATAGAAGTCATCAGTTCATTTTGAACTTATGGGTTTTGATGTGCCATGACAGGCTTCCAGGAGGAGATTGGATGTCAGAACCTGAAACTCAGGGAAAAGGACAAGGCTGGAAAGATAGACATCTGTGCCTTCCATATGGAAATGATGACACATTGAATCACCATGACACTGGCTCTTCCCCAACATTAATCAGAGACACATTTCTGGATAAAACAGGGTGTGTTTTGGTGGAATCCCACCATACACAGTGTACTTCTTTCTGACCCTAACCTCTTACCCTTGTCCTCAACTCTATCCCAATTCCCATCCACTTACTCTTCCTAATACATCTTTTTCTGAACAAAAGTTATTAGAAAGTTCACATGTATCTCAGCTCCCTATCAATTTCCCCTTTAGGACCTTGTAAGATTTAAAAACATTCCAAAAAAAAAAAAAAAAAAGAGAGAGAGAGAATAAAGCTCTAATGATACAACCACAAAATAAATTAGTCCCTTAGTAGCTTAATGTGGGTAATAGTAGCTGTGAAGAATGAAATCTGGACAGTGGAGTACACCCATCATAATCACACTGCAAAAAAAAAAAAAAAAAGTGAAGTTGCTCAGTCATACCTGACTGTTTGCGACCCCATGGACAGTAGCCTGCACCAAGCTCCTCCATCCATGGGATTTTCCAGGCAAGAGTACTGGAGTGGGTTGCCATTGCCTTCTCCAGGGAATCTTCCTGATCCAGGGATCGAACCCAGGTCTCTCGCATTGTAGACAGATGCTTTACCATCTGAGCCACCAGGGAAGTGATCTCAAATCATAGATGAATCAGAGGAATAGCTGATGCTTCTATAGCACTCACTATATACCAGAAACTGTTCTAGCCACTTAACAATCACAAAATCATTAGGTCCTCTATTTTTTCAACTTACAGATGAGGATCCTGAGTCACAAAACAGTTGAGTTGAATGTGGCTTGCAAGTGCAGGAACTACAACTCAGCCCTAGAGAGGCTAACTCCACATTCTATCTCCAGTTGTTCCTAAAATGAATGGATTAACTAATTAATATCATTTACTAAGGTAAGTAGTGTTATATAGCAAAATAGAGGAGCTAGCTCAGTGTGTCTTGAGTTGCAAATCATTCAACAATTGTACTTTTGGTTCATGAATTCATTAAAGACATTTTGGCATTAGGGGAGACCAGGAAAAGAAATTCAAATTCTTCAGAGAAGAAATCATTATATTCAAATAACTTGCAAATGTATTGTGATAAACAAAGTGAGGCAGTAAGGACTGAGTGAAACATTATGTTGCTATTCACGACAGAGGACAATATAGAAAACAGCATTAGCTTGGAACTCAACCAGCAACTGTTGATTTTTTTCCTTTTCATCTTCATCTTTTTTTTTTTTTAACCAAGTATTGTAGAATAACCTGGAACAAATTAGTTGAAATCTCAGAGATTCTTGATTTATTCATCTGTAAAATAGAAACAGTATTACCTAATTCACAGACTGGGTGAAAGAAGACTATGTGACATGATTTATCTGAAAACTCTAGTTCATAGCTTAGGAAATATACAGTTTCCTATAAATACCTGCTATCACTATGATTCATGTTACCCTAATCAAAGAACTAAGAGAAACGAAATGTAATCTGTCAGATTAAAATCATATAATCATACACATTTTATTTTACCATCAGAACTTCCCTGGTCAAAACTTAGGGTAGACATATTATTTGACAAATGAGGCAACTGAGGTTCAGAGAGATTAAATTAATATCTTAAAGTCTCAAAGCTATCAGTTTGAGAACTACTGCCTTAGGTCTCTGCTATATGGGTCTAAACCATTATTTCTTCTATCTTTTGTTAAACTGCAACATTACTTCCTCAAACCTAAGTTGTTTGACAGTCACCCGTAGAGTTATTGGCCAGTTAGGACAGCCCATAAGAGTTAAATTTCTGGAACAACCATGTCAAGAACCACAACTATCTGCCCTTCCATTTCCTAAGTACCACACTTACAAGTCCACTTCCATGAAAATGCATGATTTAGTTCTTGCTTAGAGGGTAGACTGAAGGTCAGGCCTGCAGTCAAACAGCAGAAAGCTGCCCACTGTCTTAGCAGTTTGCCTACAGCAGATGGATTTGTCTTGATGTCTCCTCTATCAAGTACTGACTCATCCCAACTGTGATTAGTTGTGAAATTTAAGATTAGAGCCCAAAGAGGTATGGGCCAGTGTCCAAGTTGGAACTGGACCTGATTCCCCTGTCCTCTAGAAGCAACCACCTGAGACGTCCTTGCAGCCCACCGACAGCCCACCCCATGCCACACCTGCAGGGTCCACACCTCAGCTTCCAGAAGATTACCACTAAAAGCCAAAACCACACGGCTCCATTTCCTCAGGCAGAGACAGTGAACACTTTCAAGCTGCTTTCAGCCTCCCAAATAAGTGAAATGTTTGACATGAAAGCATATGTTTTTTGGCAAATTTGTTTAATCCACATTTTAAAGGGAAAATTGAAACTCCACAAGGTGTGAAAAAGATTAGTGTAACGTTTCAGTATCTGGTGGAAAGCAGACCATGTTCCCTCCTCCTTCTGTTCTCTCTCCTCTTCCTTCATGTGCAGATATTTGCTTTACAAAAGCTGCCATCAAAATGAATCTTTTAATTAAGAATCTAAGCCACCTAACTGCAGAATAGAGAGAAATATCAAATTACACAAGATGTAGGAGCCATCTGTAAGAGGATATGGCATGTGTCTATTCTCAAGAAAGTTCACCCCTCCCCCCAGAAGTTGTATGCGGGATCCTAAACCGAGGGTTTGGGGATTCAAAAATTTGATTTCTGCAGAAGTTAAATTTCTTACTACAAGATGACATCTTACTACAAGATGACTGCCCCAGGAGGAAAGTTACTTTGCCAAGATCTGCTTATCTTTTTAGAGAATGTAGAGTCTAGTCAACAGCTGGCTTCAGAAACCATTTTCCCAGAAGTTCTGATTGGACTAGTTATAAAGACTTACACATTTGGACTCTGATTCATTCAAAAAGTCCATAGAGACATCCCTTGTATAAGACAGGTCTGGAAGGGCCTAGGGATACAGACCAGGCCTCCAAGACTGGAAGAGTGAAGGGGAGGTGAGAGGGAAATGACTCCAGGGATTGTTCTCACATGTTGCATTTTACTGACCCCAACAAGGACCTTGGCTGACAGCAAGGACAAAGCTAGTGCTGGAGATCCATGGCCAGTTTTCATAGTGAGTTTCATCTGCTTTGAAACCCAAACCCTAGAATGTTTCCATTAAATATAGCTAAAAACCTATTGGTTCTGAAAATATTGTGTTCAGAATAAATCATGAAACTGTTATTTATTTTAGAATTAAAAAATAATTTGGGAAGCATCAGGATGATTCAATTGGTGACATAAGAATATGGATCTGGAGCCAGATGTTGTAGATTTAAATCTGAGTTTCCTTGCCCACACACACATTTATATGACCTTAAAGTGAAAGTGAAAGTGAAGTCGTGTCTGATTCTTTGCGACCCTGTGGACGGGAGCCTAACAAGCTCCTCTGTCCATAGGATTTTCTGGGAGTAGGTTGGAGTAGGTCACCATTTCCTTCTCCTTATATGACCTTAGGCAAGTTATTAAACCACGTTTCAACATTTTTTAAATAGATATAATAATAATAAAATTTCCACATACTAATATTGTAAAGACAAAAATAATGAATACAGGTAAAGCAGTCAGAATATGAAAGAAATAAATTAAATGAATAATAAACTTTAGCTAATTCTGTTATTATTGTTATTATTTGAAGGTTTCAAGCTGGGTTTTATTTTGCATTTTTATTGTGGCAAAATGTACATAACATAAAATTCATCATTTTAACAATTTGTAACTGTATATTTCAGTGGCATTAAGTAAATTCAGTGTTGTACAGCCATAATCACTTATACGTCTCCTATCTTTGTGTATTTGGAGGTTAATGCTTTATCATATATATGACTTGCAAATATTGTAGTCCATTCAATGGATTATGTTTTCACTTGATAATATCCTTTGATGAACAAAAGTATTATTTTTATTAATATCGAGTGATCTGTTTTCCCCTTTTTTGTCTCTAACTTTGGTAACCTATCCAAGAAATCATTGCCAAACCCAATGTTATGAACCCAATTCTTCTAAGAGTTTTCCAGTTTAGGTCTTACATTTAGGTCTTTGAGGCATTTTGAGCTATTTTTCTATGGGATTCCCTGATACCTCAGTTGGTAAAGAATCTATCTGCAATGCTGGAGACCCTGGTTTGACTCCTGGGTTGGGAAGATCCACTGGAGAAGGGATAAGGCTACCACTCCAGTATTCTGGCCTGGAGAATTCCATGGACCCAGTCCACTGGGTTGCACAAAGTCAGACGTGACTGAGCAAATGTTTTATTTGCTGTTAGATGATGGTCCAATTTCATTATTTTGCTTATTTGAACATCCAGTTATTCCAGTGCCATAAATTGAAAATACAGTCCTTTCCCCATTGAAAGGTTTTAGCACCCTCACCAGAAATCAACTGACCATATGTCTGAGTTTCTTTCTGGGCCCTTTAGTCTATTCCACTAGTATCTATGTCTATCCTAATGCCAGTACCACATTGTTCAGATTACTATAGCTTTGCAGGAACTTTCACATTTAGGTAGTAAAATGACTTCAACTTTTTCTACTTTTTCAAGATTGTTTTGGTTATTTAGAAGCCCTTGAGATTCCATATGAACTTTTTTTTAAACTTTTTTGACTTTTTTTAACTTTTAAAACTTTTGTTAACCTGACAACAACAACAAAAAAAAGGCTGTTAGAAATTTGATAGGGTTTGCATTAAGTTTGTAGATCATTTCGGACAGAAGTGTCATCTTAACATTATTAAGTCTTTCAATTCATAAACACAGTATGTTTTCTCATTTGTTTATGGTTTCATTTCCTTCAATGATGTTTTTATAGTTTTCAATATATAAGTTTAACCTCTTTGGTTAAAACTTATTCTAAGTATTTTATTCATTTTGATTTCATTATTAAAAAAAAAACTTGCTTTTATGACTTAGTTCAATCGATATTAGCAGCAACATTTCTGTGAGTTAAGAGTCAATTTGTCTTCATATTAAGACTGATGAGGATATGCAAGTAAAATCAGAGGGCTGGTGTGTAAGATTCTGATTCTGATTTCAGGCTTGGACCATACTCCTGTGCCAGATCTGTAAGCAGCGTGAAATGGAGACAGGAATTCCTTTACTCCTGGCTTCTTGAATCTGGTATGTGGGTCAAATTGGGAGATTCCTTTGGGAGCTCCTTGGAAATTCTCAAGACTGCTTTCTCCACCTACTCAATCTTCCTGACAGTTTTTATTTCATGCAGTAGATCCAGCTGATACTGTAGATGTTTATCTCAATATTAGGATGAAAGCAAGGTCATAAACAATTGATTTTGTAAAGCTCTGTCAGAAAAGTGGATATGGCTTGGTGATGGAAACTGAATTTGTCTTCATTCATAGTAACTATATCTCAAAGATTGTAACCATGGGAAAACAAGATTGATTTATTTATTTAGTATCTTATAAGTTTATTTGTGTCATTCTTTGGTTGATGTGTGACCTTATAAAGTTTGAAGATTAACTGTATATATATATATATATATATTTTTTTTTATAAAGACAGCTAACTTACCTGCAAATGAATTAATTGTATCTTCTTTAAAAATGGACCACCTGACTGTAGGAAATTATTTTTGTGCCTATTTTTCCCCACTATGACAGTAATGGCATTTTTGAGAATTGTTAATTTGTATGTTGCTGAATAAAAAGACAATTTCAGATACAATGATCCTTAGTTATATAATTAAAAGATCATCTACTTATATTTGTGATAAAGCATATCTTGTAAGTAAAACTGTTATTAATCATTTCAAATTCTTTCATTTAGTTTTTGAAAAAACTTGCTTCAACATTTCTTGGTGAAGCTGTAACAAATTACCATCAAGTTAGTGGCTTAAAAACAGTATGATTTTAATATCTTAGATTTTTGGAGGTCAGAAGTCTGAAATGAGTCTCATTGGCCTAGAATCAGTGTCAACAGGGCTATGTTTCTTTCTGGAGGCTCTAGAGAAGAACATTTTCTTGCATCTTTCCAGCTTCTAGAAGCTGCTCACATCCCTTGGCTTGTGTTTCTCTCTCTTCATAAGTCAGGTCCTTCTCAAGCTGCTATCCCTCTGGCTCTCTCTTGCATTCTTCTTCCACTTGTAGAGACCCTTGGTATTACATTGGTCCTACTCTGATAACCCAGGAAAATCTCCTTATCTCAAAGTCAGCTGTTAGCAAACATAAATCTATGCAATTGTAGTCCCCTTTGTCATGTAATCTAATAATAATAATAAGTTCTAGGGGATTAGAATATGGACTTTTTTTTTTCTGCCTACTACAGTCATTAAATGTACATCTATGTATCTATATATATATTTATATTTTATAGCTAGAAAGAGTCTTTCCCAAATCTCTTCATTTATGAAAAATAAAGGCTCAGAGAACGAAAATGACTTGCCCAATCCTATCCTCCCTGATGTCTTCCATCCCCAGTAAATATGGTCTCTGAGATGTATCAGTCAGGTTACCATTCATTTTCCAGCCTCTTCAACAGCAGAATCTCATCTGTTATAAAGAACCAGTTGCAACTATGATTTTTCTTTTTCAATTTTTATCATGTATAAACACATACCTATCACGTTGCATAACATTTGATATTCCCACTGACAATTTTTTAAATGTTCAAAAAAAAAAAAAAGTAATTGAAAAGGAATCAAATACAGGAGGATTCTATCAACACAAGGAATTGTCCTAAGATATGTGACTATCAAAAGTGGTTATCTTTTTATCAATTCTTAATAGAAATGGGCAACCTCCCACTAATAAGGAAACTCCAGCAACTTTTAATCAGGAAAGCAATATGTCAGAAAAAAAAGGGGTATGTCTAGATTGATCCACTCTTTCTCTATGAGTGTATAACAAGAAGGAAGTATGAACAGCAGAAGATGTATGAAGCATTCTAATCTTGCCCATTCACAGTAACAAAAATATATTCCTCCCTTCCCTTTGAAGTCTCCCTTTTATTTGCTGTTTTTCAACTCTAGTGTTCAGGAAGAAACATGTTGATTCTGACAAATGACAGTAATTACAAAATCTACAAATCATGCATAGAAATAGACACTTTGTTGTAACTCACTTTTCCCTCATTGCAGATTGTCTGAAGGACTCAAATATATATTGAAAGAAAATTTAAAAGACTACAAAAATTAAATGGTAATTACATTATTTTCTTCTCAAGTTATAAGTAATTGAAAGATGAAAAATATGTTCTTCGTGTGGATGCATTTTTTAGACTATGAGGTCAGTTAGGACTCTCCAGTAAAATGAAATATATAGAAAATATGAATCATTTTGAATGTTAGGGCACCTGAACAACATGAATCTCCTTTATCAGAATTGTAAAATTGGCAAGGGAGCAGAAGCCATGGTTGATAATATCACAGTGGTAAACCAGTGGGAAGTGTTTAAGCAGGCATATAGAGAGCGTAAATATAACTACATGCTTAACTTTGTGAAAACCAAAATGATAGAATATTAAAGTTGGAAAGGAATTTAGAGTATATTAAATACAGTTCTCATATTTTATAATTTAAGAATTTGAAGATCTCGCAAGTTAAATGACTTATATGATATTTTGAATTTAGCTTATATTGGAGCATGCATGTATATTAGGAAAAGATTTGAATACTGTTTATCATATGATACCACAAAACTAGCACTTGCTCACACATTTCATTCAAAGCACATTGAATGATTTTCTGCTAACTTCCAGCCTATGCTAAATTCTGGGCTAAGCTGAAGACCATGCCCTTGTCTTGAATGAATTTAAAATCTAACTCAAGAAACAAAATATATTTACAGTAGAGGTAATCTAAGGCAGTTGATAGTGAAAAGCATGGTGTATTTTCTTAGTTCAGAACTTAATTTTACTCACCAAGAATATATAATTATCTGCATAATTGGACCCTCTGACCTCATCTTTCCCAGCATCTTCAAAATTATCTTCCTAAAATTTGTATCTGACCAAATTTTATCCAATTAGTAGCTGTGCATGCTCTCCAGAACTTTCCAGACTCAATTCCTTAGCATGCTTGCAATCCTTTCATACTCTGCTTGCTATAGCATACGTCCTCCACGATCCATGCACTCCTGCCTAACCATCTCACACCACCCATGTTCCCTGCTCAGGTCATGCCATGTCGTTCTTCTGATTGTCTATGCTAAGAAATATTTTTCATGTCTTTCCTTTAGCTTTTGAAACTTGGAGATGGTATTTTTTTGTATGATCTCTAAGGGTCCTTCACACATAAACATTCAAGGACCTTGTGATGAAGATCGTGACAATTGCAACGATTCAGTACACAAGACATTTCAATGGTATGATTAGTTGGGGAGACCTCATATAGGATGTAAATATCAACAGTGAAAGAATAAATCAGGAAATGTGTCAAATGATTACTTCTTTTTTCAAAGGTGATTTTAACGTAGTCGACAAATGGTCCTCAGGGCATCCCTGAGGCTCAGTGGTAAAGAATCTGCCTGAGATACAGGAGACAAAGGAGACGTGGGTCCGAACCCTGGTTTGAGAAAATCCCTGGAGAAGAGCATGGCAACCCACTCCAGTATTCTTGCTGGGAAATTCCCACAGACAAGGGAGTCTGCTGAGCTATGGCCCATGGGGTTGCACAGGGTTGGACATGATTGGAGTGACTGAACACACACACAGAAATGGTCTTCACACACTGCAGAAGATTAAAAGCAGTGACATTATACCTTTCCTCTTCCCTTGAACTGTCAGAGCCTGCCTGTCTGGCCCTATACAACACCTCTATTGTGACACTTGCCAACATGCTAATAATGTCCCAAAATTTTATCCAAGGTACCATAAAGGCCACCAGGTAGGGAAGGTACTGGGAAGTATAATCTAAAATTCCCTTATTGGGCTCAGAATTCCCATAGTATCCTCTGTCTCAAGGTTTCCAAATTCACAGCCCTCTTCCTGATCAATCTGCTACTTTAAACCCACCTTCCAAGTACTCCTCTTTCCTTCTTTTCTTTCCAGGAAAAATGCTTTTATAAAGCAATACTTGGCACTAGCTTTCTTTGGTGAATAAAACCTTGTCCATAATTCCTCTGAATCATGCAGTATACTGTAATCAGTTTATTCAACCTACCAAACAGAATCTACTTAGCTATACATGAGTATATTTTATTAATTATTGATTTATGAATGCTTCAGTCATCATTTATGCACTAGGGCTTTATCATCTCCAATGGAGTAACAAACCACTCTAAGTGACAGTCTACTATTTAAAATTCCACACCTTCCATCTGATTACCCCATTAATCATTACCTTCCCCAGGTTATAGAGATTTTTAAGGTAATTAAATGTCTCCCAACAGTCCTAGGACTTTGGCCATAGACTTTTAGTCTCATTTGTGTGGTGAACTTTGTAAAACTCCGCAATGCAGTGAGAGCAGATGTCAATCAACTTAACCAGTGAAACCTCAGTCGGAAAGGAATTACATTCATAATTATAGGGGATGTACAAATTATTGGCTCTGCACATTCCTCATGATGTAAAACTCTTCATGTAGTTTACTTCTCTTCTTCTTTTGTGATGCATTCTTTTTCTTGGGAAATTCATGGCTCAGACAGTAAAACATCTGCCTGCAGTATGGGAGACCCAGGTTTGATCCCTGGATCAGGAAGATACCCTGGAGAAGGAATGGAAACCCATTCCAGTACTCCTGCCTAGAAAATTCCATGGATGGAGGAGCCTGGTGGGCTACAGTCCACGGGGTCTCAAAGAGTCAGACGCGACTGAGTGACTTCACGTTCTTTCTTCTTTCTTCATGAATTTCCATGGTTTCAACTTTCATTGAAAGTTAATGACACTTACATGTCTATACACACTCTACAGAAATCAGAAATGCACAAGTTAAAGCCGTACCCTTTATCTTCCCTTCTACTCCTTTCCCTTTGGCATCACCACTCACTCAATCTCAAAAAACAGAGGATCATTACTTTGAAATTTTTCTCAGTCAAGCACAGATCTCTCCTTTCTCTATATTTTGTTTGCTTGGATCTTAGTCGACTTGTGGTGATTAAGAAACATAAATCTGGAGTTAAATGGCCTGGTACCACTTTTCTCAATTCATTTAAGTCTCTGGGTTCCCATCTTCCTTGTTTATGAAACACAGATAACAAGAATATTTACTTCATAATATTGTCTTGTTGATATATTAATGTATTTATTAGGCTTTCAGAATGGGACAGAGGGGAAGTAGTGAAACATTTTATTTTCTTAGGCTCCAAAATTACTGTGGATGATGACTGAAGCCATGAAATTAGAAGACACTTGCTTCTTGGAAGGAAGGCTATGACAAACCTAGACAGTGTATTAAAATGCAAAGACATCACTTTGCTGACAAAGATCTGTACAGTCAAAGCTCTTATCTTTCCAGTAGTCAAGTGTGGATGTGAGAACTGGACCATAAAGAGGGCTGAACTTCGAAGAATTGATGCTTTTGAATTGTGGTGCTGGAGAAGACTCGAGAGTCCCTTGCAGAGCAAGGATATCAAACCAGTCAATCCTAAGAGAAATCAACCCTGAATAGTCATTAGAAGGATTGATTCTGAAGCTGAAGCTGCAATACTTTGGCCACCGATGCTAACAGCTGACTCATTGGAAAAGATTTTGATGCTGAGAAAGATTGAAGACAGGAGGCGAACAGGGCAGCAGATAATCACGTAGTAGGATGGCATCACTGATTCAATGGACATGAATTTGGGCAAACTCTGGAGATGGTGAGGGACAGGGAGGCCTGGCATGCTGCAGTTCATGCAGTCATGAAGAGTCAGACACAACTTAGTAACTGAACAAGAGCAACAATAATAGCATGTCACATAGAAATCACTCAATAAGCTTCATTGGTTACTAGTAACTCCCTGAAATGCTTCTTGTAAAAGTGAAATGAAAGTTGTTCAGTCATGCCCATCTCTGCGACCCAATGGACTGTAGCCTGCTAGGCTCCACTGTCCGTGAAATTCTCCCAGCCAGAATACTGGAGTTGGTAGCTATTCCTTTCTCCAGGAGATCTTCCCAACCCAGGGATCAAACCCAGGTCTCCTGCATTGCAGGAGGAGTCTTGACTATCTGAGCCAACAGAGAAGCACAAGCATACTGGAGTAGGTAGCCTATCTCTTTTCCAGTTGATCTTCCCAACCCAGGAATTACCTCGGGGTCTCTTGCATTGCAGGTTGATTCTTTACCAACTGAGCTACCAAGGAAGCAAAATGCTTCTTAGACTCTCTAAATGTGGTTTCTCCTGTGCAAACAATCAACCAGACTAACAGGGGTACTGAATTGCTAAAACAAGGATGTAATCAGCAGCCTCCTCCCCCTACTCAATCCTGCTGTGCATTTCTCAATATGGTGGGGTTCTCAGTGTTTTATCCTAAGTATTTCACATGCTGATATTGACACTCCATTCACTCTTCCCAGAACATGCCCTGTTCTTCCATATCTGGCACTTTGCTCATGCTAAAATTTACATCTGAATTATTTCTACAGTCTTTTCTTTGACTCTAATAGCTATCAAGATAATTGGGTCTTTGCTATTCATGGTGTGCCCCTGGGGCCACACCTGAGTTTATGTTCAAAAGGTAACCCATAAATGGCTTCTACAAAGTTTCAGGATTGTAACTGACCATGCTGAACAAACCAGCCATGTTATTAGGGTGTTGGGGCTTTAATCCATGTGACATCAACCCAAATTTTCAACCTCTAAAGAGGGAAATATAGTTGAAATTTGAGTTCAGTCACATGGCTAATTATTAAATCAATCACGCCTATGTAAGGCAATATCAATAAAGATTCTGGATGCTAAATCTTAGGTGGGCTTCCTGATTTGTGAGCACATAGATATGTTAGGAGAGAGATGTGCCCTGATTCTTTGGCAAGAGGACATGAAAGCTCCATATTCAAGTCCAACATTTATCTCATTGTATGTGTATCTTCTTTTTCGTTTGTTCTTATTTTATCCTTTATGATAAAATTATTATCATAAGTAGTAGCATTTTTCTGAGTTCTATGAATTGTACTATTGAGTTATCAAACCCAAGTTGGAGGTGGGAACTGCCAAATTTGTAGCCAATTGATCAAAATTTGGGTGGCCTAAGAATTCCAGAGTTTTTAATCAGCATCTGAATTGAAGGCAGACTCATGAGGGTCAGTGCTCTTAATTTGTGAAGCCTAAATTAGCTCCAGATAATAAGTGTCAAATTTGCAATGAGATGATGAGCTCTGGAAAAATCAGAATAAGCTTTTTTAAGAGATATAGTAACTGAAGAAAAGATAGTTTAGGTAACTTCAGTTCAGTTGAATTTAGTCACTCAGTTGTGTCTGACTCTTTGTGACCCCATGGACTGCAGCATGCCAAGCTTCCCTGTCCATCACCAACTCCCGGAGCTTGCTCAAACTTACGTCCATCAAGTCGGTGATGCCATCCAACCATCTCATCTTCTGTCATCCCCTTCTTCTCCTACCTTCAATATTTCCCAGTATCAGGGTCTTTTCCAATGTCAGTTCTTCACATTAGGTGGTCAAAGTACCAGAAATCAAACAAAAACTATAAGTGAATTAGTTCTAGACTTTAATTCCATTGCTCTAGCACTACATTGCACTCTCAGTCAATAGTGTATGTTAACTTTATGGAAGTTAAGGTCAGGGATATACAATCTTTTCTTAACTTTTGTCTCCTGCAGTGAGCTGTATATGCTTGGACAGATACAGTGAATAATAAATATAAGCATTTTTATTGATTAAGTTCATGAGCTTCTCAGTTAAATATTTTTCACATGCAGAATCCTTGCAACGACTGGAGTTACATTTAGGTTGAGAGGACACATGTAAGTTGAAGAGGGAGTAAGAGGAAATGGGTATAAGTCACTGGCAAGTGAGGGAGTAGCCAAGCCCCCATTTGTTAAAAAAAAAATCAATTTTCTGATGGACTGAAAGACTTTCAATAATAGTCTGTGAAGTTGTCTTCCTATATGATTCATCTTGTTTGTATTGAGGTGTTGAGACTATATTTGGCCTATTTCATGTGAAAGGTGTGCAAGTCCATAATGTGGTGCATTCACTCTGAAAAACGATCATTCATGCCAACCTGAGCTTGAATATCTCCATCTGGGCTGTGCACTGAGGGACTCACCCTCATCAGTTGGATGACCCTGAAATGAGATACCTACCTGTTCTCCAAAGAGAATTGAACTATCTTCAGGTAGAATTGATATTGGTCCCATTTTCCATTTGGATTTGATTAGAACAGATCAGGTAGAAGTGAGAGAAGTCTTTGCCATCCTATAAACAGGGACTGTCTCCTTGAGATATCTGATCTCTACTGAATCTATTCCTATGATGCTCTGATAAGAATGTCATTTGAATTCATATAACCATTTTACCCTTAGAGATGGAAAGAGAACCCCTGAGAAATTAGCTTCCAAAGAAATCTGTCTCAAGCAATTTCTTTGTTTTCCTCCTTTTCCTATAGACTTCCTCAGATGCATATTTTTCCTCTATTAATCTCAAACTTGTGCAAATTAGCAGTATAATGATGTACAGGCTAAACAATAGAATAATTTCTTTTATTTCAATCATGTGTTTTCCTTTTCATGGCCTAGTTACCAAGGACCCATAATCTACAATCTTGGCATTTCTTTTTAGTTCTATGAGCCAAAATCCATCATTTTTTAATATTTTCAAGACAAGGACTCTGAAAGGTTTATTTTAATCATTAATCAGTCCCCTCCAATTAAGCTCAATTATACCCTATAACCATTGCTATAATTATTGATTGATTAATCTTTCAACTATTAATTAAAAGTCAATTAAACTTTTTTCTGATGTTATTTAAGCTAAAATATAATTATTATGTAATTTCCCTAGTATAAGCAACATGTCTTCCGAGCCTTATGGTACAGTCATAGTCTACTAATTATGAATCATTCACTAGCAGGATCTGAAAATTCTGAAGGAGTGAGATCATCTCCTTCATGCCCACTTCCTATATACATATGCATATGTGTGGACACAGTCAAGCTCATGGATAAAAAGGTTGAGAGGAGTAGGCAGTGCAGACTAGTTAATTTCATACATCTAATAGGCTGAAATCAGGACAGGGATAGAACAAGAAAAGATAAGTCACACGATATTCATGTTTCCATGCAGCACTCCACCTCCCAACCTCACCCATGTGTCAACACAGGAAAGAGGCAAATTCCAGCTGTATGAAGCTGCCAGTGTAGGCTTTGTAGAAAGCTGGGTTTGCTGGTTTAGTGGAAAAACTGATAGGGAGTTGGGAAGAAGAATAACATCTAATCAGCAAAAATCATAATCTGAAGACTTTGAATTCTTCATCACTTTTACTCCTCTCAGACACCCTAAGGGAATAATTATGTCCATTTTATAGACGAGGAAATATAATCAGAGATGGAATTACTTTGAAATCATACATATCAATCTCGTAATTTGTCATAATGTTCTTCCTGCTCTAGGAGATGTGCTGGGTAAAACAGAACCAAAATACTTGTTTAACAGAAGAGAACACTTTAGAATAATAAAAATGGGGTTTATATATCAGGAACTCCGTTGAGAGAGAACTTGTGACCTAGGACAAGTGACATGAACACTTGAAATTTAGGGTTCCTAATCTGTATATTAGGAATAAAACATACTTGATAGATTTTTTTTTTCTTTAAGATATATGGCAATGCCCTCTCAACAACTGATATTAAAGGCTTTTCACCAATACTCCATATCATTTGCTACTTAATGTGTCCTTTCTCTAGAGTTATTAGACATTGTTTTTAATCCTAGTTCTGCTGCTGCTAACTGCTGTCTGCCCCTATTGGAAGCTATCCTTCACTCACATACCCTACACTCCATCTCTGTATTCTGGTTCTTGTAGAATGGTAATAGTTTCAATGATCTTAGAAATCCCACAGACTAAACCTGTGCCGTGATGAGGACACCAAGGCCCAGAGAGGGTTAAGGCCTTGACGGTGGATGGGCTGCTAATTACTGACAGAATCAGGTCTCTAGACTCTCAGTTCAGAGAACTCTCCAGCACCACTCTAAATTGTCCCTCAAGCTAACATTTGCCCTACATTTTGTACAGGGTTGTCATGAGGATCAAATATGATTAAATATGGGAAAGTGCTTTAAAAAGTGAAAAATTATGTGCAAGAGCAAAGCATTACTATTAATGGGCTCTTTACTAGGTTCTTTGGATAAAAATGAAGTGTTATTTAAAGTGGCTTTAAAAAATTTTTAACTGTGAACTATTATGAATGCGTGTTATTACATTTTGCAATATAACTGACAGGACTTGAAGAGGGTCCAGTGATGCACATTTCACCTATGTCATGTGAAATTCTATAAAGGGTAGGATTTTTTTCTGACATGATGATTCCAGTGCAAATGGCTTGCTTGAGAGGTGATCCCAGGGAACTCTTTTAAGCAAATGGAGAAGTAAGGCAAGAATGGAGAAGAAACCAGTAAATGATGAGGTATTAAGCATATTTGAGGGATGGATTGGGAATAGTAGATGCAAATTATTACATATAGAATGGGTGAACAACAAGGTCCTATTGTATAGTACATGGAGCTATATTCAATATTCTGAGATAAACCATAATGGAAAAGACTGTAAAGTTTATCTCAGGATATTGATTATATATATGTGTACACACACACACACACACACACACATAATGTATAACTGAATCACTTTTCTGTACAGCAGAAATTAACATAATATTATAAATCAACACTTTTTCAATTAAAACAAATTTTTAAAAAAAGCATTTTATTACTTTAGGAAGCTGGCTCATCATCAGCCTGGAAATACTGGGAGTCAATTTAAACAGAGTCTGCCAGAGGTATTCCATGCAAGGTTATAACCAGAGTATTTATTCACATATTCCCATCAGCCCTTTCTTAAGGATGTCACACAAGAAGTATTAACTCACATATACCCTGTTCACAGGACTGAGTGGGCACTTGGAAGGAAGAGAAAGCCCTGAATCAAATAGTCACTGGTGCCTTTAGTTCACATCTGGTCAGCTTACTTGGAAGTCATGAAGTGCTGAGGTGCCAGGAGCCCTAGGTACCAACATCTTCTATGGTCATGACCCCTTAGGAGAAACTGAGGTCTTTGTTTCAATGTGTTAGCAATCTCATCCATATGTACTTTGTTCTTATGTAGGTCAAGTCAAAGAAGGACTGTATAATGGTCATTACTTGAAAATTACATTGATAAATGGCCAAGGATTGCACTGGGGTCATGAGGACTGCATCTGTTGTTTCCTATCCCTCATATTCTAGGTGTTTCCTGAACAAATACTACGTCTTCTGGGACGAGTTGATGGGACTAAAATAATAAGCTGGGAAATTAGATGCTGCATTGCCACCAACAGACTTTTAAGTTCCCTTTCCTGTGGATACCATCCAGTGTCAGAAATACTTTAGTAGAACTGCCAGCCAGGGTTATCTCCCTCTGCTGGATCCCTTCATTGTTTCTTTTCAACATTTATACCCCTTGCTCTTTGGCTTTCAGTTAACTCATAACAGATTAAAAAAATGAGATTTTATATATGCAAAGATGTTAGTGTTAGGTGAGAGTTTGTAGTATTTCTCTTTCCAGAAGTCTGTGAATTTTTACAGTGGATTAGCATAGGTCTGAAAAATGATCTCAAAAGTTTAAGTCACAAGGTCTGAAGATACTAGCTACTCTATTTACATCTAAAATAGTTTTGAAGAGCCATAGAGGAATGTGGTCTGGAGAGCTTTTTCCAAGGTAACCAATTATGAAAACCACAGGGATCACAAAGAGTCAAACAATTCACTTCACCTGGAATTTCGGTTGGGTATTGATGAGCTGAACCCTGAAGAATCAGTTCAGTATCTCTTCCTAATTCAGCCTGCTGATGCCATCCCTCACTTAGAATTCATTTTTGCTGAACATCTGCATATACATCGTGCACTTTTCATTTTATTTTCTATTACTGCATAAGGGGTACTCTTACCCCCACAGCCAGATTACAAGTTGCTTGAGGATAAGAACTTTATTTTGTTTATTGTAAATAGTATCAAGCCTTCAAAATTTGTGAAACTCAGGTTGGAGGTGGATATTCACACACCTTAGTTCTTTTGCTCTTAGTAGTACATTGTGAGACACCTTTTTTTAGGCTAATTTGACCGGCTGAGAAATCAGTTTCAGGAAGATGAAAAGACAACTTCACCATTGCTATATCCTTCTCTTTATGATGCCCAGTATGCCTCAAGTATACAAGTTGTGGAACAGAACATGGAAATCAGTCTTCTAGCACAGAGAGCACATGCCATGTTCTCTGTATTACACAAGTATAATGTGACTTCTTGTAGTAGGGATGTGTGCTAGAATCAGAAGTTCTGAGCCTGAGACATTGCTCTGCTACTTTTCAGCTCCCTATATGTCAGACCTTCAATTTCACTGCCTGTAAAGTGAGTGGATGCTGGCTCTACCCCTCTCATAAAGTCGTATAGGTGCAAATAAAATAATAAATGTGGAAACACTTACCATAGTTAAGCACTTGGCACAGCTGTTATGACCATGAACTTTGGAATCAGACATGGGGTTAAATACCTGCCCATCACTAGAATTTGCCCAAACTTGAGCAAATTACTTGCTTTCTCATTGTTTCTTCTTCTTTTTATTTTTCTTTTAAAACAGAAGAATAAGACATCTTATCAGAGTTGTTTTGATGATTAAACAAGATCATTTTTTAAAAGGCCCCGTGACACATTAAATATTGATCATTTTTAGCTGTTTGGATTTTGTGCTATTGTTGTGGTCATTCTTACTATATATTTCCAAGCAAATATATATTCCATGATTATAGTCATTAATGTTAATATAATTGAAAATACTATGTAGGCATTAGAGACCCAGGAATTGGCATCTTAAACTGGTCTTTTGAATTATTTAACTATAACACCAGTGCAATGCAGCTTCTTCAATTGTAAATAGCAAAATCCTGTGCACATAAGTGTTAAATTAGACAATGTACATAAGTACATAGGAAAACATCTGGTAATTCATTGATATTGAAAACCTGGATCATCTTTTCTTCTTATACTTTAGATACAGGGATGATTTTAAGTGCGTTGACAATTTTAGGATATCATTACTGAGATTCAATTATGAAATTTTACAGTTTTCCTAGTTTAGTTCAGTTCAGTTCAGTTCAGTCACTCAGTCGTGTCCGACTCTTTGGGACCCCATGAATCGCAGCACGCCAGGCCTTCCTGTCCACCACCAACTCCAGAGTTCACTCAGATTAACATCCATCGAGTCAGTGATGGCATCCAGCCATCTCATCCTCTGTCATCCCCTTCTCCTTTTCTCCCCAGTCCCTCCTAACATCAAAGTCTTTTCCAGTGAGTCAACTCTTCTCATGAGGTGGCCAAAGTACTGGAGTTTCAGCTTTAGCATCATTCCTTCCAGAGAAATCACAGGGCTGATCTCCTTTAGGATGGACTGGTTGGATCTCCTTGTAGTCCAAGGGACTCTCAAGAGTCTTCTCCGACACCACAGGTCAAAAGCATCAATTCTTCGGCACTCATCCTTCTGCACAGTCCAACTCTCACATCCATACATGACCACAGGAAAAACCATAGCCTTGACTAGATGGACCTTAGTCGGCTAAGTAATGTCTTTGCTTTTGAATATGCTATCTAGTCATAACTTTCCTTCCAAGGAGTAAGTGTCTTTTAATTTTATGGCTGCAGTCACCATCTGCAGTGATTTTGGAGCCCAAAAAATAAAGTCTGACACTGTTTCCACTGTTTCCCCATCTATTTCCCACGAAGTGATGGGACTGGATGCCATGACCTTCGTTTTCTGAATGTTGAGCTTTAAGCCAACTTTTTCACTCTCCTCTTTCACTTTCATCAAGAGGCTTTTTAGTTCCTCTTCACTTTCTGCCATAAGGGTGGTATCATCTGCGTATCTGAGCTTATTGATATTTCTCCTGGCAATCTTGATTCCAGCTTGTGTTTCTTCCAGTCCAGCGTTTCTCATGATGTACTCTGCATATAAGTTAAATAAGCAGGGTGACAATATACAGCCTTGACTTACTCCTTTTCCTATCTGAAACCAGTCTGTTGTTCCATGTCCAGTTCTAACTGTTGCTTCCTGACCTGCATACAGATTTCTCAAGAGGCAGGTTAGGTGGTCTGATATTCCCATCTCTCTCAGAATTTTCCACAGTTTATTGTGATCCACACAATCAAAGGCTTTGGCATAGTCAATAAAGCAGAAATAGATGTTTTTCTGGAACTCTCTTGCTTTTTCCATGATCCAGCAGATTTTGGCAATTTGATCTCTGGTTCCTCTGTGTTTTCTAAAACCAGCTTGAACATCAAGAAGTTCATGGTTCATGTATTGCTGAAGCCTGGCTTAGAGAATTTTGAGCATTACTTTACTAGCATGTGCTTCTGCTGCTGCTGCTAAGTTGCTTCAGTCGTGTCTGACTCTGTGCGACCCCATAGATGGCAGCCCACCAGGCTCTTCTGTCCCTGGGATTCTCCAGGCAAGAATACTGGAGTGGGTTGCCATTGCCTTCTCCAATGCATGAAAGTGAAAAGTGAAAGTGAAGTCACTCAGTCGTGCCCAGCTCTTAGCGACCCCATGAACTGTAGCCTACCAGGCTCCTCTGTCCCTGGGATTCTCCAGGCAAGAGCACTGGAGTGGGTTGCCATTGGCTTCTCCACTAGCATGTGAGATGAGTGAAATTGTGCAGTAGTTTGAACATTTGTTGGCATTGCCTTTCTTTGGGATTGGAATGAAAACTGACCTTTTCCAGTCCTGTGGCCACTGCTGAGTTTTCCAAATTTGTTGGCATAATGAGTGCAGCACTGTCACAGCATCATCTTTCAGGATTTGAAATAGCGCCACTGGAATGCCATCACCTCCACTAGCTTTGTTCTTAGTGATGCTTTCTAAGGCCCACTTGACTTCACATTCCAGGATGTCTGGCTCTAGATGAGTGATCACACCATTGTGCTTATCCAGGTCGTGAAGATCTTTTTTGTACAGTTCTTCTGTGTATTCTTGTCACCTCTTCTTAATATCTTCTGCTTCTATTAGGTCCATACCATTTCTGTCCTTTATCGAGCCCATCTTTGCATGAAATATTCCCTTGGTATCTCTAATTTTCTTGAAGAGATCTCTAGTCTTTCCCATTCTGTTGTTTTCCTCTATTTCTTTGCATTGATTGCTGAAGAAGGCTTTCTTATCCTAGTATGTTTCCTCAAACAGGTAAATATGTGTACTCTAACAAATATTAGTATCAAAGACCATAGAACACACCTATTTGATAGATACAAAGGTATTAAAGAAAATTGCCCTGTATGTCCCATTTTTCAAAGTAATGGAGAAGGGGTAACTATATGATAAGTAGGAGTGGGAAGAATGTAATCAATGGTAAATTTCTATTATGGCAGAAGAACAGAAAGTACCTTGATACATGATCCCTCACTAGGCAGTACTACAACTTGTTGGATGCCATCACCGACTCAATGAACATGAGTTGGGCTCCAGGAGTTAGTGACGGACAGGGAGGCCTAGCATGCTACAGTTTATGGAGTCACAAAGAGTTGGACACAACTGAGTGACTGAACTGAACAGCTGAGGAAATGCTGCAAAGCTCATGACGGATTTTTGACAGTATATAAAGTGCTTGTTAATGGCTAAAAAATATGGTTTACTTTATTGTAAGAGTGGCAGAGATCAGTAATGGGCAGAAAATCCCAGTAATCAAATAAGCAGATAAAACTTCCAATATCCAAGACTTCAGTGAACCTCTCTTGAGAAGCATCCTCTACAAAGTAGGAGACTGCTAGCCTTTCAATCACTCAGCTGGAATCTGAAGAAAGACAGCCAGATCCGGAATTGTCAGACCCTGTTTTAGTATTCATTCTTAGTTCAGAAAGGCAGTTGAGGAATCTTGCTAAGGGATGCACTTGCTAAGGGAAAACACTTCTGTGTTTTCCTAACAATGCTGACTTGATTTTTCATTCATTGTGCTATTTACCTCTAGAGCTCTATTTGCCTCCCATATATCCAGAATCTGTTGCAAATAACCTGTTGCATCCAAGTGGCTTTTTTATATTATTGAAGCTTGCATATGTTATCATGTTGTCTAGAAAACTTTCTAAATAGTTTTATACGCTTCCCTGCTTTTTAGAGAAAAGAAAACAGAAGAGAATAAAATCAACATTGTTCACTATAGTTCTTGAAACAGCATAGTCTTATGTCTTGGGCACTTGAAAACTGTCAGTTGCACATTTAGAGTCACATCTTTTAACAACATCCCTTTTATTTTTGTCCACACACTCCTCTCATGGAGACACAGGTTTTGTGGGTTTATTCATAAGTTGATGGAAATATGCATGCATGCGTGCATGCTAAGTCACTTCAGTCAGATCCATGGGATTCTTCTTGCTCTCTTCCAGGAGATCTTCCCAACCCAGGGATCAAACCCACATCTCTTATGTCTCCTGCATTGACAGGCAGGTTCTTTACCACTAGCACCACCTGGGAAGCCCATTATTGTGTGTATATATATTTATATAAAATTGATTATATCTACAGTTTTTTATTATTCATATATATTTTATGTATAGGATAACATTCTGAAGGAAAAAGTCATGGCTTTCATGCGTGAGCGTCTCATCAATTACTTTGTGAACATAGAGCCTGTTTGATGGCTTCATAACAAAGCCTGTTTTCTCGGAATGTTTTATTTTGAGACATTTCTTTTTGACATAAGAGCTTTCATGACTCACATGGAAATCTACACATAAAACCTCAAATCCATATTTATAGCCTGAATCCATTGCAAAAAGTGAGACATATTGGTCTATGAAGTGAAGTGAAGTGAAGTTGCTCAATCGTGTCCGACTCTGCGACCTGTGGACTGTAGCTCACCAAGCTCCTCCATCCATGGGATTCTCCAAGCAAGAATACTGGAGTGGGTTGCCGTTTGCTTCTCCAGGGGATCTTCTCGACCCACAGATCGAACCCAGGTCTCCCACATTGCAGGCAGACGCTTTAACCTCTGCACCGCCAGGGAAGCCCTATATTGGTCTATAGGAAAATATGAAATCGGTGGATCCACAGCCTAGTCACTTATTATTGAATTAGTGTGCTGCTAGTCCTTTCTGCACTGGTTTCAGTTCTTGATTCCTTTTATTTTGCCTCATAACTTTCATTGTGTGTTCAACTTTAATAACTCAGAGTGTTCCTTTCTTGATACTCAGAGTTTGGACCACACATTGAATTCCGTGTTTTAGTTGGCATCAATATCTTCCAAAGGATTGAATGCATGGCTGTATTCTAGATTCTTTTTCCACTAGTGAACCTCTCTGATTCTGATTATCTGCTGTGCTGTGCTAAGTCACTTCAGTGTTGTCTGAGTCTTTGAGACCCTATGGACTGTAACCTCCCAGGCTCCTCTGTCCACGAGGATTCTCCAGGCAAGAACACTGGAGTCAGTTGCCATGACCTGCTCCAGTGGATTGAACCTGTGTCTCTTATGTCTGCTGCATTGGCAAGTGGATTTTTTGTCACTAGGATTCTTTATCACCTGGGAAGCCCAGTCCTGATTATACATCTGTTTATATGTCTACGTGACATCACTCACTAAACTTTTCCAAACTATTTCCTCCATATACATGCTGAAATATTTTCTCATTTATTGCCTTATACCTGCCTGATGTTGAGGCCTGATTGCTTGAGTTTCCTTTTTTTGGCTGTTGACACCTTTCTTTTTCTGTGCTTCTATTCTTGCAAATGTTCCTAGTCATCTTTTTGGCCCAGGTCACCAATGAATATCTGGTACTGCTTCTTCCTCCCTTCAGTCCTTGCTTTCACCAATTAAAGCTAAAATTTTGATAGACAGAATATTGATAGTTTTATTTTTTTCTGACTTGATATATTCAAATGTCAGGGCTAAATCCAGCTATGTTAACACTGTAACATAAGAAAGTACAGTGGTTTAAATGCTTAGGGCTTCTCACTGTGTCCTTCTTCCTTGTCTCAGCATTCTTCTTCCCTTCTTTAGAGGCAAAGACATTTCACCTCACTACCCAGCCTACCCCCTGCCATGCTCAGCAGAGCATACATCTGTAATCCAAGCTTTTGTTTCTGCAAAAGATAACTTCCCTCATAAAGAACAAGTGGGTGGAAAACTCATGAACAATTCAGAAGATACTAGGTAAACACCATACAATAGCCTCAAGCAGACATCCAAGTCTAGTGAAAGGGGAAATGTTTTGAATGTAATTTTCTCTCTCTCTCTCTCTCTCTCTCTCACACACACACACACACAAAGACTTTTTCGATTGCTTTTTTTTTCCTTCAAAACGTTTGATGTAAATAATTTTAAGATCAAATATTCTCTACAGCTTGAAATTTTACCATAAGATATTTATACTTAACCAATAACTCACCTCTACTGGTTTCTTACATTTCTCCCTTTTTCCCTAGAGGAAATGTGCAATTGAAGCATCCTAGGAAGTTTCTCTAGGGCACAATAATCCGTCTAGTGGAAAAGAACCATTCTGGCCCAGGAGAGGAATTCTTCCCCATCTCCAACATAAATAAGAATATGATTTTTCTCTGTAGGTCGTGACAAACCTTAGTCACAGTCTGCCCATATGGCTGTTTGATGTCATAACACCAGGGAGAGGTCTAGGCAAAAAATGATGTAGGAAAAATCTTTTTCAATGTTCTCTGCTTCATTCACTTGAATTCTGACACCATGGATAACTCAATAGCCCCTTACCCACCAATCACCTACCACCAATACAAACCTGAAACGTACACACTAGTATGGTTAAAAGAGGGCTTTCTTATCCATACCTAGATTTATCCATTCAAGTAAATAATATGAGTGCTTACTGTATATTCTTCTATATACTCTGTTTGCAAAGAAAAATAAAATAGTTTTGAATCCAAGGGATTCCATGAGTGACTTTTTTAAAAAATTAGATATTGGATAAACTAAATTATAGAAAAAGTTAATGAATTAATAAGTTGCTGCTCTCAATGCTGTCTGTATTTTAAAAAGTGGATTGCAAATGTTTCCCTTGAAAGAACATGAAATCATTAGACTTCTAGAAAACAAATGCAGAGGAATGGAAATAGGCCCCTGGACCTCGTCATGCATTTAAATTTGCATCTCTTGACAACCAGTAGTAGGGCCTTCTTTATATATTTTGTAAGTTGTTAGATAGGTTTTTCTTTCCTTCATTTAATAATACATTCAAAAATCAGTTCCAGATACATCAAATCAATCAATGCACTAGCATTCGATATCAACCCCATTATAGACACTGTGCAAGTCCTGCTGGTGGACTGAGTGGAGTGAGAAGCTCTAGGGTATACTTCCAGCAATACTGCTATTTTTGTTTATGCCAAGCACTGTGCTAAGTTCTTCATGTCTGTTACCTCACTACATAATATCAACAAAGCAATTTTTTGTTCACATTTTACAATAAACAAAGTTGAAAATTGGAGACATTAGCAACAGAGTGATAGAAAGCAGTGTTAAAGATCGCCTAAGGTGTTCACTTCAGTTCAGTCACTCAGTCATGTCTGACTCTTTGCTGCCCTATGCACTGTAGCACACTGAAACCTAAATTGTTACATGGAAAAACTAAAATTTGAACCCATATGTACTTGACTCGCCAAGCTGACTGTTAACCATCACATCAAATTTACCTCAATATAATTAAAACCTGATGGGAGATACATCATATGCAAAAGAAAAAAGTAGCCAACAAAACAGGGTATGATTAATTCACTGTGATTGATTTGTATAATTTATGGCTTGAGTTTCATTAGTCATGGTTACATTTTTTGTTCTTTCTTGTTTTATAACATTTCCTAAAATTTCAGACTCCTAATAAGAATTTGTTGACTCAATTCATTATACAATATTGTGAATTGTGCATAAAATATTGGCCAGAGCTTTTTATTTCCTCTCATATTGGATGTGGGATCTGGTAGAAGAGTTGGAATGCCTGTGATTCTTAGTTCAAAGTAGATAGGCACTTCCTACTATCTTCCAATGTTCAGAGAGACAAATGACCTCAGTTGTGGAAAATGCAGAATCATCTCAAATGACTGGAGTGATTCCAGCTTTGACTACTCTCAAAGATCAAACTAATCTTCAGAAAGGAAGACTTGTCACACTTCTGAATATATCCCTGTATTGGCAACAGGATCAAATACCAGGGCACTGTTTTGTTTATATCTGTTTGAAAAGAACTTTTGAAAAGAATCAAAGGGCTAATTACTTTGCACATACATCGAGAAAGATTTTGAGCTACTACTTAGAACACAGTCATAAGTAAAGTGGTGGTTCAAGAAGGGGTGCAACAACCTTGAACTAGTATGTGTGTGCTAAGTTGCTTCAGTCGTGTCTGACTCTTTGTGACCCTATGAAGTGTAGCCCACCAAGCTCCTCTGTCCACAGGATTTTTGAGGAAGAATACTGGAGTGGGTTGCCATGCCCTTCTCCAGGGGGTCTTCTTGACCCAGGAATTGAATCTGGGCCTCCTGCACTGGCAGGCAGATTCTTCACCACTGAGTCACCTAGGAAGCCCTCCTTTAACTAGAATCCTCCTTTTTTTAAGACTCCGACTATACTTGAAGTTTCCGTATCTATGCTTTTTCAATGATTGTACCTGTCAGTTTTGTAAACTGACCAGATTCATGCTTTTAAAACAAACTTATTATAACAATATTGCTATTCAAAAAAGAATTTGGTGAAACTGTTGAGAAAGATAATGTAGTTTCTAGTCTCTGGGTTATATTATTAAATCATGTAGAGGGATAACCAGATCTAAATTCTGTGATGTCATGGTAAAACTACACTGGGATTGACTATTCTCATCCCGTAAAGACCAGAGGAATATGTGAGTCATTGTGATGAATAAGTAAAAATTTTTACAAGGGGTTCTTCTCCTTACCCTTCATATCAAAAACACCAGTGGCTTCTTTGTCTGCATATATACAAAACAGACTCTGTCTTTAAATTGTTTAAGAAAAAAAAATTTTTTTTTGCCTTGCCTTTCCCATCTCCTGCACATCAGCATACATGGAGGCTACATTTCCTCAAAGTTCAGAGAGAGTTCCTCTCTTGCACCTCTACTTGCCACACAAGCCTCTCAGCTCAAGGAGAGATGCAGCCTGAAACGCACTGCCGGGCTTTGAATGCTCTGAATAGCTCTTGTCACTCAGGAGCTTGCATTTCATGTTTCAGATTTTTCCCAGGGGGCTTTGATGTTAATCCATTTCACACTTCTAAAGCATCTGTTCTTCTTCAGGCTTTTTTTTTTTTTAATCTTTTCTGAACATTCATATATATATATATTTGGGGGGGGGGTTGGATTTTGGCTGTCATTGTGCAGTTTCTGAAAGGAGACTTTACTGATGTAAGACATTCCACCTCACTTCACTGACACACAGTTCTAAGCACACAAGATGTTGTGTGTGAGTTACAGTGCTTCTAAATTTGCTCCCACACTTTCAGGTCAGATGGCCTGGATGCTGGGAATTATTAGAGGAACCCCCTAAGTATCTGGAAAAAACGCAAATGTAGTTTGTGGGGTTTTTTTGCCACTTAACTGGCCCAACACAAGTGGCTGAGGAAAAGCAACACCTGTCAGGGCCTGTAAGAACAATCTTACCTTTGGTGGCTTAGGGTTCCAGTTTGTCAAAGAAGTCAAACAAATACAACGTTAAATAATCATATAAAATATAAAACATACTTCAATATGACAATGTAATTAATTGCACAATACAACATGTGAATAATTGGTGATGAATGCCTGACCATCAACTATTATGAAACACAAAAATAAAGGGGAAAAATAAATGACTCTGGGCTATAATAAGTTGATGGGGCTTCCCTGGTGGCTTAGCGGTAAAGACTCCACCTACAGTACAGGAGACATGAGTTTGATCCCTGGGTCAGGAAGATTCCCTGGAGAAGGAAATAGTAATCCATGGCAGTATTCTTACTTGGAAAATCCCATGGAAAGAGGAGCCTGGAGGGTTGCAAGAGTTGGACACAACTTAGCAACTAAACCACCACCACCACCATAATAAGCTGATAAATCTTTGATGTGAACGCAGAGTGACCAGGACATAGAGTGGAAATTGCATTTAAGCTGTGTATTAAGGATACTACAGAAAAAGTTTATTCAGTTCAGATCACTCAGTCGTGTCTGACTCTTTGTGACCCCATGGATTGCAGCACATCAGGCTTCCCTGTCCATCACCAACTCCCGGAACTTGTTCAAACTCATGTCCACTGAATCAGAGATGCCATCTAACCATCTCGTCCTCTGAAGTTGCCTTCTCCTCCTGCCTTCAATCTTTCCCAGAAGCAGGGTCTTTTCCAATGAGTCAGTTCTTCGCATCAGGTGGCCAAAGTATTGGAGCTTCAGCTTCAGCATAGGTCCTTCCAATGAATATTCAGGACTCATTAACTTTTAATCAAAAATTAATTTTATCTAGTGTTGATGGGATATATCAGTTTTGTTGGCAGACATATAGCAGTTGCTAATATACATGATTAGGCCTAGCTTTAGCCCTCAGCAGGCTTGCAGTTTCTAGAAACAATATTTTTTAAGAAAATAAAGATTAAAAAAAAAAAAGAAAATAAAGATTTTGAGCTAATAATATACATGATAGTCTTTATATAAGGGTGAAATGTTATAAAAATTAATACCAAAGTACTTGCTCTTTTTTTTTAAGATACTCTTTCAGTCTTATTCTTTTGTTAAAAAGTAACTACTCCTATACTGATAAAATAAAAAGAACAGCTCTGCAAAATGCTACAAAGTGCCATATTAGATCTATTACATGAATTTAAATGGAAGCTATTGTCAATGTTATCAGTCTTTCTTCTCTTTTCACTGAATGAAACATGAAAAACTTTAATCTATAAAATGCTTTGCAGAACATTTTGCAGCTGCTAGAGAATTTCATCATTAAGCATACATGCTACAATTAGCAATGTGCCTTACAGAACCTCCTGTCTGGATTAAAAGTAATGAAAGAAAAGTGAAATATTGATGGTTTAGTCTTCATAGGAATTTAGAATCAGAAGCTGAACAGCATTTTTTCATCTTGGTATGAAAGGCCAGGCTTTGTCCAATGTAGAGAGATTAGAGAGAGGTATATTTTTGTATAAGAAGAAAATTCTAACCACAGCTATCCAGTATAGGAGAGAATGAAAATCCATCCAGCATGTGGTAGTTGGAATTCTGGCATGAATGAAAGTTTGCTTTGGAAAGCTCTTAGGATTTCTCCCAGTGCTGTTATTCACAAAGTCTATGATATAGTCATAGTGTATCATGAAAATTGAGGAAACTATATGAAAATGAATATCTGTCCTGACATGGAATGACAGTTTAGTGTCATGAGGGTGAGTGGTTATTTGGGTGTGTGGTAGTGGGTTATCTTCCATAATCCTTTAATTATCATAGTTAGATAAATAGGTAGATAGATAGATATGGAATGCATCATAAATATACATCTAAGTACCTCTTCCAAGTACACACCAACTTCATAGCTTTTCCATCTAAGTGATGAACAAAACGTAGCTAAATGGCAGTCAGTGTGACGTCCAAGTCAGCTGAGGGGGATAGAGCCAGAAACTCAGGGATGTGATGGCACATACTGATTAACCTCATTTACCCTCATTAATCCTTGCCAGACTCTTATCAGCAAACTTTTTCACATTATTTCCTTTCTAACAAAAAGTGAAAACAAATGATATATTTCAATTCTGTTATGTCAAACATCTGGATACAACAACAACAAAAACTACAAAAAATACTCACCTGCTGGTTTACAGATGCCAAACCCCCATTGGGTCTAATATTACATATCATATATTTATAACTTTAGCTTTGAAACACAAGTAATGCTCATTTGCTCTTTCAGTTGTGGTACTGAAATATTATGGGGTTCCCTGTTGGCTCAGATGGTAATGAATTTGCCTGCAATTCAGGAGGCCCCGGTTCATCCATGAGTTGGGAATATCCCCTGGAGAAGGGAATGGCAATCCACTCCTGCTTTATTGCCTGGAGAATTCTATCGACAGAGGAGCCTGGCTGACTATATACAGTCCACGGGGTGGCAAAGAATTGGACATAACTGAGCTACTAACACTTTCACTGAAATATGAAGATTTTTTTTGTAGCATTACTTTTCCATGAAGTTTAAGAATTCAGCCCTAAGAGTATTTGCTATAATGTACGGTGATAAGAGAGATAACCTATAATCTCTGCCATGAGGCTGTCATGTATGTCAGCTAATTCCAGCCTAACCTCTGGCAGCTAATTGATAAATAAAACAATGAGAAGGTTTAAATATTAAATTAGATCTTGTATCACCTTCAACCCCATATGCACACTGTATTGCTGAGCAGTGATTTCAGTAAATGAGAGTTCTAAGTAGAATGAAACACAAAAGACCAAACCAAAAAAATATGTATATATACTAATCATGCAGATAATCCAACACAGGCACTTAAATTACCACTCCTGCTTTACAGTTATTATCATACCTCCATAATCCACGTCCCTTTACAAGGCTATTCAAGCTATAACACATGACAGGCAGTGCATTGCTCTGCTATTTATAAGGTGCCTTGGGTCATGTTATATGGCATAAGACTAAAGGCAGAATGACTTAAACCACCCAAGAAGTGCAATAATCCCTAACAAATGCACAGCCTGAAGTGTCTTATTGCTGTTATGAAATGAATTTCATACATTAAACTAAGAAAAATCGTCAGACCCAGAGCATTTATTGGGAATAATAAACATGTCTGTCTATCCACTGATGCATTTTCCAGCCTATAGGAATCAGAAGTGATTGTTGCAGCCCTACAGATTATCTACTGTGTCTGAGACACAAACTACATCAGTCTTGTTGGTTTCAGATTTCTCCAACCATTGCAAAAAAGACCCATTATACCAATACCTCTTAAGCTGATAGGTTTCTTTCCCTGAACTTCTCCTGGTTTCCACTAGGTTTGATTTTATAATGATTCA
The DNA here is from genome assembly GCF_014754425.2 of Oryx dammah. Lineage (NCBI taxonomy): Eukaryota > Metazoa > Chordata > Mammalia > Artiodactyla > Bovidae > Oryx > Oryx dammah. Next base: position 45,487,854 of record NW_024070206.1, on the reverse strand, counting down.
TAAGAGCTGGAAAATATATATATACACTAAGTCCAACATGCAATGAAAATACAATTGTAGAATACAATAAAAATAGATTTTAAAATGTATGTGGTTACATTGCCTGTTTGGACCTCAGTAAACTGAGAGGAATGATGAATGGAGATGTATGCAGCTTGAGAGAGGCACTGAGGGGAGGGCACCAGCAGCTGAGAGAGCTGGTTTTGTTCAATAACTTTACTAACGGGCTGGAAGAGGGAGTGAACAACACACTAATGAAAACAGGAAGCAATACTAAATTGGAAGGTGTTACAGGTGCTAATAATGACAAGAAAATAATACAAATCCAATTAAAGAGGTTAGAGATGTTAGCAAAAGGTAAACTTAATTTCAGATGACAGTATAAAGTCATGTCTTTGCTAAGAAAGAAAAAAAAATATGTTAGGAAAATATCCAAATTTAGATATCCCCCACAATGAATTTTATAAACACCTAGTTTTATTGACTGTTCTGTTTCCTTTAGGACGCATTAATTTTATAAACCAAGAGACTGTGACTTCACTTCTTATAATTGGCAATTTATTAGGATCCTTTATAATAGTAAAGTTTCTTCTGCCTAGTATTCTCAGTGACAAATCTCACTTTGATAGTTAAGTCTCAATATCAAAGTTATATAAATATTGCACAGAGAAAGAAGCCCTCAATCCTGGATAACAATATATATATGTCCAATGACTAGGATGCTGCTCTTTCACTGCAGGTGACCTGGGTTAAAAGATGCTTACTCCTTGGAAGAAAAGTTATGATCTACCTAGACAGCATATTGAAAAGCAGAGACATTACTGTGCCAGCAAAGGTCCGTCTAGTCAAGGCTATGGTTTTACCAGTGGTCATGTATAGATGTGAGAGTTGGACTGTGAAGAAAGCTGAGTGCCAAAGAACTGATGCTTTTGAACTGTGGTGTTGGAGAAGACTCTTGAGAGTCCCTTGGACTGCAAAGAGATCCAACCAGTCCATTCTGAAGGAGATCAGCCCTGGGATTTCTTTAGAGGGAATGATGCTGAAGCTGAAACTCTAGTACTTTGGCCACCTCATGCAAAGAGTTGACTCATTGGAAAAGACTCTGATGCTGGGAGGGATTGGGGGCAGAAGGAGAAGAGGACGATAGAGGATGAGATGGCTGGATGGCATCATCGACTTGATGGATGTGAGTTTGAGTGAACTCCGGGAAATGGTGATGAACAGGGAGGCCTGGCGTGCTGATTCATGGGATCTCAAAGAGTCGGACATGACTGAGCGACTGAACTGAACTGAACTGAACTGACCTGGGTTTGATCCCTGGTCAAGGAACTAGATGCCATGAGCCTCAGCCAAGATTTTTGTGTGCCACATCTAAAGACCCTGCATGCCACAATGAAGACTCAGCACAGCCAAATAAATATATCAATATTTTTAAAAATATATAAGAAACAGTATAAAAATCACAGAAAATACATATTTGGCTTCAGAAACAACACAAAATAAAAATATATATGTATAAATAATGCGTTCATTTACATAAGTTTACTTTGTAAACAAAATAGTTTTAAAAATTTTCTGTGTGTGCATGTTCACAAATGCTTCACTTCAAGGTTATTTAGAAAGCATTTTCCTGAAGTTATGTTAAATATTGTATGTGATACACACACATACATACAGAAAAAAGTTTTTTCACTCCAAAAAGAAGTTTAGAAACTGTTTAGAACCAGTATTTTGTATATAGTGAGGAACCTCCACCTCAATATAGAACAAAACCATTCTTACCCCACATAGAAAATAGTATGGAAGTTTACTCATAAAAATAAAGAACCACATTCTGGAACATTCTTTTAAGAATCAAGAGAGATTTATGATGACACAGACCAAGACACAATGTGGAATAACTGATGGCCTATGAGAAAGAAGCATGGCATTTTGGTTTGCTAACCCTGAAACCGTTAATACAAACACCTCATTTAATATATGAGGAAAACCAGACTCTGAGTAGATAGAACTGAAACTGGAACACAGGAACCCCTGACTTCCCACCGAGCTCCCTTTATGAGGGTGTAATTTACACACTTCCATTAGAGAGACATGGACCCCACCACATTCAGTGTCCACTGCACAAAATAACAGGACAACAGAGGCAGAACTCTGGAGCCAAAGGAAAATTTAGTGACCTTAAAATTGTCTCCCAATTGAACTAACCTTCTGAAGGCTTCATAATTATGCACCTCTCAACTATTGACCTTAGTACTTCAGGCCTTTGAATTATTTTCCAGATAATACAACTGGAAAATGAGAGACTCAGTATTACAGATCTTAACATTCATACATATAAGTCTGAGTTTGAATTCTGTCTCTGCCCCTATGTAATCTGTGTCTAGTAACTTAACTCTATGCCTCATTATTCTTATCTGAAAAGTGGTGATAATCAGTTACTTACCTCAGAGTTTTGAGGGACTTCTAAGTGAGTTTATGGGATGCTTAGGTTCACATACCCTATCGACACCCAAAACCTGTCCTAAGATTGTAGTGCATTTTAAAAACCATTACTTTCAGGATACTGTTCTGTATCAGTTACTCTCTTCCTAAAGTATAATAAGATCATTATTAAGTTAGAATGTGCCAGCACTATAGCTCTTTCTGAACCTGTATTTGAAAGAGGGTGAAGAAGAGAGAGAGGAGGAATAGTTTGTGTCACAATGCAACTAACTTCAAATTAAATCATAGGATGCATTTTTATTCATGAAATGTATTGCTCTGTCTTATCACCAGGAACTTCCTCCTCTTTCCATATTATCTTTTTTACCCTTTTCTCTAAAAAATTCAAGATCATTTTATGATGCAAGCAGCGGTGGCTGCATGGGCACAGGAGGGCCGAGAGGAGCTACTCCACGTTCAAGGTCAGGAGGGGCGGCAGTGAGGAGATACCCCTCATCCAAGGTAAGGAGCAGCGGCTGCACTTTGCTGGAGCAGCCGTGAAGAGATACCCCACATCCAAGGTAAGAGAAACCCAAGTAAGACAGTAGGTGTTGCGAGAGGGCATCAGAGGGCAGACACACTGAAACCATAATCACAGAAAATTAGTCAATCTGATCACATGGAACACAGCCTTGTCTAACTCAATGAAACTAAGCCATGCCATGTGAGGCTACCCAAGACGAGTGGGTCATGGTGGAGAGGTCACACAGAATGTGTTCCACTGGAGAAGGGAATGGCAAACCATTTCAGTATTCTTGCCTTGAGGACCCCATGAACAGTGTGAAAAGGCAAAATGATAGGATACTGAAAAAGGAACTCCCCAGGTCAGTAGGTGCCCAATGTGCTACTGGAGATCAGTTTGAGAAATAACTCCAGAAAGAATGAAGGGATGGAGCCAAAGCAAAAACAGTACCCAGCTGTGGATGTGACCGGTGATAGAAGCAAGGTCCAATACTGTAAAGAGCAATATTGCATAGGAACCTGGAATGTCAGGTCCATGAATCAAGGCAAACTGGAAGTGGTCAAAGAGGATATGGCAAGAGTGAACGTCGACATTCTAGAAATCAGCAAACTAAAATGAACTGGAATGGGTGAATTTAACTCAGATGACCATTATATCTACTACTGCAGGCAGGAATCCCTTAGAAGAAATGGAGTAGCCATCATGGTCAACAAAAGAGTCCAAAATGCAGTATTTGGATGCAGTCTCAAAAACGACAGAATGATCTCTGTTCATTCCCAAGGCAAACCAAACAGCCAAATTAGCATCCAAAATTATTAATTGATTGAATTTGTTGATTCGCTGAACACACTTGGCAATTTCACCTAAAGGGTCAGATAAGCAGAATGGGTGTTAATTTTTATTTACTGAAGAACTCTCTTATTCACCACTACATGGAATTATATAATTTAAAAATCAACTTCAGGCTTAGCAACAAGTTGTTGGATGTTCACAGAAATGTTGTTGTAAAATGAATGAATTTGTCACCAGAAAAGAAACACATAATCAGACTGGCTGAATGTACCCTAATTAGATCTCAGCCTTGGGTTGACACTGACACATGTGTTGAGCCACACTTACAGCAAGATGAAGTCTCATTATATGGGTGGTCATGCCTCTTGCTATTCTGCTATTATAATTTTAACACATTTTTTTAATGTATACTTCATGTTCCTTTTCTTTAACTTCAGCCCGAGTAAATGAGATGGAATTGTAAGTCACTCATAGAAAGGTTTAACATTTAAAAACTTTGAAATGCACTGCAGTGATGCAATATAGTTGCAAGATTAAAAAAAAAAAAAGTAGTGAGTGCCTTACCAATATATAACAACAAAAAAAAATAAGGCTGGATTTCTGAAATGAAAGCAAAATGCTCATTTTAAATTGCCTGGCTTAGCTAAGCAGTTAATCATTTTGATTATTTGTAATACACAAATATTTAAAGGTAATTCTCAATCTCGTGTTTTGTGTCATAAAGTTCAATGGAATTCTCAGGTATATAGGAGCCTCTAAGAATTTCAGGTAAATAGACAGCTCAATTCCCCAGGCCAGGGATATCCACACATGTAGGTCAACAGTAAGTTAAGACAAAGGGATAATTGGACAATCTAGCAAGATTGGAAGGTCTAGAATTCACATATAATAAAGTGAAATGGAAGATGAGAGTATGAATAGTAGGCATAGGGAAGCAAGGGAGGAACAAATGAGAATGAAAGCAACATGTCCTGAGTCAGTAGACCTTGAGAAATGAAGTTATACTAAACCATGATTGGCTGAGAGTGTTCACATCTGTGGAAACCTGTATCAAAGGATAAACGCTTGACTGATCAGGAACTCACAAAATGTCAGGGATGGACGGTTTGTTGGATAGCCTAATACCCTCTTACTCTTTGTTTCAAATAAAGGAAGACTTTATCCTGGCAAAGTCTCAGATTCATCTGTATCACTGTAAAATTTAGACTAGCCCATTGCTTTTATTCCATGTTAACCATAAAAAAAACATGTAATTATATAATGATTATATTAAACTTAACTTGTAAGTAAAACCCAAAGTTTTTCTTTTTTGTCAGTTGAAAGACAATTGGTGGTGGTTGGTGCATATACTCAAAGGGACAGATTATGTGTATCTATAGTTTTTCAGTGAAATTGAGTCACTAAATAGGATTATTAAGTGATGTGTTTACATCAAGGAAAAACTAAAGGTCACAGAACTAGATAAATACAAGGGAAAATATGCCAGGGAATATTAGAGAAAATATTATTAAAATATACCTATTGCATCCCAAAGCAAAGTTTCATTCCACATTAGAGTGGTCAGTTTTGTGGATTGCCTGTTACTATTGTACTCCATGGATACGGATCATCTTGCAACAGACACACATTTGTTCTGGAGGCATATTGCCTCACACACATTATATTGACATTTTTCCTTTGCAAATCAGAAAAAAAGAAATGGTAGACTGCAAAATAGATACTAGAGAAATCCAGATTATGGTTTACAGTGTGGAGTACTGAGTCACCTTCAAAATAGAATGTCCTGAGTTCTACATCCACCTGACAATTGGTTTCAGGGTAATAATTAAGAGGTTTCTAAATTTCAAGTATCAATTACTACCTCACAGAGAAGGAAAATCAACAGCTACCCAGGAGCCACAATTCAAGCCTCTTAACCATCAAGCTTGCAAGTTGCAAAGGAGGTACCTAAACAGGGCAAACTTTATGAATATAAAGGAACCTGTAGTTAAATTAATAAATGAGCAAAGAAAAAAAACTACTAATTGCTCCTTTAATGCTAACAATTCTGTTCCAAATTACTCAGTTTATTTAAGAATTGAGTTAATCATAATGAACAAATGGGACTATATATCTTTAGTTCCTTCAGAGCCATTGCAAAGAGGAGGAAAAATATTCCCACTGTAGTTCGAGATGGTTGAGAGTAGAGGACCAGTACAGGGCTCTTGATCCCTGAGAAATATGAATTTCACTTTCAAGGCCATTGTTCATTTTCTTTGGTTCACTAGCTTTTGGGAGAGTGATGTTAAATAGAAAATATTCAGAATCAAAGCAGTAAGCAAAGAAGACTCTGAGATGCTCTTGGTTCATGGAGGTTCTTGACTTCCCCAGGTGCTTTTGGGCAATATGCATGGACTGTCTCATATTCCAAGCCTCTCAAAATCTTAGCAGACATAGATATGTATCACTGAGTTCTTTTAAGTATTGCTGTATACATTTTCTCCTGATATAAATTGTGGTTCCCTCTAGTTTTGTGGTCCTTGAAGTGAAGCTTAAGTAATTGCTACATGACAACTGACAATCAACCCACACATTCACTTTAACTAGTACATATTCTGGGTTTGATGACATGTCAACCCTGTGTAAGATAGAAACTCTGTGTCTTTGAGCAGGTACCCTGATTCCTCTCAGAGTTTTCAAAATCTGTTCCTCAGAGTTTTGGGGATTGTCTAGATAAATAGGGAAACAAGATGAACAGAATAGCTTAGTATGGGCAGTTTACCCACATCTGGTGTGTTCTAATTTACAAGCTTCTATGTTTGAACTAAAAAACTACAGTTTTAAGATATGGGTAGACTACTCAAATGATTTTTAAAGTCCCTCTTAGCTGGTGTTATTGGGCTGTAGGAACAGAGGTTTGTCCAACAGAATCGCTGCTCTAAGATACTTCTCAGATTCAATCGGTTAAAACAAGCACAACTACAGTACAAGAGATAGGAGAATAACCCCAACCTTTTAAGAATAAGAAGCCAGCCTTGAGGTCAGATGTTAAATGTTCTAGGAACTCAGAAATGGAGTAAGGAGAGAAGACTTTAACAAGGATGGGACAGGGAGGGTTAACCCAGTAAATGAGGAATGAGCTTGTGTGACAATACAAACAGGGAAGAAAATGGAGAAAGTCAGAGAGAGGAAAGAAAATGTCTCATATGGAAGCATCATAGCCTGCTCAGAAATGGAAGTGAAAAGAAATTTTGCCCAGCCAGTTTCCAGCCAACCACTATGAGTGTTAAGATGAAAAATAACAAGGAAGACTCCTCAGGGCTTTGAGGGAAATCTTGAGGAAATTAGTCTGGTTGAGTTTATGAGACAGGAGAAAGGCAGGATAGAGAGAATTCAGCTGGAAGAATACGTGGCAGTCTGGCTGGAGTTTGGTGTTTGAAAAGCAAAGTAGCAAAGCACTATTTTATTGAGATGCATCATTTTCATCGAAACCAACAGTGTTATCATCTAAGCCACTTTGGTTTCTTGCTTACTTGTGAGTGAGTATTTTTTCTACCCTTCTACTCAGAGCAGTGGGTTGCACATTATAGACTGTAATAAATCTATAATACACAAGCTCTTGGGAATCTGATAACTGGTGGGTAACAAGTCTGGTTTAAGATCCAACTTCCCATCATGTTGTCACTCTATACAAATCATGTATTAACTTTCTTCCTTTTCCTGATATGCAAAGTAATCATAAAATCTGACCCCTACCCCATGAGTGAATTCAAGAATCAATATCAAGAAAATGTTTATGAAATATGTTACTGATATACTGGTTACCCTAAATGGTAAGTATAATTTAGCTAGATAGTTCTCATTAGCCAGAAAATCACTGAGAAAAATAAAACTGAGTTTTTGGATTTTTGTTGTTGTTTACTTTGGATCAAGGAATAGTGATTGTATAAAGCTAAGTGAAATGTCCTTTACAGGATCTGGTGTGTGGTGCTAAAGAGGTATAAGGAAAGTCATACATAACAGTTTTAAATATATAAATGTGCTCATCTATGAGTTTTGTTTTATGCCAGTGGTACTCTTTTAAGACAAACAAGAGTGCATCCTTAGATGAAGATCTTGGTTTTATAGAAGTGAAACAATTTGTTAAATTAAAAATGATAAAAAGTTTGGTCCAGTGGTCCTATCTGACCTCAGAAAGTGAAAAAAATAGAAAACATATCATAATAATGCTAAAAACACTGAGTGATAACAGAGGGAACATTGAAGGAGTAGTTATTAAACATTCAGTTAAGTTCAGTTCAGTTGCTCAGTCGTGTCCGACTCTTTGTGACCCCATGAATCACAGCACGCCAGGCCTCCCTGTCTATCACCAACTCCCGGAGTTCACTCAAACTCATGTCCATTGAGTCAGTGATGCCATCCAGCCAACTCATACCCTGGCGTCCCCCTCTCCTCCTGCCCCCAATCTCTCCCAGGATCAGAGTCTTTTCCAATGAGTAAATTCTTTACATGAGGTGGCCAAAGTACTGGAGTTTCAGTTCAGCATCATTCCCTCCAAAGAAATCCCAGGGCTGATCTCCTTCAGAATGGACTGGTTGGATCTCCTTGCAGTTCAAGGGACTCTCAAGAGTTTTCTCCAACACCACAGTTCAAAAGCATCAGTTCTTCGGTACTCAGCTTTCTTCACAGTCCAACTCTCACATCCATACATGACCACAGGAAAAACCATAGCCTTGACTAGACAGACCTTTGTTGGCAAAGTAGTGTCTCGGCTTTTCAACATTCTATCTAGGATGCTCATAACTTTCCGCCCAAGGAGTAAGTGTCTTTTAATTTCATGGCTGCAATCACCATCTGCAGTGATTTTGGAGCCCCCAAAAATAATATCTGATACTGTTTCCACTGTTTCCCCATCTATTTCCCATGAAGTGATGGGACTAGATGCCATGATCTTCATTTTCTGAATGTTGAGCTTTAGGCCAACTTTTTCACTCTCCTCTTTCACTTTCATTAAGAGGCTTTTTAGTTCCTCTTCACTTTCTGCCATAAGGGTGGTGTCATCTGCATGTCTGAGGTTATTGATATTTCTCCCGGCAATATTGATTCCAGCTTATGTTTCTTCCAGCCCAGCTTTTATCATGATGTACTCTGCATAGAAGTTAAATAAGCAGGGTGACAATATACAGCCTCGATGTAATCCTTTTCCCATTTGGAACCAGTCTGTTGTTCCATGTCCAGTTCTAACTGTTGCTTTCTGACCTGCATATAGGTTTCTCAAGAGACAGGTCAGGTGGTCTGGTATTCCCATCTCTTGAAGAATTTTCCACAGTTTATTGTTGATCCACACAGTCAAAGGCTTTGACATAGTCAATAAGGCAGAAATGGGTGTTTTTCTGGAACTCTTTTGCTTTTTCAATGATCTAGCAGGTGTTGGCAATTTGATCTCTGGTTCCTCTGCTTTTTCTAAAACCAGCTTGAAGATCTGGAAGTTCATGGTTCATGTATTGCTGAAGCCTGGGTTGGAGAATTTTGAGCATTACTTTACTAGCATTTGAGATGAGTGCAATTGTGTGGTAGTTTGAGCATTCTTTGGCATTGTCTTTCTTTGGGATTGGAATGAAAATTGACCTTTTCCAGTCCTGTGGCCACTGCTGAGTTTTCCAAATTTGTTGGCATATTGAGTGCAGCACTTTCACAGCATCATCTTTCAGGATTTGAAACAGCTCAACTGGAATTCTATCACCTCCACTAGTTTTGTTCTTAGTGATGCTTTCTAAGGCCCATTTGACTTCACATTCCAGGATGTCTGGCTCTAGGTGAGTGATCACACTGTCTTGATTATTTTGGTCATGAAGATCTTTTTTGTACAGTTCTATGTATTCTTGCCACCTCTTCTTAATATCTTCTGCTTCTGTTTGGGCCATACTATTTCTGTTCTTTATTGAGCCCATCTTTGCATGAAATTTTCCCTTGGTGTCTCTAATTTTCTTGAACAGATCTATAGTCTTTCCCATTCTGTTCTTTTCCTCTATTTCTTTTCATTGATCGCTGGGGAAGGCTTTCTTATGTCTTCTTGCTATTCTTTGGAACTCTGCATTCACATGCTTATATCTTTCCTTTTCTCCTTCACTTTTTGTTTCTCTTCTTTGCTATGTGTAAGGCCTCCCCAGACAGCCATTTTGTCTTTTTGCATTTCTTTTCCATGGGAATGGTCTAGGGAATTTTAAACTTCACAGTGATATAGGTTACCATTATTTTCTTCAATATAGATTGGAAGAATCAAATGCTTCAATAGGTCAGTAATTTGCTCAATTTTAGCCCCAACTCATACCTATTGGAGTCCTGTTTCTGCACGAGGGTTTTCTGATGCCAGATTCTATATTCCTAACCACTTCAAAACATACAAATCTTTGTCCAAAATGCAATGTCAGAGATAGACAATGAAGTTCAATAGGAACAAACAAAAGAAGTTCAACTCCTTTTCAGGGAAAATGGACCTGTGTGTGTGTGTGTGTGTGTGTGTTTGTGTGTGGTGAGTGGAAAAGTAAGTTACTGCTACATAGTCTTGTCAGGCTAGTTTATGCTCCTCGGTTCTTTGTCTCATCACAACAAAGATTTGGAGTGACGGGCATTAAAGCCCCCTCGGTGTGTCACAGCTCTCAGGTTTTAAACAGACTGTGTTATAGCTCTCAGGTCTCGAATGGACCATGTTATAGCTCTTAGACAAATCAGTATTACAGCTCAGTGTTACAGCTCTATTTTATTTAGAAGATAGCAAGAAAATCCATCTTCGAGGTGTGAGGGCACGTTGATCCAAAGACACGAAGAGAAGAGACCTCAGCATGTTGGAGGGGTTGGGGGGAGAGAGAGAGAGAGCCCTTTGGCTCCTTTTTTATATGTTTTTTTCCTTCCATCTGGGCCTTTCCTATGCAAATTGGGCTTAGTTAGGAGTGCTGTTCTACCTGAAGTCCTCACTCTGGTCCTCAGGCCTTCCTTTGACCTTCTTCTGTTCTATTCTCATGAGCTTTTCCTTTCCTTGTCTTTTAGCCACTGCCATTTTGGACTCCTTTTCCCTATTCTAACTACCTAACAGTGATCATTCCAGGCAGTATTATAATTAGAAGATTCAGCAAATTTTAGCACTTGGGAATGGGAGTTAAGAACAGGCAAGCTTTTTTCAAATTCCTGTAGTCTTAGAGGGAAATAAATGGAAGAGCAGAAGAGGAAATCAGAATGAAAGCACATCACATAGTGAGGATTTAGATAAGAAAGATGTTCAAAAACATAGACCAGATTGTTTGGAGGTAGGAGAGAGGTCAGGTTGAAACTCTAGGACTCAGTCTGTGGGGTTTCCAGGGTACATTGGAAATCAGGCAAATTTTGGATAGGCCTCACTAGCATTCTGCGAGTGGATGTTCTCCTGGTCCTGAGTTACTACTTTATCCTCACAATTACAATTTTAGCAGCCATGCTACGTGATCCTGCCAGCTGGACTTTGTTCAGTCTCTCTTATGTGGACAGCCAATACACATGAGCTAACCTTTATAAAAGGTAAAGGTCAGCTAAAGGACAGGAGGTAGGCACCCAGGAGACCCTTATTCATTGCTTGAGGATAACATGCACTTTACACAGTTTCCTTTGAATCTGCTTTATCCAGCAACTCACAGCTGAGATTCTCAGGAACATTTTCCACCTCTAGGCGCTCTCCTGCACCAGACCCTGAGTTAGTTAGTCCTAAGCAGGTGGGGCATTAATCTGGTGTTAGATCTGTGCATTGCTTTCCCTACCTTCCAACCGAGAGAGTAACAGGTAGGAAGGTAAGGGGTCCCCAAGTGGAGGAAATAGGCTGCAAGTGTCAGATTTTCTCTCTCTCTTTTAAGCGGCAGGAGGAAACAAACTACAAGTGTGAGACATTTTTTGAGGAGGTTTCTTTTAAAACTTTGTGTTGTCATGATACCTGGTTCCACCTGAACTCAACTTTTCTCAAACTTTGAGCTAACCAATGTGTTTTTCTTACGGCAATGCTTTTCTTAAGCTATGTTAATGAACTATGTATTTACCTTAGGCTTTGTCTTTCTTCAAGTCAGTTCTGCCTAAGACTGAGAAAGGATAATGGCTCAGCAAACCAGTGTGTTTTACTCATGGAAATGTTCTCTTAAGCTATGTTAAAGAAACTATGTATTTGCTTGGAAACCTGCCTTTCTTCAAGATTCATGACAATTGTTTTATGGGATGACTCACCTTGGCCAATGCTACCTCAAAATGCATGTGGTGGGTGAGGAGCATGGTGCCATTTTCTGAGTTTTGAGACATTTCTTTTCTCTAATTAGCAGCTTGCTTTTATATATATATATATAACTTCAAGCTAAAAACTAGCATGGAGAGATTCTTTCTGTCCTCGTCTGATGTCTATGTCAGAGGCTTTCTCTATCTTTTTTGTACTTTAATAATAATTTATTACACAAAAGCTCTGAGCAATCAAGCCTCATCACTGGCCCCAGATTGAATTCCCCTTCCCTGGAGGCCAAGAATCCCAGAGTTGTTCATGGCTCATAGTGACAACCTTTCACAATCAAGAGAAGCAAAAGCTAAAGTTATTCATCTAGACCTAGGACTTAGGCTCCAACCAAGCATGGATACCAACCTCCACCAATAATTTTTTCTTCTCAAAGTACCTAACACTAACATTGACCATGAATCCCCCTGACCTTCCTTGTCTTCAGCCCATACACTCCCTCTTGGCTCATGTCCCTAAAATTGGATTTCTGTTACCTTGGAATTCTAAGCAGCTATTTTGTCAGGTTTTTTAGTGCTATGTTATAATAACAATTGTACACTGAGATTAAAATTTTTATTTAAGTGCACAGCATTGTTCCTCTTAGGATTTATTCTACTGTGAATGGAGAATATTTCCTTCCAGAGCACAGGAATAGTGTTCTCCTGCCCAGGGAGAGAGGTCCTAATGATTATGGCTTTTCTCCCCAGTCACAGTATTCAACACAATCTCCCCTTTTTAAATCCCACCTCAAACTTTGACTCTGATGATTATCTGAATTTTGACAAGCTCTTTCAAGGAGCTGATTCCCTTAATATTCCCAGCCCCCTTCACACACTTTCCTCCAACAGCTGTGAATGAAGTGAAAAGAAAAATATCTCTGCTGACAGAGACAAAGAGTGGGCTGGGTTCTGTTGCACACAATACTGAGAGGGTTTCCCACAGTTACAAATTGTACCTGCTTTTGGAGAGCTTACAGTCTAGCTGGGACATAACTAAATTTGAAACAATAGGCCACATTACATTCATAAATACGAGAGAGTTCTAATAGGATTGTAAGTGTATGAGACTGGAAATGCTTGGAGGGTTTGTAGAAACTGCATTAATGGTGATGACTTCATTCTTTAAAGCCAGACACTGTTGAATGTTATACCTATAAGGAAGATGCTATTTTATAGATGAAACAGAGACTTAAGAGTTAACTAATTTCCCAAGATCACACAGCCAATTGGACTTAAGTATCAAAATTTTGCCATTTTCTGTAAAACTACCCCCCCACCAAGCTCTTATGGAGGGGAAAAAAAAAAGTATAACAAAAATCTTAATGCTGAAATTGAAGAAGGATACAATTTGAATTGTTTGATAGCATGAACAAAAGGAATATGATTGGAACCCATATGGCGTTGTCAATGTTAATCAATCACTTGTGCCAGTCAATTTTCATTCAAATGGAAGAAACCAGCATGTGACTTATGGAGCATTCCTACTAATTCCGTTAGGACTTTAATGGTGAGTACTCCCTGGCTACTGCAGCAGGAATCTGGAAGTTCACGGGCGCCAGTTCTTAGTAAAATGCAGCCCTGGATGACTGGGAAAGAAAGGCAGCCCCATTCAGAGCAGAACCAATTAGTTCCTACCCTCCCCACATTCTCATCTACAAATTGCTTTTTTCCCCTTTTCTCCAGCTGTTACCTGTTTTTCAGCTTGTGCTTTCTCTAATGAGGTATTTGGTACCTAATCTTTCAGAATAATGAATGAGTATGAGTCTATCTCTCAGTAAAGGTGGGTCCTATCTTGGGAGCATTCTGCTGGCTCATCAGGATACTAGGCTATTGTTTGTCAGGACTCCATGAGGCTGACTTCCATGAATGTGTCTGACTTTAAAGTTACATTGCTTCCTAGAGATAGGGCAGCCTGGGAATGGCAAGACTGAAGACTATTCCCTAACCTTGACAAAGATAATAGCTTAGAATCATGTGTGATATTCTCAAGAGAAGTGAGATTCATGGCACAGACCATTCTACAAACTAGAGTTGTCAGCAAGATAAAATAATTTTCCAAATTTCTAAAAAACCTGCCTGTACATATATACACCTTATTCTAAAGCTGCATATTATAGCCATTAACTGCAATGGGTATTTTAATATAAATAAATAATAATTAAATGAAATTTATAAAATTAATTCCTCAGTTGAAGCAAGCACATTTTCTATGCACAGAAGCCACATGTGGCTAACTTCTAGTATTGGACACCATGGATATAGAGAATTTCTGTGCATGAGTGCTCAGTCACTCAGTCACTCTTTTTGACCCCATGGACTGTAGCTTAGGCTCCCCTGTCCACGGGATTGTCCAGGCAAAAAATATCAGAGTGGCTTGTCATTTCCTACTAGAGGATCTTCTCAAAAAAGCAGTAGAACTCAAGTTTCCTATGTCTCCTGCATTGGCAGACATAGAATATTTCTAATGTTTCACAAAATTCTACTGGGCAACATTGTTCTAGAAGAAAAAGACAATGAATTTAGCATTCTTAATGACTACCCTAGTAGCTACATTAAGCACATTCCAACATAAATAATAAGCAGCTGGTACATATACTATCTAAACAAGGGAAAGAAATCTCACATTATTAACCAAACAGACTATTTAAAAACCATACACTTACCTCCATGGGACTTAAGATAAACAGTACAATTTCCCAGACTGAATAAACCACTGTATGCATCAAGGTTAATGAGCTGCACATCCCTCAACTCCTTTCACAGTGCAAGAATTAGTGAATCCTCTAAAGGAGTGCATCTCATGGTGTGAGCTCGGAGTCACCTGCATCACAAAATAACCAGGTTGTTTAATAATAAAATAAAAATAGAGCTTGGGATCTGCATTTAATGAACATTCCAACGTATTTTTTCTTACAATTTGAGAATGCTTTTTGTACAGTCGGAGAGAAATAACCTCTCCAGTTCAGTTTAGTTCAGTTCAGCCGCTCAGTCATGTCCAACTATTTGTGATCCCATGGACTGCAACACATCAACCTTCCCTGTCCATCACCAATTCCCAGAGCTTGTTCAAACTCATGTCTATCGAGTTGGTGATACCATCCAACCATCTCATCCTCTGTCATCCCCTTCTCCTCCTGCCTTCAATCTTTCCCATCATCAGGGTCTTTTCAAATGAGTCAGTTATTTGCATCAGGTGGCTAAAGATTTGGTGTTTCAGCTTTAACATCAGTCCTTCCAATTCAAGGCTGATTTCCTTTAGGACTGATTGGTTTGATCTCCATGCAGTCCAAGGGACTCTCAAGAGTCTTCTCCAACATGACAGTTCATAAGCACCAATTCTTCAGTGTTCAGCTTTCTTTATAGTCCAGCTCTCATATTGATCCATGAGTATTGGAAAAACATACCTTTGACTAGATGGATCCTTGTTGGCAAAGTAATGCCTCTACTTTTTAATATGCTATCTAGGTCGGTCATAACTTATCTTCCAAGGAGCAAGTGTCTATTAATTTCATGACTGCAATCACTATCTTCAGTGATTTTGGAACTCAAATAAATAAATAAAGTCTCTCACTGTTTCTATTATTTCCCCATCTATTTGCTATGAAGTGATGGGATAGGATGCCAAGATCTTCGTTTTTTGAATGTTGAGTTTTAAGCCAGCTTTTTCCACTCTCCTCTTTCATTTTCATCAAGAGGCTCTTTAGTTCTTCTTTGCTTTCTGCCAAAAGGGTGGTGCCATCTGTATATCTGAGGTTATTGACTTTTCTCCTGGCAATTTTGATTCCAGCTTGTGCTGCATCCACACTGGCATTTCGCATGATGTATTCTGCATATAAGTTAAGTAAACAGGGTGACACTATATATCCTTGATGAAAATAACCTCTTGGTGCCTGCTATTCACTGCACAAAAGACCAAGTAAACTTTCCTGGGCTTGAATATTGGCTCAGTCCCCTACAACTGCATTACCTTGGGCAGAAGGCTTTTCCAGAAATTTCCCAGTGGATGTTTCCTCCAATATCATTGACCAGGTTTGGCTGTGTTGTATACCCGTGAATGAACTCAGAGTGGGCAATCAGAATAAATTATCAAGATTGCTTAAGATAAGATGTCATACATAGAATAGTAGACTATTCCTATGTAACAGATAAAGATAACAAACTACAGAAATGTAAACAAACTATAGAAATGTTTAAAATACTTAGTCAAGTCTGCATAGCTTGTTGGTTAAGGATGTATAACTATAGTCACTGTCTCCTCAATTAAGGATGCCTTTTTCCTACTGTTTTGTGGTTTCTAATAGTTTGCCTTTCTCTTGCCACAATGATTTCCCTTATATATGTTGTATACATCATTCTTCTTTTTCTTTTATATTTTACATCAAGATTCCCCTCTGAACATTCTCCAACTGTCCCCTACCATACCTCCAGAAATGCTACCAGACTTAAAAATATACCCCAAATTCCTTCCCTCCCACATTTTTAGCAGCAAATATTTGTGAGATTTTATCATTTGTCCACTTGATCATAGTTATTAGCCATATAAAATGATCATTATATTTTTACATATATCAAAAAAGATAAAATGGATAAGAGACCCAAGCATCCTTTATTATCAGGCTTAAAGTCCAATCCCTAAGAAAGGCAATGCCAAAGAATGCTCAAACTACCATACAGTTGCGATCATCTCACATGATAGTACAGTAATGCTCAAAATTCTCCAAGCCAAGCTTCAACAATACATGAACCATGAACTACCAGATGTTCAAGCTGGCTTTAGAAAAGGAAGAGGAACCAGAGATCAAATTGCCAATATCCACTGGGTCATCGAAACAGTAAGAGAGTTCCAGAAAAACATCTATTTCTGCTTTATTGACTATGCCAAAGCCTTTGGCTGTGTGGATCACAACAAACTGTGGAAAATTCTTCAAGAGATGGGAATACCAGACCACCTGACTGCCTCTTGAGAAATCTGTTTGCAGGTCAGGAAGGAAGTTAGAGCTGGACATTGATAAGAAAAGGAGCACATCCAGGCTGTACATTGTCACCCTGCTTATTTATTTAACTTCTATGCAGAATACATCATGAGAAATGCTGGGCTGCATGAAGCACAAGCTGGAATCAAGATTGCTGGGAGAAATATTAATAACCTCAGATATGCAGATGACACCACCCTTATCACAGAAAGTGAAGAAGAAGCAAAGAGCCTCTTGATGAACATGAAAGAGGAGAGTGAAAAAGTTGGCTTAAAGCTCAACATTCAGAAAACAAAGATCATGGCATCTGGTCCCATCACTTCATTGCAAATAGATGGGGAAACAGTGAAAACCAGTGGCAGATTTTCTTTTTTGGGGCTCCAAAATCATGGCAGATGCTGACTGTAGTCATGAAATTAAAAGACACTTGCTCCTTGGAACAAAAGCTATGTCCAACCTAGGCAGCATATTAAAAAGCAGGGACAATACTTTGCCAACAAAGGTCTGTTTAGTCAAGGCTATGGTTTTTCCAGTGGTCACGTATGGATGTGAGAGTTGGACTATAAAGAAAACTGAGCACTGAAGAATTGATGCTTTTTTTACTGTGGTGTTGGAGAAGACTCTTGAGAGTCCCTTGGATGGCAAGGAGATCCACCAAGTCCATCCTAAAGGGTATTAGTCCTAGGTGTTCATTGGAAGGACTGATGCTGAGGCTGAAACTCTAGTACTTTGGCCACCTGATGCAAAAAGCTGACTCATTTGAAAAGACCCTGATGCTGAGAAAGATTGAAGGTGGGTAGAAGAAGGGGACCACAAAGGATGAGATGGTTGGATAGCATCACGGACTCAATGGGCATGAGTTTGAGTAAACTCCGGGAGTTGGTGATGGACAGGGAGGCCTAGTGTGCTGCAGTCCATGGGGTCGCAAAGAGTTGGGCACGACTGAGCGACTGAACTGAAATGAAGAGAGATGTTGTAAATATGAGAAAATCTGACTTTTTTCCCCCTAATCCTCAAAAGAAAACTAGTTTGTAAACTTGTGAAGATGTGATCAAAGCATCAAACCTGAAAAGACATCTCCATGAAAGTAAAAGAAGCCAAAACCCCAGGAGTTAGACACCCCCCAGCCCATTACAGTTTTTACAATCGTTTGGCTGCATTTTGAAACCTCGTATTTATGAGATTTCATTCAGCATTCCAGCTGTCTCAGGCAATGGCCTAAAAGGAAGATGATAGCTTCAGGTGAGGAATGAGGAGCATATGGGGGATGGTCACTTGAGGCATGGGGCCCTGTTATCATCACCATGCATTTGATTCCTTAATTATCAAGGAATGAGGGTAGAGACATTAAGGGAATGTAATGAGCATTTTCAAATAGGCTGTGTATTTTGCAAAGTGCCCATGAGGAAGCACCTGTTTTGGTTACACTCATTACAGCAAGAGTGTTTTGGCATTTCTGTATGTTTGTTTTTTCCTGTGTCAGTTTATTTCTAGGAGGAAATTTTATCCTTTATCATTTAATTCTGATAGTAAGGATCACATTTATCCTCAAAGTGGCATCGTGTCCACAGAAGAAACACTTGAATGACCATATGGCATCATAGGTAGGCTACAAGAAAAGTGACACCTATGCCATTTGGGTTTGTTCTTTAAAATTTCTTAGCTTTTATTTCTGAAATTGTTAAGTAGAGATGATATCAGTGCTAGTTATATATATATCCAAGCTCATTTCCAAGAATAGGGTAAAATAGATGAAATGATTAGGACTTTGTACAATGAGATAGAAATTACAGTTTGACCTCCATGTGAGCCAACTAATGGAAAAAAGTTGCAAACAACACTGTAGCAATAATCATCAGTGTCTTGAGCTCCAAATTTAGTCTTATATTCTGTCCAGTCATCTCACAGATGGTCACTGTTACATGAAATATAATAGGTGTGGAACTACTCTATAGAATTCACCTTTTCCAGGGAAATAGATGAGTTAAAATGAGAATGTTTTCTCTCCGTACAAAGAACTACTTATGAAAATACATGAAGACACTAATGCGCACCTTGAGACCATGTGAACAGGGGGCTTGAGCTAGATTTGAAGATAGTGAGGGAAGATAAAAATGGAATGGACAGTTTAGGTAGCTAACTGTACTTTAGGGGAAATATGGGACATAGATTAGCCCTGAAGTATTAAAATGGATCTAGCAAAAAGAGAAAGGTACATTCTATCTGAGGAGGATTACCAAAGCACAGAAGGAAAAGCATGAGCAAAAAGCCTTGTGAATGCAGGGTACAACAAGGAAGAGAATTTTATGAAGGCAGAGATTTTGTGTTTGTTCATAGCAATATCAGAAATGCATTACAGTGCCTAAATTTTTATCAAGTAAAATCCCACAATGCAATCCTGAACTCCCCTCCCACCTTCCATCCCATATCATCTCTCTGGATCATCCCTGTGCACCAGCCCCAAGCATCCTGTATCCTGTATCCAACATAGACTGGTGATTCGTTTCTTACATGATAGTATACATGTTTCAGTGCCATTCTCTCAAATTATCCCACCCTCTCCCTCTCCCTCAGAGTCCAAAAGTCCATTCTATACATCTGTGTCTCTTTTGCTGTCTCACATACAGGGTTATCATTACCATCTTTCTAAATTCCGTATATATGTGTTAGTATACTGTATTGGTGTTTTTCTTTCTGGCTTACTTCACTCTGTATAATCGGCTCCAGTTTCATCGATCTCATTAGAGCTGATTCAAATGTATTCTTTTTAATGGCTGAGTAATACTCCATTGAACTCATGTACACCTGTGGCAGATTCATTTCAATGTATGGCAAAACCAATACAGTATTGTAAAGTAAAATAAAGTAAAAATAAAAATAAAGAAACATTTGGAAAAAAATAAATAAATATATGGGGAAAAAATGACACAATGCAAAAAATAATGAGTTTTTCCTTGAAGTTGTCAAGGATATTTGTGATTTGCTCTGTAAAATTATGTTTCTTAGTTTTACATTATAAGAATGAGCCCTTTTTATACTAAAATTCAGATTTACTGTGAAAAATACTAAACTTGTTAAACTCCCTACCTTTATTACAACAACTTTGAAAATGGACATAATGGAAAAGAAACAACAGCCTACCTTCCTCTAACATACATTAGCATACCTTCTGATATCCTGTGGACTCTATAGAAGAGATGGCAAAATATGGTCCATGGATCACAAACAGGCTGTTGAATTTTTTTTTATATAAATAAATTTTATTGGAACACAATCATGTCCATACATTTACATATTTTCCAAGGCTAATTTTGTGTCACAACTGCAGAAACAAGTCAAGAACTGAGACAGAATACATAGTTTGCAAAACCTACTATATTGACTATCTGACTCTCTACAGAAAAAGTTTCCACATTCAGCTTTGAATATAAGCACATGCCAGTACTAACAAGAAAGAAAATTTGGCAACTAATCATGAATTCATTAATTTTAAGATAGACAAAAGCAGGAAGGAAGTGCTTTATAGAATATGGTTTCTTTTCCTCTTTTTATTCCCCCCCGCCACAAGCCACCACTCTTTCCTAGCCTTTCTTATTCTTGATATTAAACAAGAGCAAAAATAAAGCATAGAGAATAGATGACAGTCCTTACGATGACTTGCTCAAATAAGAAAATGTTTGGACACAGTTCTATTATTAAGAGTCTTACACTGCTAAATATTGAAAACTTGATTATAAATTTCTAAATCTGGCTATATTACTGTGAATTTTCAATATCTTCAGTAATTTTATTTTTCTCACTATGTCTGTTAGCACAACTCTGCTTATAATTTTATGTTCCACATATGAACAAAGTTCTTTATTTCTGAGACAATCTTTCAAAGTGAGTTTCAGCCAACGACTTCTTTGGTACTCAGAAAAATCTTAAGCTCTCTAGAGGTTAAGTGAATGTGTAATTGTATAATTAGGCTATTATGGCTTCTGTTTCTCTGGTAAAATTGTCCAGCTGTGCCACAAGACAAGGTCACTGAGCAGCTGTAGACTAAAAATGGAAATGAGCTGGCTGGAGAACCTGACAAGAATGACCTGTTGTGGACTTTTTGGTGTGGGCATGAGCCCTCGTGAGATCACCTCCTAAATTAGACTCCCCTGCAGTTGCATTCAACCCTTTTCAAACAATTTTTTTTTCCCTCCTCTTCTTCACTTACTTTTACAGAAGAGGAAGCCACCCAGGTAATTAGATTTGAAAGATATAAGAAAGCTGCCTGACCCAGGAGAAAATGCATCTCAGAGTCTGCTCCAGAAACAAAATTCCACTATTAGTTTGCTGTCCCTTAGTACTCACTAAGGACCTAGTGCTCAAATGAGAATCTAGGGAGTTCAGTGATAGGTGACCAGGCTTGGTACATCCACTATCCACAGTCTCCTCCTAAATTACTTCTTTTATCCAGACTCATATTTTCCATATGTAAAACTGAAATATGTATAATAATTATCTTGAAAAATGTTTCAAGGATCTAATTACAAAATGTATATGAATGGCTCATTATAAATTATGAAGTTATAACTGAGGCATTGTTTCTCTAACCATTCCATTTCAAATCCCAGTGCCTCATGGAGGTGGGTATCATTCTCACTCTGGTGGTATAATTTTATTAGATCATTTTCTTCTTGACATTTAAGGGCAGGCAGTGAGCTACAGTCCTCTAAAGGTTGAAGAGAAGGAGAGAGAAAAAATTAGGTGGAGTGGATCCAAATATGGGAATATTTACATTAAGTAATATGTATATATTTTGATGTATAAAATAGGAGATCATAGGCATAGAATGTTGAGCCCACAGCCACTGTATATAAACTTCATCTAATTTGAAATGTTACCAAAAGGAAATCCTGATTTTAACCAGGGATTTTTGTTGTAGCCAAGAAAAATAGAGTGAGTCTAATTTGCTGCAATTTTTTTTTTTTTTTTTTACCAAATGGACGATTTCAGTTAAAAAAAATTAATTTTCTAGGGAATGAATGAGCCCCAGGAACATAACTCTGCCCTTGCATAAATCAAAAAGAAGAAAGAATAGAAGGGCAGACTTGCCAAATGCTTATAAATCAAATGTGCCCCCAAATAAACTGCATTCCTAATAAAGGCATGCAAATAGCCCCGGAAAGAGGCGTGCAAATCATTCAGAATGTAAATCACAGTAAGTGGGTGCTAATAAATTTCAGCTTGACTGAAATGGCAAAATTTCAGAGGAATTAGTGGAAGGTGGGGATATTTAGAAAGCAGATGGAATACCGTTAATCATTTGATCAAGTACAACTGGACCCAATAAATTATTTTAACACATTTTGTGTCATTTCTGGCATTATCAGGGAATCATTCCTATTCGAGGCCCATTTTCTAGGTCTCAATTAAACTTTACATGAATTCGTTCCATGTGAGAAAACTTCCCACTCTTTCTTTGGTGTCTCTAGTTTGGGATTAAGTCAGTTTTGCCGACGTCTGTATCTATAACTCCCTTCCAGTTTTCTCCCCCTAAACGTATTGATCCCCAAGAGTACCATTCTAAGAATGGAAAGTTCCATTTTTTCACACCTCCCTCCTCATTTGATCCCCTTTATTTCCTCCTCAACTATGAGTACATTTATTATTTAACTGAGTTAATAGTTGTTTTTTTCCCCCAGTTTTAATTATTTATTTTTTACTTTACAATGTAAGACATGGTTAAGGATGCCTGAAAAGACACAGCTGCCATTTGGTCAGGTTTGTTTGTACTCACTCTAGTCTCATTTCTGTTCCTGGTGCCTATCTAAATGCCATTGGTATCTTCATTATTTTAAGTTTCTAGGAAATAATAACATATGACATACTCATTGGTATTTGATATGAAGAGCTGAGGAAAAGAGAGCTGTATTCCAAAAGGCTTTAATAGTGATTGATTTATATGAGCTTTGAGTCACACTTGAGTTTCTCTTTTAAACATGGTGCTCACAGTTGGAGCACATTTCCAATATTTGGATGGTTACCTGAGGGGAAAGATAGCTTTGCAACCATCTCTTGATCACAAGAGTCATCTACTAACTGCCACAAATGAGTTTCTATTTTCTCAGGCCCAAGCAGACTGAACTGCTTCACCTACTATTAAACTGAAACTGGAAGTAATTTGAAAAATAGAGAAATTTCTTTGTCTATGGTTTCTAAAATGTTGAGGCTCATATACGTACAATCACTCCCTCCTTATAGGGATAGACAAGTGTCCATCTTTGCAAAGGGCAGTGGTTTGTAAATGTCTGTCTGCATTGTACACATAACCTGAACTGCACAAATATGTGCAACTCATATATTTATTCTGGAGGGGAAAAGGACACCTGAAATATGATTTACCCCCTGCTGTGGAAACTTCTTTAAAAGAATCAATTCGATTAGGCAGTCTTGGTAAGAAAGCTCCTTTCTTACCTTTGCTAACTCTTTTGTTGACCTATAAAAACACATTGGATGCCCCACTGAGGTTGGCCCCTTCTAGCCCCTAAGACTATGGGATTCACAACAAACTAATTCCAACTCCTCAGACCAAAAGTCTACCTTTCTTCAAATAGTACAAACTTAAATAAATTTTTTTTTTTAATTTAAGAAGAATTGATGCTTTTGATCTGTGGTGGTGGAGAAGACTCGAGAGTCTCTTGGCCTGCAAAGAGATCAAACCAGTCAATTCTAAAGGAAATCAGTCCTGAATGTTCATTGGAAGGACTGATTCTGAGGCTGAAGCTCCAATAACTTTGGCCTCTTGATAGTAAAAGCCAACTCACTGGAAAAGTCCCTGATGCTGGGAAATATTGAAGGCAGGAGGAGAAGGGGACGACAGAGGATGAGATGGCTGGATGGCATCACCGATTCAGTGGACGTGAGATTAAGCAAGCTTCAGGAGATAGTGAAGGACAGGGAAGCCTGTCATGTTGCAGTCCATGGAGTTGCAGAGTCAGACATGACTGAGCTACTGAACAACAATAAATAATGGCTTACCTAACTCTCTGCAGTAATTCACATACATGGTACACATGCAATCAAATCAGTCTCATGTGCTTAATGCCTGTGCCTCTGCATCTGCAGCTATGGAAATGAGAAGAATCAACAATGTCTAGAAAAATCTCCGAGCTCCATCTGGGTCTGGAGGAATAGCTTTGGGCATATCAAGAGCATATCATTTGAGCCAAAGGCCAAACAGAGAAAAATGCAAAGTGAGTGAGAAGAATTATTAATAAAGCTAACTTAATTGACAACTGAGCAATGGCATTGCAATTGGGAGCAATAGGGTGGAATCTTGTTAGAAAGGCTCAAAGGACCATTCCTTCATAAATAATGGGAAGATATAGTCATTTTGGGTAAAATGCACCTTAGTCCCTCTACCCAAAATGTGCCTGTTTGTTTGTAGAATATGGAAAAATCTAGAAATTTGGTGAAAGGAACAATAGAACTTCAACCCTGCTTAGATTTGAGTGTACATCTCAAGCTGACAAGAATTTACTTTACCTGAGTCATAGGCCATACCTCATGTAACTTGAAACTTCTCCCACAGTCTCTCTGAAAAGTATACTCTTTTTGTCTTTTTGTCCTAAACTTATTGTGTATCTGATCAGCTATCCAGACTTCCCTTAAGTTTCTCATTTGCTATTTATGTAAAGATTAATTAATTGATATACTAGTTGACACCACGAAAATGAAATACAGTAGAGAAGTTTCAGTGAGAAGAAGGGGAAGCACAAACATTAAAAATGCACAATATGCAATGGAACAGTCAAGTACAAAATGGTATACAAATAAATGTTTCTGTAAGAGTTAGGAAACATGTGAATGTATGACTTGAAATCTATCAGTTGATGGGGTCAGAGAAGGCAGCTCTAATGTGATGGGTTAGCTGGCAGCTCTTTAAATTAGTGCCAATTTAACATAGGGACAAAGGAGCAAAATAGGCTAGCTTTGCCTTCTTTACCTTTCTGACTAGGCTCACTTCTACTCTGGCTGACAAAGATCTTTTATATTCAAACCTTTCTACTTTTTCGAATCAGTCAGACTGACCTCAATCTTGAAGGTTTTTCAGATCACCCCATTTGAAAACTGTTTCTTCCTTTCTTAAATGTTTCTAGAAGAACATTTTTGCCCCTTGGAAAATAATAACATGATTAGTACCCTTCTATCATTGTGTTGTTTAAATATTTATTCTAAATTTATTTTATACATATGTATCATCTGTCTCCTAAATCAAACTGCAAGATACTTGAGGGCAAAGGCAATAACTCACTGCTCTTCATTCCCTGAAGCACTAAGGCATCAGGCACAGAATTGTCACATGAAAGACTGATAATTCAGTTTGCTGGTCTCTTAGCATGAAGGGGAATATGAACTTATTTTTTGACATGAAGGTCCAGAGCTTCAGTATTCTGTCTATATCCTGGCTGATATAACTCTGTTCTTGTTGGCTGACCTTCCAGTTCTAGGAAAAGGTGTATTTTTTCAGCTTGGGCAGCTCAGGTGGTCATGAGTGAAGGAGCCGGACTATCAACCATGCATTGGACAGAAACATTGAATTATTTCACCTAGTCTAAACTAGAGATGTAGCTGAGAAATCTAGTCTCATGTGAGAGCTAGTCATCCATGACCAATTTCCTTGAAGAGATGAATGCTTTTCTGAAATAATTTAGAATTCTAAAGCAATACGGTCTATGTGTTGGCAAAGGAAACTAGCTTCTAGAAAGAAGACACATGCAAATGGCTGTGGTTTCTGCATTAAATCAGTTCATACTAGAAAGTATTTACTGAGCACTTATGTATGGGAAGCTGTGTAGCAAATAGAAAATGTTAATAACCAATCTTTTTTTTAAAAAATTACATGGGAAGAGCTGACATACATCATAATTAAGAATGTACCCTGCTTGAGCCATGGAACAATTTTATGACACACACATTATCATTATGAAATTTTGGAACTGTGACAATAACTGTGGTAGTGTTTCTAATATAATCACCCCTGTTTCTTATTAAAATCCAGATTTGGGGGCTATATCTCACCTATAGTAGAGTGGAATATCTGGACCAGTGCCCCAGATACCTGCTCATTATATATACCAAATTTTAAGAATCATTATCCTCTTAAACAAAGTAGTATTTAAGGAAAACATCAGGGAAGATGTAGGAGGAATGATTCTGAAGGCAGAATTCTGTTTCTTAAGTCTCTTTTCTATCTTATTCCCTGCGCTATTGATCAACCACAGACAAGGGCTGGCTATGGACTAAGAGAAGACTATCCTGGCAATATTCACAGAATAGCTTTAATTTGATATATTAATTTCCATCTAATGTTAATTGTGCCAGTCTATAGAAATGTGTTTTATCAGAGAAAATTGTTTGATATGAAATATTTTTAGTAGCAGTAGGCATAATTGTCTTATCTCTAAGCACAGCTGCTACAAAGTCAAAAAAGAGGGAAATCAGATGTCGATGGCACTAACTTGTACACCTTTGCTTACAGTTTTCAAACTTCTGACTTCATATTTCTAGGTTGAGATGTATCAAAAGATCACTTTCTAAAAACATAAATAACAATACACACATACACACACAAAAATACACAGGGTGGCCCTTGTACAGTGGAATTGGTGCCAACTCAGTGCCCAGTTAAGAAAATGGTATTTATAGGTGTGCCTCACATATGAGCACATGAGCAGACACCCACGCACATGCTTTTCTTTCCTTTTAATGGTCACACACTTTAGTCTAATTTCTTAGGTGAGTGAGATGCTAATCAAGCAGTTGAAGACAGAGAGCCTAGTGAAAATAATCAAATGTGAATATGTCCAGGGGGACTCTCAACTTTGAAGAAGGGAAGAAGAAATTGTCACATTGATTCCACTGGAGACAGCCTTCCTGTTACTAAGAGGCCCCTGGGGATTTGCTACCTGATTTGCTGTTCGTCAGGTTGGCATCTCAGTGACAAGGCAATTGTAATTAGAATGAATAAAATGAGAGATGTGCCAACTCTCTGGTTATAATGCAGACTGTGACATTAAAGAAACATTGAGGCTTTATTTTTTTATTTAAAAAAAATTTTTAAGGAGTTACAAACAGCTAGTAGGTCTCTGCCTACTGGGATGTCTTCCATGAAAATTGGAACTGTCTTGCAAAAGAAAGAAAATATGACGTGCTTGTTGTACTCCAGATGGTTATATCTTACCTTTTGGGATTTTTAGACTATCTTTGGAAATTTTCTTATTTTTTCATGCTTGTTCTTGCAATGCAAAGATTAGGGGTAAAGAGGAGATGTAAAGGAAAATTCCTGCTATTCTATTGCCTCTAAGCTTATTGCCACTGGGAAAGATTTAGATGAAGATAATGTGGACTGCAATAATATAAACTGTAGCCACTTGAATATAATGAGGAACAGGCCAAGGTAGGGATAGGGGATGGTGATAGAAGACCCTGGCTAATTCTTGAACTGGACCTTGGCTTAGCATATAAATTGTACAAAATGCCCCCAAATTCTGAAGGTGCATTTCAATTCCTGTCTCCTTATATTGAAGACTGGGAAATTATTTACAAAAATGTAGTAATCCCAGAAGATTATTTATCAGTCAGAACCTTGGGACACTTGAAATCTGAAAATTCCTAAAGCCATTAAGCTGAAATGTTTAGCTCTTCTGTTTTTGTGTCTAATCAGGACTCTTCAGAGAGACAGTGAAGAATTTCTCATTCATTTTCTTCTATCATATTTGGCCACTGAGAAATAAGATCTCCATTTATTATAATTGTGCTATGACTTTCCTTTTTCTCTTGGTTTGTCTATGCTACACTCTTGTATAACTGTGTGCTGGTGTATGTGTGTGCATCTCCTCTCTCTTTTGCTGAATTTTAACCAACCTTAAAGAGTAACTCAGCCCCTATCCATCCCTATTTTATATATGTCTAGAGTATACCCACAGAGAAGGCAATGGCAACCCATTCCAGTACTCTTGTCTGGAAAATCCCATGGACGGAGAAGCCTGGAAGGCTGTAGCCCACGGGGTCGCGAAGAGTCAGACACGACTGAGCGACTTCTCTTTCACTTTTCACTTTCGTGCATTGGAGAAGGAAATGGCAACCCACTCCAGTGTTCTTGCCTGGAGAATCCCAGCGACAGTGGAGCATGGTGGGCTGCCGTCTATGGGGTCTCATAGAGTTGGACATGACTGAAGTGACTTAGGAGCAGCAGCAGAGTATACCCAAAGAAGAACTGTTTATTAGGTGGTTGGAGGCAAGACGGGGGAAAAGACGGGCTAGAAAAACAACTTGTCATCATGTGGGTGATATTTGAAATAATGAGACCAGATAAGATCACTAGACTGAAATAAGCTTTTAATCAAATCACATCATACCTATGATTTATCTATGTTTCTCTACATTCTAGGTTCTCAATCTTTTTAAACTTGCTACAATTTTGAAGGATACACAATCACATTATACACTAGTTGCTTGGTTTAAATGATGCCAAATAATTTGATTTTCCTCTAATGAAGTTGATCAATATTATGACTGAATTAGTAGGCAACTGAGTTATATGAACCCATCTGTTGTGATGACAGTGTGGGTCACCACTTCCTTGTTGAAGAGAGTACTTGCTAATCAACAACTTTTATTCCTGATCTCCAGTAGGGATTGCTATTTGTAGACACATTCAATCACTCTGTTGAAAGGTGCCTACATGTTGCAACATTTTATCTCAGGCAGTAAGTCAATCATCTGCCATAGACTCAGTCATATGCTTATCAAGCTGTAATAACACAGGTTTCATTCATGATATTATTTTTTCAAACAATTAAAGATTATTCTTTATACAAAGCGTAAAAGGAAACATGTCCAAATTTTGGAGGGAACTTATTTTTAGTAAGAGTTTGCCTTCTAAATAGTGACTATATGTATAGTTTCATGTTTTTCGCTGTCTTAGTCATCTTCAGGAACACAAATCATGGTTCTAGGCGGTCCAAGTCTGTATACCTATCCTCTGGGGATGGTCCTGTATTCTGAATTCCATAGAACTTCTATTCCATGCTAGTAGCTCTACCATCTCCCTCAGCTGATTGTTATCACCAGTAACTCTTCACATTTATCAGCATACCTTCTGTGTTTCTAATCTGCTATCTTACTTTATACACAACTGTACAACTAAGGGCCTGAGGAGGCTATAAGTTGTTTCCCTTCTGCAGAATTAAAAGCATGGAAACTGTTTTCCTTCCTGCTAAGAACCTTTGCTTAAAAAAAAAAAAAAAAAGAAAACAAAATCCTCCCTTTCCTTATCCTTTTTTCTTTAGGAATGAAAAGAAAGAACTGAAATGATTTAAAATTACCTTCTGGCAAGTGAGCCATTGATTTAACTGAAACAAACATAAGCCTTTGTACTTTCCAAAGGACTTTTGTATATGTTATCATGTCATACTGAAACAAACCAGATGCAGAAAAAAATGCATGCTGAAAAAATGTTTCAATTCACAACAGCATCAATTAAGTAGACCTTCTGAATATTCAGATTTTCTTGGAAACTAAACTTTCACCTTTGCATAAGATAATTTCCGACATCTAAAGTTTGAGATTAATTTTCCAGTAATGTTCTTAAGTATTTTAGTGTTTATATGACATGAATCTATCTCCTTCATCCTAAACAGTGTTTCACCAAAACACATGTATTATTTAACTATTAACTGTGGTAGTAACACCTATAAAATGTGTTCAGTGAGTGAGAGTGACCCTCTGAAGTCACAGAGGTTCAGCCCTAACAGTCAGTTGTGTAACTTAGGGCACCTAATTTCTTTCTCTGAGCCTTAGTTTTGCAGTGTGTTGGACACATTCATGATTTAACATCACAGAATTGAAATGAATGCTCCATGAGCTACTGTTGATGAAGCACAAGGTTAGTGCCAGACCCAGTAAAGTGTGCAGTATTATAAGAACACTTTCATTTTATAATGAAGGGATTTGGATTCCACACGTTAAGTGGCCCCTATCTGTTTCTTACTTTTCTTAGAAATGGGTTCTGTGCATGGATTATTTCCTTAAATTCCTTTTAATTCTTACATTCTAGAATGCATAATAATATTCTTATCTTAAGAATAGTAATTAAGGCTCAGAAAGTGTGTGTAATTTATGCCAAAACACAAAGATCGTTAGTTGCAAATTTATTATTCAAAATCAATGCTTTATGCACCATTCAAAGCTGACTATGCTTCACCTATCATCACAAGAGTCTTTCACATCATGCTGCCCAAGCATCTCATTTTCAGAACTATAGAAGGGAGAGATACAGACAGAATTTGCTAGAACTTTGCATACGTGGCAGGAAAACTTTGCCTCTTTCCCTTTCTGAGGAGACAGGCTTCAAAATGAGTAGGATAGCTTTCAGGTACCAGGAGAAAATATATATTCCAGTATTTACCCATGAGCAAGAGAAATTGGTGATATTTCTTCAACCATCAGACAAAAATGTAGAAATTTCTGCTTCTTACATCAATTGTTCCTTTATAGCTACTTCACAGAAAAGGATTAAGAAAGGGCAGAGGTAAAGCAACAAACCTGATTCACAGCAAAATAAGTATCATTTACAAATATACTTTGCATTTAACTGAGAAAATGGGAAATGGAGAAGGCAATGTCAGATCACATTCTGAAAGACACGGGTGATAGGACATTGCAATGTGTTTCAATAAAGACTCCAGGTACTTTGGTTTTGAAAATTGCAGAGCAATATGTGCAACTGAATTGGAAGGGTTTCATCTTCCCTGATGTATTTTCATTGAACCCCAGTCACAGGCATCAGACTTTAATATTCTAGCAGTCGATGGCTGTCACTTCTTGGCGAGTGTAGTTGGCAACCCCATTCACAGAGGAGGGGAAATATGTGGACAAAATCACAAGGAAGGTTGTGTATCAGAAACTGAATCATCAGGTCCTAGATCTCATAATCTTTCTGGATGATGCTAAATGGTAGATCAAAAGAAAAATCAGGAAATAAACAAACCAGAAAACAATACATCCAACTACTTATAGTCTATTTAATTCTTGCTTTTCTTAATTATGAACTTTCTCATCAGTATTTCTGAATAATTGTAATTGTTTCCCCCTAAGCTATCAACATGTAAACTTACAGATGGCACTAACCTCTCCAGCGCCTTTTTCATTGCTCTGAACTTCTGGTGCCTCTGGAGGAGTCTGGCTTATGGCTTTGTTTTGCCACTAATGAGTCTCCTCTCCTTTCTTCTTTGCAGTAAAAGTCATTTCTTCCCTCACCCCTTTATTCTTCCTCTGTGCTATGGTGTGTTAATTTTGAATAGTAGTTACCATATCCTGTGATTCCTATTCCTTAGCCTAGCATGATCATTATTTGTCAAATCCAGATGATTCTTTAAAGATATTAGGATCACCTGGGGAAAAACACCTCCACATGTGCCTGCACCTTGCCTGTGCCTGCCACTGATTCCCCACCAAGTCCTAATGCTGAAAATGTGGGAGCATTATTTACTCAATTCAGTATTTAAAACCAAGTGCATCTTCTGCCCAGAGAAGGTGATGGCACCCTACTCCAGTACTCTTGCCTGGAAAATCCCATGGCTGGAGGAGCCTGGTGGGCTGCAGTCCTTGGGGTCTCCAAGAGTCAGACACGACTGAGTGACTTCACTTTCACTTTTCACTTACATGCATTGGAAAAGGAAATGGCAACCCACTCCATTGTTCTTGCCTGGAGAATCCCATGGACAGGGGAGCCTGGTGGACTGCCGTCTTTGAGGTCGCACGGAGTTGGACATGACTGAAGCAACTTAGCAGCAGCAGCAGCAGCAGCATCTTCTGCCTTGCCTGATACTCTGGAGGATATGAAACTGTTAAGGAAATGGAATTTGTCTTTTGAGAAGATATGATCACACACAAAAAGGATAAAACACACACTTATATGTGGGTTGAACTGCAATACGACAAAGATACGAAGAGTAAAGCTAGTTTCTGGTGGCCAAATTAAAGTTCAGTTCAGTTGCTCAGTCGTCTCTGACTCTTTGCCCCCCCATAAATAGCAGCACACCAGGCCTCCCTGTCCATCACCAACTCCTGGAGTTCACTCATACTCACGTCCATCTAGTCAGTGATGCCATCCAGCCATCTCATCTTGTCGTCCTCTTCTACTCCTGCCCCCAATCCCTCCCAGCATCAGAGTCTTTTCCAATGAGTAAACTCTTTGCATGAGGTGGCCAAAGTACTGGAGTTTCAGCTTCAGCATCATTCCTTCCAAAGAAATCCCAGGGTTGATCTCCTTCAGAATGGACTGGTTGGATCTCCTTGCAGTCCAAGGGGCTCTCAAGAGTCTTCTCCAACAAGAAAGTTAAAGATTATCAATTTGACTGGCAGGAGAGGTTTAATATTTAGCTGAGACAAGAATAATTTAAAGATGAGTTAAATTGGAGGTTGACATTGTTTAAAATCTCTTATACAATTAATGCCTCTGAGGCTTCATTCAACAAGCTGAAGTCAAATCACTTTTTGGTCCTTTGTGATTTTTTTGCACTTAAAATAATTTTCATTGGCTCTCTTGCTTTCATTTTCATGAGTAGCATTCATTTTTAACTGTATTCTTTAAAAATGTATTTCAAACACAAAGGGTTAGTAAAAACAAAGTGCTATATCATTTTATAAACCCAAAGTTTCAAAAACAAAAAATTACTATATTTTCAATGCTTTACAATATGGCAACCTCTTTCACCCCTTCTCAACACTACAAAGAAGAAATGTGAATCCATGGGATCAGTGAGTGGAGGTCAACTATCTCTAGATATAAAAGCAATGTTATGTGTGGGGGAGAAACTGGATGAAAATAGCATCTCAATCCTCATGTCAGGAAAATCACTTAAAACATCACAGTATTCAATAAAGTTTAGCTTCCATTTTTCAATTCATTCAAACAAGTCTCATCCATGGACATATTTTCCCAACTGCATAACAAAGGTGTGCAAAATTAAAGCAAGCGTTATGTACATTTATTCATAATAACAAATTCATCTCTGATGATAGAGTCAATTAACAAAAGTAGATCCTGCTATCATTTTCTTTCTGTACAAATCAACTAGCCCTACTTCACCTCAAATGACATCATAAGTTAGTTGCACTTTGGTTTCTTTTGGGAAATTCTGAATTCATAGGTCTGAAGTCTCTTTCACTTTCTTCATTCATGGAACCAATTACATTATAAAACCAGACCCTTTTCAGTTTCTGCCAGGATGATGGTGGCCAGAAACCAAAAAAGAAAGTCAAATTTTCATTCTCTATGTGCTCAGCAGGCTATGGGGGTCTAAGGGCCTATTAGTGACTCCATCTCTTCCATCCATCATTCTCCACACACTATGGTGTGCACACCAGCCAAGAGAACTTTAAAATAAGAAATAAAACTCAATGAACTCACATTCAATTAATATTAGTCATATTATTAATCCTTGCTTGTGCAGGGCTTATCAGGAGATAATTGACCTTGTCAGTGTTTCAAGCCTGCTGCATTGCTGTAGGACCTCTCACTCCTCTCATGCTTAAATAGAATGCAATAAAACCGAAAAGGTTTTCTTTTTCCTGCTTAACCATAAAGTGTCCATTTTTCTCTTCCTTTCTCCTATCCAAGAACAGGAAAGAGAAAATGTGGATATCGTAAGTATATAATCTTCTCAATTAATAGAGTGAAAGCACCGTCATTGCTCCCCAGGGCTTGACAAATGCACCTGTCGGCAGAGCCAGACGACTGATGTTCCTTACGTGCCCAGACGCTTCCTTCTTTTTTCTGTGTTCAAAGAAAACGTGATTTTAATTGGACTGTGAAAGAGACACAGGTGGAAAGGAGGGGGTTTTGTCGATTTACTTTCATGTAAAAGGTGATGTTTTCTGACACTGATCAACTAGGTATCAGACTCGGTATCATTTTTCTTTTTCAAATTTTCTAGAAGTCAATGGTCCTTTATTCTTCCTGGATTCAGCTTTCTCTTTGCTTTTGCTGCTATTTTACATTTAACATGCAAGCCTTGAATTTCTACTTTTTAAATATCCTCATTCCAGAATTTGTTATATGGTCATCTATTCATGGAGTAAATGAATATTGTGTTTCAAGGCCAGGGATTGGCAAAAGTGATCCCTAAGGACATTTTTAAATGAAGAAGTCTGTGATTAATTTTGAGGATGACAAAAGTAAATCTTTTGGAGTAGATGAGCAATAACTCTCCTTGTTGAAAATAAGGATCACAAAGACAAAAAAAAAGTCTTCAGACAGTAGCCTAGCAATCTGGAGGTACTTCTGGTGCCTGCTCCTATAACTAGCTCTGGGTAAGACTTTGAGGTATTTCAACTTGAAAAACTTTCACTCTGAGAGACATGCCATCTTCAGTGATAAACTAGCACACACTCATGGCATTGAAATATATAAGCAAAACTTTATCTGAGAGTGTATGAGCATGCTCTTTATGGAGTATGATTTCAGCAACAGAAAACAGCCTACTTAAGTTTTGTTTGATCATGTATTTTATTTTTCAATTCCCTGGTCAGGCAGAGGCTTTCAGTAAAACCAAATAATAAGTATCAGGGGAAGTCAGAATCATCTTAATTCTTCAACATGTACATATCTCATATTTACTATCTACAGCTACATAATTGAAAGCTCACTGAAAAGGCATAATCCACTTCTTCTGTGCATTAACTGAAACCAAAGACAGATTATCAAATAATAATAATTATCTTTATTAAAAGTCTTCTACATTTGTCTAATACACTTAGGAATTTCTTTGTTGTTATGACTGGTGTCTAAGTAAAGTATGCCATTTTACACAATAGGTATTTAGTGAATATCCCCTTTGTGGCCAATCCCATGACATTTTTTTTTTTTTTAGAAGGTCTGGTCATTTGTGATTGTTTTAGAATTAAATAAGCTTAAAGTTGATGTCTTGGATCACAAAGCATGATGAAAAGTAGAATAGGAAAAACACTATTGAGTGTCAGAAAGTAATCATGTCAGTGTCAGGGGCTGGGAAAATGAATTAATTTAGCACAGTTCTCTGATAAATATAAGGGGAACTTGTTACCTTTAGGCTGAATGTTCACAAATCAGCCTGTTCCACTCAGCCAGCCTGGCCAAAACTGTGGATTTGAATGGTATTTTTGCAAACTGATAAGGTAAACTCTCATTGTGATGTATGTTTTCTGGGCAATTGTTTCTAAATATTCTTTTGTTCAATTGAAAATGTTTATTGAATGCTCTCTAAATTCCAGATACCTTTTCAATTGTAGGGTTACATTATGAATAAAATAAAACTCAGCCCTCCTGAAACTTAAATTGTAGTGAAGAGAGAAATAAAATAACAGAAGAGACAAGTAATGACCTATCAAGTCCTTCGGCCATTCTTTCTACCTACTATTACTTCCTGGGAGTGGACCAGGGCCTTGCCCATAAGAGACTTAACTTTCTAACATCTCTTCTTGGTGAGAGAGGTAAAAAAAAAAAAAAAAAAAAAAAGAATCTATAATTTAGAAGATTCATAAAGAGGATATATAGAGAAAAAATGGATAAGTACCTCCAAGATATAAAATAAGATATTCAAATATCTGAATACACTAATAAGGTAATAACAACAGTAAGAAAGAGGAAAGAAAGAACACTAAGATCAGGTTGGTTGGGACAGATGCTTTGAGATAGATATGAATTGCAGCGGAACAAGGCCATACTGAATCTGCTTGTATAACATAAGCAAGTTCATGACATTTTCAAATTTTTTTTTAAACCCTGTTATCATAATAGCACAGATACAATTCAGAAATAATTGGGTCAGGGAAATTTTTCTACTTCTCATAGTACTATTAAGCAGCTTTAATTCTGAGAATTGCAAACAGATACTATGATATACCCACATGGTTGCACAGTTGAAATTGGTTAGGCTCCACAGGTTGTTCTGAAAGGTTTACCATGCTGAACACTATGGCCTTCCTAGATTTGCTCGCCACTTCCTTTCCCTACCAGCAACTCATAAAGACCTACTGTATCAGTGCAATTGAGTTCAATTATTTTTTCCTCCTCATTATTTTTATTGATTACTGTAACTTAAACTTTACTAAACAATATGTTACATGCTATTAGACACAGAATCAGATGAGCATCACTTTCATGAAGAGGCTCCTTGGTTCTTCTTCGTTTTCTGCCATTAAAGGGGCATCATCTGCATATCTGATTTTGTCAATATTACTTTAGGCAATCTTGATTCCAGCTTGTGAGTCATCCAGTCCAGCATTCTGTATGATGTACTTTGCATATAAGTTAAATATACAGGGTGACAATATACAGCCTTGACATATTTCTTTCTCAATTTTAAACCAGCCTGTTGTTCCATGTCCAATTATAACTCTTCTTTCTTGTCCTGCATACAGATTTCTCAGTAGGCAGGTAAGGTGATCTGGTATTCCCATCTCTTTAAGAATATTCCACAGTTAGAGACATGTGTACCCCAATGATCAGCTCAGCACTGTTTACAATAGCTAGGAAATGGAAGCAACCTAGATTTTCATTGGCAGATGAATGGATACAAAAGCTGTGGTACATATACACAATATAATATTACTCAGCTATTAAAAAGAACACATTTGAATCAATTCTAATAAGGTGGATGAAACTGGAGCTTATTATACAGAGTGAATGACTCAGAAAAAAAAATACCAATACAGTATATTAGCACTTATATATGGAATTTAGAAAGACTGTCAGGACGACCCTATATACAAGACAGCAAAAGAGACAAAGATATAAAGAACGGACTTTTGGACTCTGCGGGAGAAGGTGATGGTGGAATGATTTGAGAAAATAGCATTGAAACATGTATATTACCATATGTGAAATAGATCACCAGTCCAAATATGATGCTTGAAACTGGGCACTCAAAACCAGTGCACTGGAACAACTCAGAGGGATGGGATGGGGAGGAGAGTGGGAAAGGGGCTCAGGATGGGGAGCACATGTATACTTATGGCTGATTCATGTCAATATATGGCAAAACCCACCACAATATTGTAAAGTAATTAGCTTCCAATTAAAATAAATAAATTAATTAAAGAAAATAATATTCCACAGTTTGTTGTGATCCACAGAGTCAAAGGCTTTTGCTTAATCAATGAAGCAGATAGTTTTGGAATTCTCTTGCTTTTTCTATGATCCCAAGGATGTTGACAATTTGATCTCTGACTCTTCTGCCTCTTCTAAATCCAATTTCTACATCTGGAAAATCTCAATCCACATACCGCTGAAGTCTAGCTTGAAGGATTTTGAGGATAATTTTGTTAGAAAATGCAATGAGTGCAATTGTACGGTAATTTGTACATTCTTTGGCATTGCCTTTATTTGAGACTGGAATGAAAACTGACCTTTTCCAGTCCTGTGGCCACTGCTGAGTTTTCCAAATTTGCTGGCATATTGAGTATAGCACTTTAACAGCATCATCTTTCAGCATTTGAAGTAGCTCAGGTGGAATTCCATCACTGTTGTCAAGGGATGTATATGGGTAAGACAAGAGTGACATGTTCAGGGACACCTCTCATGGCCAACAGCTGTCCTTCCTCTATGCTTTTTCACATTTCACTATCATCAATTTTCAGAGAGTCTCATTCTGTGTATTGGCTACTGCATCAACATTATCATCATCATCACTCTTATGATTATTTTATTTTATTTACTTTATTTTCTCAGTATCTCTCCAAAACTCATGTTCCCCAAATTGTGGCCACGTTGCTTGATGAAGCTTAGGTATTTTATATGTCCATAGAACATCATGAATTCTGTCTCATATCTTTCCTCCAAAGTAAATCTAAATTATTAGAACACAGATTCATATGAGTCATGTAGATATTGACTCTTTCTACCTCTCAGTACACATATACATTTCAAGTTAAGTCACTGGCTCAGCATATACAGTTACCCAGTATCAAATGTGAGACAGATCTGAAAGGCTTAATGCTCCCAGAATATCATGTGCCTTCCTAGAACCCCTCTTCTGTGCTGCCTTATCTGAATCTTCCTCCCAGCGATGGTTCAGGCCTTCACTGATCTTTAATCTCATAAATGTTCTTGCCCTGGTCCTATCTCCCATTGTCTTATGGTCCTTCTTTCAGTCAGGATTAAATTCATTAATCAGTAAACAGTATTAATGTTTAATAACATATTTGCTTTTTATAAGATACATTATTATTTTAATTAACAGAGATATCTAATGATAGGCATTCTGTAATTTTGGAATACCAGCAGAATGAATTCAAATAGAGAATCATCTGACTGCTCTCAAATTATGACCCTACCTGACTAAGCATGTGTTACAGAGTTGTAGGGAAAAAAAAAAAAAAAGTGCCAGAATCTCTTAGAGACTTCTGACTCTATGTAATACTTGCTTAATAAGGGAGAACTTTTTATTTGGTGTACCTTTCAGGCCACGAGTACATACTAGCTAATGAAATATGGCCTTCTCACCATCTCAAAATGCAAAGATTCAGATATTTGGAAATCAAGTTTGAAAAAACTACTAATTTGTGATTCATATTCCTGCAGCCTTGTTGTGGGCTTAGAGCATTTTTTTTAATTAAAAATACCTGTGGCCAATTCATGTTGATGTATCAAGAAAACCATCATAATATTGTAAAGTAATTATCCTCCAACTAAAATAAATAAATTCATTTTTTAAAAGGAAAAACAAAACAAAACATTACACTCATGGCTGATTCATGTCAATGTATGGCAAAAACCAGTACAATATTGTAAAGTAATTAGCTTCCAATTAAAGTAAATAAATTTTAAAAAATAAAAATAAAAGGAAAAAAAAGTCCTAAGGACTTTAAGAATGCTTGGAGGAAAAAATTGGGGGGAAATATGAATCAATTTTTTGAAGTTCAGTAAAATAATACCTTATTCTTTCACTTACCTTTAACTAGGACTGAGATCCAAGTGTTCTTGAATACACACAGTGGTTCACAACCTTGAAAAACACAAATTACATTTCATTGTGTTGCAATGAAATGGAATTGTCTGGCTTCTCTTCATATTCCTTCAGTCTTATTTAGCTTGTTCCATCTTAAGATAAAAATATAATAAGATGGCAATTATCTACGGAATGGTGAATGGTAGATAACCAGATAGAGAAAATGGTAACAATGCAGGTAACAGATCCATATAGTGTGTAATTTCAAACTGAACATGGAAATTGTACTGCTGTGCTTTCAGAATGCATATCCTCAGGAGCTATACAACTATAAATAAAAGCAAATTGGAGTGATTTAATCATTTAAAGCTTATTTTCACATAATTCTTTTCTTTATGACATATAGACAGCTAAAAGATAAAGCAAAGCTCACTGTGGAGCCATCTCTGAGCAAAGCAAACCCCAAACTCTTTGACACTCTGGAGGATTTCATGCTTGCATCACTAAGAGAAATGAGTTATGACATAGTTTCTGTACTTTCACAGGACCTAGAACAGTTCTGGAAATAGACACTGTTCTTCACTTACATCTAAGTGCCCTGACACATCTAAGTCCTCTGACACTTACATCTAAGTCCCCGGACAAAAATACTTCTTCTTGGGGTTATCAAAATCTCAAGGAGATTGCATCACTAAGAGGTTAATTTTTGACCAAAAATAAATTGAGTGTATATCAGAAACAGAGCTGATTAATCAGTTCATATATCTGCTTTCTCTTTGTTTGTTTTCCCATCACATGTTAATTCCTTTTGTCCAAGCATTCAAGTACTTCAGGGCTTCTCTCATAGCTCAGTTGGTAAAGAATCCATCTGCAATGCAGGAGACCCCAGTTAGATTCTTGTGTTGGGAAGATCCACTGGAGAAGGGATAGGCTACCCACTCCAGTATTCTTTGGCTTCCCTTGTGGCTCAGCTGGTAAAGAATCTGCCTGCAATGTGGGAGACCTGGATTTGATCCCTGGGTTGGGAAGGCCCCCTGGAGAAAGGAAAGACTACCCACTCCAGTATTCTGGCCCAAGAATTCCATGGACTGTATTGTCCATGGGGTCACAAAAAGTTGAACACAACTGAACAACTTTCACTTTCAAATCCTTCAGTGTTTTTTCTCTCAAAAAATAAGAAAAATTGTCCTAAACAAGCTGAATTGGGGAAGCATAAACTTCCCTGGTGGCTTAGACAGTAAAGAATCTGCCAGCAATGCTGGAAACCTGGGTTAGATCCCTAGTTTGGAAGTTCCCCCTGGAGGATTGGGAGTATCCCCTGAAGGAGGGCATTGCAACCCACTCCAGGATTCTTTTTTTTTTTTTTCAGGATTCTTGCCTAAGGAATCCCCGTGGACAGAGGAGCCTGGCCAGGCTAAGTCCATGGGGTCTCAAGGAGTCGGACACTACTGAGCAACTAAGCATACAGCACACACAGTCCAAGTAATTAGAAATATAGGATCCCTAGAACAGGTGATAGAGTGATGCATAATAAGTCTCACTCTCAAATAATGAAATGACAGCCTCACACAAGTCATGATGATATAGACCTTCTACTTTTTATTATTTGTAATTTGGAAATATCCTATTATTATGATTTTGTTAACAGAGAAGAGCCATATATCTTTAAGAAATACATTAGTAATCATTCATTCATCATATCGTGTTGAAACAGAATAAAACTTTTTGGGTAATGGGTCTTTACTGGTGGCTCAGATGGTAAAGAATCTACCTGCAATGCAGGAGACCCAGGTTCAATCCTTGGGTTGGGAAGATCTCCTGGAGAAGGAAATGGCAACTCACTCTAGAATTCTTGCCTGAAGAATCCTATGAACAGAGGATCCTGGTGCGCTACAGTCCATGGGGCGGCAAACAGACACAACTGAACTACCAACACCTTCACTATCTATGAGTAAAGGGAAAAACTACTTTTGGAAGAAATCAAATTGAACCAAAAAAACTTAGTTAAGGAGAAAAACAAAGTTAGGGAGAACAGAGAATCTGTAGGTTATCCATTTTGATAATATCATTGTTGAATATTTTGTCTGGTGTACCACAAGTATTAAATAATTCTTATTCAATAAGTAAATGAATTATTGAATAAAGCATGAAATATTAGGTGTCTAGGAATTGTTGCACTCAACAAGGAAAAGATGGTATTGAAGAAGAAATGGAATAAATTTTAGTAGCTTCATAATTTTATCTGGAGCAAGAATTTATTTCAAATAATGTTTAAATGCAGGGATTCTTGTATATCTGCAAACTTAATTTATTCAGGTTCACATTTTGTTCTATTACTAAGAGTTAATAAAAAGTAACTTTATCTGGAGTTTCTAATATCATTTTTTATAGTATAGAATGTTTCAAAATGCATGTCTTTGTATTGTTATGCTAAATAGGCAATTGCATATTTTGTTTTCCAACAGCCATGGCCAGTTCATTGTATTCCAGAATACCCAGCACACAAAAAGAAACCATTTGGCTGTAACAGCATAAAGATATACTATAACCAAATTTGCTGGAGAATATGTAATTTTTTTAATAATGGAATTTTAAGTATGTAACTCAAATTGAAACTTTCCTGTGTTTTTTTCCCTTTGATGTGTAAATGTATTTAATGCAATAGAAATCAATATGTGTGTTTTCTTTGTTCCTTTTAAATCAAGCCTAGTTATGATTACAGGATGGGTGCTGTTGCCCTTGGGTGTATGAGCTTTTCCTCCTCTGTAGAGTAATTGTGAAGTGCAGAACTGCAGGATACAGCCCTCAAAGCAACCCTGGCCGAAAGGGGCATCCTTTTTCATGGAGATCCTCTCTGCCAAATGTATTAGGAATGACACTACCTGAAGAAACATTTCAGTCTGTGGTCTTTGCACTTTTTAAAATATATGAAATGTTACAATATTATTATAATTACTAGGGGAATTGAGTTCTATATTTCACTAGGTAAAGTCAATATGTCTTCTGTAATTTGTATGTTTGGTTGATTTTACTGCAACTTCTCTTATTTGAAACTCTTTTCAACTTAATCCCCATAAAACTTGGTTTAATCCAATAGCTCTTAACCTGGGTGATATTGCCCTCATCCCCTTCAGGGCATCTGGCAATATCTAGGGACATTTTTGGATGTTATGAGGTAGGGAATCATGAAACTGGCATCTAGTGAGTAAAGCCCAGGAATGGCTAAATTCCTATATTGCATCATGTACAGGACAGCATCTCCCCACCCCAACAAAGACTAATGCAACCCAAAATGTCAATAGTGCCATGGTTTAGAAGCACTAGGTTATCCTATTTGCCCAAATAATCCAAGTCTCAGGAAGACTTTTTTTTAAAATCTCTGTTCTATGTTTCATTCATCTTCCCTTTCAATCATAAAGCAAATGTTATTGAATAAGTCTCAGGAACCAGGCACTAAACTAGGAGATAAAACCTTTGATGTGTGTGTAAGATAGAGAGAGAAGAGGAGGTAGGGTGGAACGGCTGTTGACTTCATGGATCTTCTGGGCTAATGTACTGACAACAATATATGTCATTAGCCTACCAGTCTATCATTCTAATACTTTATTCCAACCTTTCAAGTACTCACTGTGTTCTAGTCCATCTGTGTCTACTAACCTTACTATTCTTCCCCTCTACCATACAAGCACTGTTCCCATGGGACTTTGCATTGCCTGCCTGTCAGCCGCACCAATCCAAATCTTTCATATACAAACCAGCCTTACCCTTTATTAATGTTTATTTTGAACAATTATAGCATTTATGTTTTCCCATATGAATTTCTTACTTTTCTGGCATTCTTTTATGTATGTAAATTTTATCTCACCAATTAGACTGTGGGCTTCCCAGGTAAATAATCCACCTGCCAATGCAGGAGACACAGAGACACAGGTTCAATCCTTGAGTTGAAAAGATTCCCTGGAGGAGGAAATGGAAAGCCACTCCAGTGTTCTTTCCTGGAAAATTCCATGGACAGAGGAGCATGGCAGGCTACAGTCCGTGGGGTCGCAAAGAGTTGGACATGACTGAAGTGACTTAGTACCAGTTAAATTGTAAGATTTTGCAAATGGTCACCATGATTAATGACTTTTGTAACCCCTGGACTCTTGAGAGTCCCTTGGACAGCAAGGAGATCAAACCAGTCAGTCCTAAAGGAAATAAGCCCTGAATATTCATTGGAAGGACTGAGGCTGAAGCTGAAGCTTCAATACTTTGTCCACCTAATGTGAAGAGCTGACTCACTGGAAAAGACCTTGATGCTGGGAAGTATTGAAGGCAGGAGGAGAAGGGAACAGAGGATGAAATAGTTGGATGGCATCACTAACTCAGTGGACATGAGTTTGGGCAAACTCCGAGAGATGGTGAAGGACAGGGAAGCCCAGAGTGCTTCAGTCCCTGGGGTTGCAAAGAGTTGGACATAAATGAGTGACTGAACAAAAACAAACCCTTAGGCTAGCTGGCATTTTGTTTTGAATAAGTCTGAGGGTTTATTAATTTTATAAAAATAATTCAAAGTATATTTTATTGAGGAATTACCTAGTCCAAACTGTGCAGAAGCTTTATATACCCTGTTCTATTTAATAATTATGACAATATTGTGAGATATGACTCATGAATACCCCATTTAATGGATGGGGACATTGAAGCATGAAGATATATAAT
Source organism: Oryx dammah (assembly GCF_014754425.2). NCBI lineage: Eukaryota > Metazoa > Chordata > Mammalia > Artiodactyla > Bovidae > Oryx > Oryx dammah. The sequence goes on along the minus strand of NW_024070206.1, from coordinate 45,444,214 downwards.
CTTCAATATGACTTTGATCATACAAGGATGTGAACTTAATTCTGTCTAATCACAAAGCCAGGTTATAAATGTGTTACTTTTAATAGCAGCAACAGCAAAGACAGCTATTATGATTGGTTGATAATTACTTCCAAAGATAATCAAAACATAATTTTTGCAACCTGTACATGTTACCTCACCTGAAAAAAAAAAAAAAAGATCTTTGCATATGTTATTAAGTAAAAGGTCTTTAGATCAATAAATTGTACCCTAAATACAACCACAAGGGTCCTTATAAGAGAGAGGCACATAGAGGTTTGACACATAGACAGAAGGGGAGGCAATGCAACCACTGTTCCTAGTATCCAGGCACAAGCATGGAAAGCTAGGGACTGCCATAAGCTGGAACAGGCAAGGAAACTTTCTCTCCTAGAAATGCCAGAGGAAGTGTGCTCTGCTAACACACCTTGATGTTGTACCCATGATACAGGCTTCTGGTCTCCACAGTAGTAAAAGGGGAAATATTTTATGCAGTTATAAGCCACCAAATTTTTGGTTATTTGTTACAGCAGCCACAGGAAATATATATGTCATCTATTATGTGTCCCCCCTTTTTTTTTCAATCAAACAGAATCATAGGAATATACCGAGTCTAAAACCCAAGATGAAAGTTCTCATAAGATCTAGGAAAGTTAATAAAATCCATGAATTTTTGATACTGTACTTATTGTTCCATTCTTTTAACTTCAAATTTAGTAAAGCCTCCTAAATACATGGGTTTCCTTTTCATCCAGTAGTATTATTTTTCTCTATCCTTTGAACTAATTCAGTGTCCATAGCATAGGATGTTTTATACCCCTTCTACACTTGTCCCTTAAGCAAGACTTCTTTTTAATGTGCCCTAATTTTTTAAGATTTTATAATACCCCTTAATTATATCATGCTTATTTGTCATAAAAGCACTATTAGTTCTAAGTTTCAGTAACTTATAAACAATTAACATATTTACTGGCCACAAACCATAAGAAGGTAATGTTCAACCTCCTTTTTTAAGCCAAGCATATATGGGCTTTACCCCTGAGAATCTTATAATTTGATTGGAGAAACACAAGATAAGTATACAGAAGAAATATTTTAGTTAAAATTTAAGACCACTGAAGAACACACTGTGTGGTTAGTTAACAAATGATTCATACAGGCAAAAAATGGAGTCGCTCTCAGAGGAAGATCACTGATGCACATTGTAGCTCTTCAGAGCCTTTCCTCAAGTAGAATTCTAAATGATCTGTCTTCTAATGGTAACATCCTTAAATGCTGGATAATTATGACCTTCTGGCCACTTTAATACAGGCTTGTATCCTCCAATTCTGAGAAGCACTTGGTTTCTATAAAGAATTTCACTCTGAAGTCTCATGTTACCTGGCACAAACTTAACCAGAGCTTAGCCCTTTAAATAATTGCCTCTTCAAGTTCAGTTCAAGACCCTGGACATATATATATATATATTTTTTTTTTTTTCTCATTTCCCTTATACCCAGTATGTTTAGTCATGTACCTTAAAGAAGACTTTCAAAAAATGAGAATTTAATGTAATTAAATGATGACAACATATCTTGTCAGTAAGAGCACAGAACAATTTGGTGACCCATTTGTTTCTATATAGAATTAAAAGTAGCAAATCCTCCTCACAAGAGCTGAGTCTTTGTGATAAAGGAGGATGGATTCATTAAGAATTATCTAACCATGCTCATAATGGAAGCCATGCAGTGGTACAACTTAAGAGGAAAGGTTTTAACAGACCAGCTAGCATCTTAAGAAAAAAAATCTCCTCTGGAGCAAAAAGAATGAAGAAGTAGCTACACTTCAGTGAGATCTTGAGGAAACCAGCTAGAATTTCAATAGCATTTTTCTGAATAGGAATCGGTGGTCTCTCACACTGGTGTTTACCCCATCGTTTAGGCATGAAAGCTACCTTTCTGAGGTAGCCATGTGAAAAAAAAAAAAGAGAGAGATAGCAGAAGCCAGGCAGAGCACAAAGGAGCAACAGGAAACCCTTTAACTACAGAATAAAACACTCAATTGACTGGCTAAAAGAAGGAGGAGTGTCAGGTGAGTAGTTCATGTTTGGGAACGCATGTACACCTGTGGTGGATTCATGTCAATCTATGCCAAAACCAATACAGAATTGTAAAGTAAAAATTAAAAATAAATAAATAAATTAAAAAAAAAAAAAAGAAAGGGCAAGGGGATACATGGCTATAGGATGAAATAATCAAATGATTTCCATCCACTTCAAATATGCCTTGCTCCTTTATCTCTCTGGGGCTTTGTAGCTGCCCTAATTGTAATCTATGCTGTTGTCACTCTTATGCCTCAGATTATAGATGCAGGCAGTTCCTTGCCTATTTGGTCCTATGGTTATGATAATGAGTTTCTACAGTTCTTACAAAACTTTATATAAATTTATGTATTGTCTTCAGTACCAGACTCTTATTTTTTTTTAAGATTATGTGTCATTCAGTCATTTAAAATTGCATCTCAAAAGGTTATCTTGTCAAAATTGTACTAAAATTAAGTACTAAAATTAAAATTGTACTAAAATTAAGTTTGTAGAGCACTGAGACTTTACAGTCTTTTAGAGGAGAGGGAAACAAAGACTGATGCTTTTAACATAATAGTCAGGTACAGTTGATACATTTTTTTATGGTTTAATTATATCAAACTTTATGTATTAGTATTTAATTTAAATCTCTTAACTTACATCTTGTTATTTTATGAGATGCAAGTCTTTTATATCAATAGAAGGGTTGAAATGTTGAAATATAAGATAGAGTGAACTTTGTGGTAAAAATGGAAATGAATAAAAGAAGGAAGAATTATTTATTTGTGTATAAGTTGGATATAATCAATACACCCTGAGCTGTACATATTAAAACAGCATAATTTATTTAGGTTTGAGATATGTACACACTAGTGAAACAACCATGATTAATATTGTGAACACACCCATAATCTCCCAAAGAGTAACTTTCCCCCTTTGGTATTGCCTCCTAATTGTCTCCAGGAAATCATGGATCTGCTTTCTGTCACTTTACATTGGATTGCATTTACTACATCTTTATTTTTGAGTGGAATTAGATAGCATATATTCAAATATCTATTATTATATTTACCCACATGTTATGAATCAATAGTACCTGATATTTTACTGCTGAATACTTTACATTATATCTATATAATTTGCTTATCCATTTACTTATTTGGATTATTCCCAGATTTTGTCTATTATAAATAGAGCCACAATGAACATACCTGTACAAGTCTTAATATGAACTATCCCAGTCTGGAGGTACAAATGTTTAGTAATGAGTAGAATATTTGTTAATATGGTAGGTGTGTGTTTAGCTTTTCAAAAAATTAAAAAAAAAAAAAAGAGGCTGTTTCCAAAGCAGTCATTCCAATTCTTCTATATCATTACATATTTGGCATTATTGGTATTTTCAGTTTTTGACATTTTAATAATGTGCAGTGGTATCTGGTAGTAATTATAATTTAGATTTTCTTGGTGACTAACTATATTTAACATATTTTCACATACTTATTTGCCTTTCGAATATCTGTTCAAATACTTTGTGTATTAAAAATTCTACTTTATGAGCTTTGAGTATTCTTTCTATACTTAGGACACAAATTTGTTATTAGATATTTGTTTTACAAATTTATTTTTCTCTAGTGATGGCTTTTCCTTTCATCTGTCAGTGTCTTTTGATGAAAATAATTTTTAATATTGATGAAATACATTTTTTCATTTTTAATCAATCATGTTTTTAACTAAGAACACTTTGTCCAACTTAAGATTACAAAGATCCCTCCTATTTTCTTCATCAAGCTTCTTGATGATAAATTTGTAATCCATTACTTTTAATGTATGGGTCAAAATTTTTGTTTTGTTTTGTTTCTTTGCTTTCTTTTTGTGAGTGTGTGTCTGTGTGTATGTATGAATATAAAGCTGTTCCAGTATCATTTGCTAAGAAAACAACCCTTCCTCCATTAAATTAACTTAGTAACTTCAGCCAAAATAAATTTAGAGTAAGGGGAAAGATTATTTAAACTTCAGAAGGAAAAACGAGTCCACTTGTTTATGAATTTCTTGCATTCATAAAGATGAGAAGATAGAAGATGAGAGTGATCTGATGCAATTATTATTTTTTATGTCATGACCTATTATTGCTAACCACACAATATCTAAACTTCATCTCACATGAATCTCATTTCATACCCTGATATTATATTGAAGAGTTAGAACATGGATAGTAAAGCTGGAGTGATACAGGTAAATTAATAGTATACATCTTCTATCAAGTTGGCCCACAAATCCAAACATTGTTGAATTGGCAATTAATATATAGTTAGTTTATACAGTACTTAGGGTTGTTTATTTTGGATTTGAAGAACTTTACTGGACATCCTCTATTTTCCCCACTGGACTTATCTCTTCTTCTCACTCTGTAGTGTTTAGGAAAGATAACCTGTACTGAATTGGTCAACTGCTCTCTCTTACCCTCTAGTTTCTGGTTGTTTGGTACAATTGGAGGAATTAACAGAAGACTAGAATGATTGAGCAGAGATGAGTAGGGAGATATATTTTCCAGCTTGATTTCTGAAGGGCCACAGGCATATAGTAGCTGCATTTCTTGTCCAAAAGTGACCAGTTCCTGTGTGATGTACCACTGCATCAGTATAGCTCTCTTAAGTCTCACAACTTCTTCCTCACTTACACCTTAAGCTTAGAGTTATTAATGGCTACCTTTTCTACCTACAGGAAGCTGCCCTGTCTCATGCCATTTTTCTCTTAATCCTTATCACACCTTTAAAAATTGTCTTTAAAAATCTTTTCAATAACCACTTTGTGTGTTGAAGGAACCCTAACTAAAGCAAACAAACAAAGCTAGTTGAAGTGACAGAATTTCAGATAAGGTATTGAAAAAATCTTCAGATGATGCTAATAAGTGCTGCACTCAAAATTTCAGCAAATTTGGAAAACTCAGCAGCGACCACAGAACTAGAAAAGATTAGTTTTCATTCCAACTTCAAAGAAGGGCAATGTCCCAAAATATTCAAACTACTATACAACTGCACTCATTTCACATGCTAATAGCACTTTCCAGGTGGCACTGCTGGTAAAGAACCCAGCTGCCAATGCAGGAGACATAGGTTCCAGCCCTGAGTCAGGAAGATCCCCTAGAGGAGGACATGGTAAAACACTCAAATACTCTTGCTTGAATAATCCCATGGACAGAGGAGCCTGGCTGGCTACAGTCCATAGGGTCACAAAGAACCAACATGACTGAAGGGACTTAGTTCACATGCACACACATGATAGAAAGTTTATGCTCATAAACCTTAAAATTAGGCTTTTAGCAGTACATGAACTGAGAACTTCCAGATGTACAAGCTGGGTTTAGAAAAAGCAGAGGAACAAGAGATTAAATTGACAACATTTTTGGATCAAAGCGAGGAGAAAACAAGGGAGTTCCAGAATAAACCTCCACTTCTGCTTCACTGACTAAGCAAAAGACTTTGACTTGTAGATCAAAACAAACTGTGGAAAATTCTGAAAGAAATAGGAGTACCAGACCACCTTACCTGTCTACTGAGAAACCTGTATTTGAGTCAAGAAGTAACAGAACCAGACATGGAACTACTGACTGGTTCCAAATTGAGAAAGGAGTATGACAAAGCTGTATATTGTCACCCTGCTATTTAATTTATATGCAGAGTACATTATGCAAAATGCTGGGCTGGAAGAATCGCAAGCTGGAATCAAGATTGCCTGGAGAAATATCAACAACCTCAGATATGCAGATTATACCATTTTAGTGGCAGAAGGTGAAAAAAGATTAAAAAGCCTCTTGATGAAGGTGAAAGAGGAGAGTGAAAAAGTTGGCTTGAAATTCAACATTCAAAAAACTAAGATAATAGCATCCAGTTCCATCATTTCAAAGAAAATTGAAGGGGGAAAAGTGGAAACAGTGACAAATTTTATTTTCATGGACGCCAAAATAACTGCACTTTGTGACCAAAGCCATGAAATTAAAATACATTTGCTTCTTGGAAGGAAAGCTATGACAAACCTAGACCGCATATTAAAAAGCAGAGACATTACTTTGTTGACAAAGGTCCACCTAATCAAAGCTATGGTTTTTCGAGTAGTCATATGGATGTGAGAGTTGGACCATAAAGAAGTCTGAACACCAAAGAACTGATACTTTTGAATTATAGTTCTAGAGAAGACTCTTGAGAGTCCCTTGGACTGCAAAGAGATCAAACCGGTCAATCCTAAAGGAAATTAACCCGCATTATTCATTGGAAATGCTGATACTGATGCTGAAGCTGAAGCTCCTGATGCAAAAGGCTGACTCCTTGGAGAAGACCCTGATGCTGGGAAAGATTGAAGGCAAAAAAAGAAAGGGAAGGCAGAAGATGAGATGGTGAGATAGCATCACCAACTCACTGTACCTGAATTTGAGCAAAGTCTGGGAGATAGTGAAGGACAGGAGCTTAGTGTGCTGCAGTCCATGCGGTTACAAAGAGCTGGACATGGAATTAGTGACTGAACAACCATCACCAGAAAAGGCATTAAATGAATTTTCTTGTTTTTGCTAGTTCTTGCATCAATCAGTAAGACATATTTCATAATGGATAATTAAGTAATTGAATTATAGGATAAATAATAGTATTTTACCAATGTAAAATCCTGGTTCTAATACTATATGTACATAGTTGTTATCACTGGAGAAAGTGAGGGGAAGTTAATTACTTAGGAGCTGTATTATTTTTTTTAATGTCTTATGAGTATTGAATATCTCAAAACAAAAAGTATTAATGTAAAAAAGTAATAACTATATAGTTATCTTCTCACATGTGATTGTATTAAAACTTCATGTGTTTAAAGTGGATCTGTACTACTTCTTGATACTTGCAGGTACAATTTTACCTTACTGCAGGCTGCTTTGATAAGTCCAGAAGAAGATTTTAAAAGTAAATTAAAATCCTTTCCTTATTACTAAACTGTTTAATTTGGCTTAAAGCTCAACATTCAGAAAATGAAGATCATGGCATCCAGTCCCATCACTTCATGGGAAATAAATGGGGAAACTGTAGAAACAGTGTCAGACTTTATTTTTGGGGGCTCCAAAATCACTGCAGATGGCTACTGCAGCCATGAAATTAAAAGACGCTTACTGCTTGGAAGAAAAGTTATGACCAACCTAGATAGTATATTCAAAAGCAGAGACATTACTTTGCTGACTAAGGTCCGTCTAGTCAAGGCTATGGTTTTTCCTTTGGTCATGTATGGATGTGAGTTGGACTGTGAAGAAGGCTGAGCACTGAAGAATTGATGCTTTTGAACTGTGGTGTTGGAGAAGACTCTTGAGAGTCCCTTGGACTGCAAGGAGATCCAACCAGTCCATTCTGAAGGAGATCAGCCCTGGGTGTTCTTCGGAAGGAATGATGCTAAAGCTGAAACTCCAGTACTTTGGCCACCTCATGCAAAGAGTTGACTCTTTGGAAAAGACTCTGATGCTGGGAGGGATTGGGGGCAGGAGGAGAAGGAGACGAGAGAGGATGAGATGGCTGGATGGCATCAGGGACTCGATGGACGTGAGTCTGAGTGAACTCCAGGGGATGGTGATGGACAGGGAGGCTTGGCATGCTGCGATTCATGGGGTCGCAACGAGTCGGACACGACTGAGAGACTGAACTGAACTGAAACTGTTTAAATTCTATTCATTTATAAATACGACTATATACATTTTCTCCTCTCTTTATTACATTTATATATAATATTCATATTTATTGGGTTGCAAAGTGTTGGACATGACTTAGTGACTGAACAACAACCATATAATATTCATTCCCATTTTTTAAAATTCCATAGCCTGCACACTTTCATTCACATATTATAGTAGAGAAAGAACCACATATCTACCCATACATCTCTTTGCCATCCTTCAGGGATCAATTTAAAGGCCACTTTTAACAACTTTTCCAGAGTACACATTTACTATTTCAGTGGATTCAGTTCAGGTTAGAATCAGATGTAGTTAAAAAGAATCATTTGCTTTATTCCCATGTATTTTGCAGAGAGAGTAAGGCTATTGAGGAAAAATATTATGCCTTTTACTTCTTTTGTAGAACAGCTTTGGGCTCCTTTTAAAGTGAAGTCAATTTCGATTTTTGAATGGAGTGTATACCTGTGCAGAGCTATAAACCCAGAGTCTCATTTCTATTCTTGTCCTAAATAACTGTGTGATCTTGGGTAACTCATTTTCAGGCCATTTTGCAAAATGAGCTTATTAAATCAGATTACCTCCAAGGTCTCTTTTAGCTCTGCTATGGTAGTTTTCACTATAAATATTAGTTAGTAACAGAGAAGTAGAATCATATGGCATCTTCTAAATATTGAACTCCTCTCTTTCCTTGAAACCATCCAAGAATATCATCAGTCTACTCTAAGCTGAAAACCCATGGTTTTGATCTTGCATATTTAGAAGTTTATTATGGATAAATAGCCCCAAACTAGTAAGCTTTTTGAAACACTGGAAAACAGTAGTAGCTAAACCTCTTGGGTTTGTAAAATTGGGCAGTAAATTGTATGACAAGGAGTTTTCTCCTGAGATTTCCTGTGTTTGCTGCTTCTGGCATGTTGGAATTAGAGTGAGAAAAGCCAGTTTTGTGATAGCTTGTTACTGCTGCTCCCAAGTGGAGTTCAGAAGTGTAGACACAATGACAAAGGTGATGAAAACATAATAACAGCAAAAGAAGAATTTAATCAAATTTTATCAGTTCTATAAAAGCTCTTAGATCTAGCTCCACTGGTGCCTTTATTTATTTGTATATTTGCAAAATGGATTCTCTCTCCTTGGGAAGAGGAGGGAGTTTTGTAATTACCAGTTGAAAATGACTAGGGCTATACTAGTAAAGTGGAATATGATCTTGTATTTTAAGTGGAGATAAGGATATACACTAAAAAGTTATACCATCAACTTATTTTTGCCAATATCCTAAGTATCAGATATCATAACTAACTCTAAACTTTTTATTCCTCAACCATGCTTATTAATGTCAATTTTGACTAGATTCTTTCAATTCAGACTTTTCTAGCTTCCCTCATTAAGGTTCAGTTCAGTCCCTCAGTCATATCCGACTCTTTGTGACCCCATGGACTGCAGCATGCCGGGTCTCCCTGTCCATCACCAACTCCTGCAGCTTACTTAAACTAATGTCCATTGAATTGGTGATGCCATCCAACCATCTTATCCTCTGTTATCCCCTTCTCCTCCTGCGTTCAATCTTTCCCAGCATCAGGGTGTTTTCAAATGAGTCAGTTCTTTGCATCAAGTGGCCAAAGTACTGGAGTTTCAACTTTAGCATTAGTCCCTCCAATGAATATTCAGGATTGATTTGCCCTAGAATGGACTGGTTGGATCTCCTTGCAGTCCAAGGGACTCTCAAGAGTCTTCTCCAACACCATAATTCAAAACTATCAGTTCTACAGTGCTCATCTTTCTTTATAGTCCAACTCTCACATCCATAAATGACTCCTGGAAAAACCAGAACTTTGACTAGATGGACCTTTTTGGCAAAGTAATGTCTCTGCTTTTTAATATGCTGTCTAGGTGAGTCATAACTTTTCTTCCAAGGAGCAAGAGTCTTTTAATTTCATGACTGCAGTCACCATCTACAGTGATTTTGGAGCTCCTCAAAAATGAAGTCTGTCACTGTTTCCAGTTTCCCCATCTATTTGCCATAAAGTGACTAGAGATCTCTTCAAGAAAATTAGAGATATCAAAGGAACATTTCATGCAAAGATGGGTACAATAAAGGACAGAAATCATATAGACCTAACAGAAGCAGAAGATATTAAGAAGAGGTGGCAAGAATACACAGAAGAATTATACAAAAAAGATCTTCATGTCAGATAATCATGACAGTATGATCACACACTTAGAGCCAGACATCCTGGAATGTGAGTCAAGTGGGTCTTAGGAAGTATCACTATGAACAAAGCAAGTGGAGGTGATGGAAATCCAGTTGAGCTATTTAAAATACTAAAAGATGATGCTGTGAAAGTGCTGCACTCAATATGCCAGCAAATTTGGAAAACTCAGCAGTGGCCACAGGACTGTGAAAGGTCAGTTTTTATTCCAATCCCAAAGAAAAGCAATGCCAAAGAATGCTCAAACTACCACATGATTGCACTCATCTCACATGCTAGTAAAGTAATGCTCAAAATTCTCCAAACCAGGCTTCAACAGTATGTGAACCATGCACTACCAGATATTCAAGCTGGCTTTAGAAAAGGAGAGGAACCAGAGATCAAATTACCAACATCAGCTGTATCATCGAAAAAGCAAGAAAGTTCCAGAAAAAAAACATCTATTTCTGCTTTATTGACTATACAAAAGCTTTTGACTGTGTGGATCACAACAAACTGTAGAAAATTCTGAAAGAGATGGTAATATCAGACCACCTGACCTGCCTCTTGAGAAACCTGTGTGAAAGTCAGGAAGCAACAGTTAGAACTGGACATGGCACAACAGACTGGTTCCAAATAGGAAAAGGAGTACGCCAACTCTGTATGTTGCCCTGCTTATTTAATTTATATGCAGAGTACATCGTGAGAAACGGTGGGCTGGATGAAGCACAAGCTGGAATCAGATTGCCAGGAGAAATATCAATAACCTCAGATATGTAGATGACACCACCCTTAAGGCAGAAAGTGAAGAAGTACTAAAGAGTCTCTTGATGAAAGTGAAAGAGGAGAGTGAAAAAGTTGGCTTAAAGCTCAACATTCAGAAAACTAAGATCCTGGCATCTTCTCCCATCATTTCATGGCAAATAAGTGGGGAAACAGCTTCCCGACTTAGTTGCAGCTAAGCCCAACTGTAGCTCCATTCAAGCTTCATCCAAGCTTCATCCTCATTCAATGACCATGTAAAACAAAATTAGCTGCCTTCCCAGAGCTGCAGTCTCATAGCCCAGTAATGCTATACATATATCTTCAGCTTGACTAAAGTCAAAGATGAGATTTTTGCATGCACCTTTTTTTTTTCCTTCCCCTGCAGAACTGGTATTTATCTCAGTCCTATTCTCACTCTTTTGTTCCTGGGAAGCGTTTCCCAACATAACCTGTCTTCCGCTTGCTGTTTTAAATGTCACTGGCACTCACTCCCTGCCTCTGTGCTCTAGTCACCTGAGAAACCTTCCCTGCCACTTATATTTGTATGCCACCTAAAGAATGGCATGACTGCCATATTCAACCTCCGTTACTTTCCTCTCCTTTGTGACAGGAATTTCTGCCCACCCCCGCCCCCCCACCCCCGCCAACTGCCGCCCAGGACCTGATTAACACTTCTTTCCCTCAATGTCTTTCTCATGCTGATTTTTGTGTCCCATTGTCCTTTCGGCTCAAAAAAGAAATTATTTTTTAATACCTCAATCAACCGTGCCCCTCTTATAGTCCATCTCTGCTGTGAAGCCATTTCCCAGGGTTATAGTCAATCACTGCCTTTGTGCAAGCCTCAGTATGTAATGTAACATGTTTTACAACAAAATTTGTCCTTTGGTTCATGAATGTATGTCTTCCAAAGAAAATCTCAAACCCTTGAAGGTCGAGGCTATGCTTTTCACTTTTTTAATCATTCGCTATCTAGCATGTCATTAGTACTTGGTAAAAAGTCCCAGTGTAGCTTTTAGATATGAAATATTTAAATTATTTAATGCAAGTTGTAGATTTTATTTAGAATATATAATTCTGTATATTTGTCCTTAGCTGATTCAACAAATATTTATTGAGCAACTGACACAGTGTCTTCATGTAGTAAATCTTAAATACGTATTTAGGCATAGGGTAATATCCCTAATATTAGTGACTTGTCTGGAAAGTGAATGGAGCCTTTGCAGAAGAAGAGGAAATAAATAATTGATTTTTATGAGAACTCTTAGTATTTATTCTTCTAACAACCTTCATATATAATAAGCTGTGTTCTTAATAGTATTAATCATGTTGTACATTACATTCCTAGTACTTATATATCTTAAACCAAGTGTGCCTTTTGACTACCTTCACTTAATTCCCTCTACTCTCCATCTCTGGTAAACAGGTCTGATCTCTTTTTCTATGAATTTGTTTCTTTGGGTTACTTTAAATAAGTAAGGAAGTGTTAATTGTCCAGTCATGTCTGACTCTTTGCAACCCCATGGAGCAACACCAAGGAGCCTGCTAGACTCCACCATCCATGGGATTTTCCAGAGGAGAATACTGGAGTGGGTTGCTATTTCCTTCTCCAGGGAATCTTCCTGGCCCAGGGATCAAATCTGGGTTTCCCACATTGTAGAAAGTCCCTTTACCACCTGAGATACCAGGGAAGCCCTATTTTAAGTAAAATTAGCCTAAAATTCTATTTTAGTCCCAGGTGCAGAACATAGTGATTCAATGTTTTGATACATTGTAAAATGATCACCTTGATTAGTCTAGTTACTATCCATCCCCATGCAAAGATATCATAGTATTATTTACTACATTCCACATGCTGTGTATTTTATCCCCTTGACTCATTTATTGTCTACCCAGAAGTTTACTCCTCTTACTCTTCCTGACCTATTTCTCCACAGCCCCCGCCACCCCCATTACTTTCTCCTCTGGCAATCACCTGCTATCTATATCTATGGTTCTGTTGTTCTGTTTATTTTCTTGATTTGTTTTATTGATTTCATTTATATGTGAAATTACAGGAAAATTGTCTATCTCTGTCTGACTTATTTTACTTAGCAAGATATTGTCCAATTCCATTGTATATATATTTACCACACCTTCTTTATCCATTCATCAATGATGTACACTTCGGTTGCTTCCATGTCTTAATTTTTATGACAAAGAAACGCTACAATGAACATAAACATTCATTTATTTCTTGGATTTAGTTTTATTTTCTTCAGAAAGTGGAATTTCTGGATTATATGGTAGTTCTCTTTTTAGTTTTTTGAGGAACCTCCATAGTTTTTTTTTTCTTTTTTTCCCATAAAAATTACATTCCTGCCAACAGTGTACTAGGGTCTATTTTTTTTCCCACATCCTATCCAAAGCTTGTTATTTATTGATTGTCTTTTTTTTTTCTTTTATAATATTCTTACAGGTTTGAGGTGATGTCTCATTGTCATTTTGATGTGCATTTCCATGATAATTAGCATTGTTGAGCATCTTTTCATTACCTGCTGACCATCTGTATGTCTTTTTTGAAAAAAGAATGTCTATTCATGTTCTCTGATCACTTTTCAGTTGGTTTGCTTTTGGTTTGTTTTTTATGTTGAGTTGTATAAGTTATTTATATATTTAGAATATTAATTCTTTATTGGGTATGCCATTTCCAAATATCTTCACCCATTCAATAGGCAGTCTTTTCATTTGATTGATAGTTTCCTTGGCTGTGGAAAAGCTTTTTAGTTTGATGGAGTACCATTGTTTATTTTTTGCTTTTGTTTCTCCTGCCTGAGAAGACATAGTGAAAAAATTGATTAGACTGATATTAAAAAGTGTCCTGTCTTTGTTTTCTTCTAAGAGTTTTAGGTTTTCAGGTCATACATTTAAGTATTTAACCCATTTTGACTTTATTTTTGTATATGGTATGAGAAATTCATCTAGTTTGATTATTTTGTGATATAGCTATCCATTTTTCCCAACAACGTTTATTGAAGAGACTGTTTTTACAATTGTATATTTTTGCCTACTTTGTCATAGATTAGCTGACCATTTAAATGTGGTTACATTTCAGGGTTTTCTATTTCATTTCATTGACCAGTTTGCCTGTTTTAGTGAATATACCATACCATTTGTTGACTGTAGCTTTGAGGTATAGTTTGAAATCAGGTAGCCTGGTATCTCCAGTTTTGTTCTTCTTCCTCAAGAATAGTTTGGCTATTCAGGGTCCTTTGTGTGTCCATACAAATTTTAGAATTATTTGTTATAGTATGAAAAATGCCATTCTTTTTTGACAGAAATTTAATTGATTCTGCAGATTGCTTTTGCAGAATAGCATGATCATTTTAATAATATTAATTCTTCCAATTCATGAGTATGGTGTATCTTTCCTTTGTATGTGTATGTGTGTCCTCTTTGATTTCCTTTATTAATGTCTTATAATTTTATGAATACAAGTCTTTTACGTCTTTGGTTAGATTTATTCCTAAGTATTTTACTATTTTTTTGTGATTGTAAATGAAATTTTTTTCTTAAACTGTTTCTGATAGCTTATTGTTAGTATACAGAAATAAAAGAGATTTATGTATATAATTTTATATTCTGTAACTTTAATGAAAGAGAAGGCAATGGAGAACTTTAATGAATTCAATTATTAGTCCTAATTTCTTTTAGCATCTTTATTGTTACTGCTAAGTCACTTCAGTCATGTCCAACTCTGTGCGACCCCATAGATGGCAGCCCACCAGGCTCCCCCATCCCTGGGGTTCTCCAGGCAAGAACGCTGGAATGGGTTGTCATTTCCTTATCCAATGCATGAAAATGAAAAGTGAAAGTGAAGTCACTCATCGTGTCCCACCCTCAGTGACCCCGTGGACTGCAGCCTTCCAGGCTCCTCCATCCATAGGATTTTCCAGGCAAGAGTACTGCAGTGGGGTGCCATTGCCTTCTCTGAGCATCTTTATGATTTTCTATATATAGTAGTATGTCATCTGTAAACAGTAAGATTTTTATTGTTCCTTTCCAATTTGGGTTCTTTTTATTTCTTTTTCTTGGCTGATTGTTGTGGCTAGGATTCCTACTACTATGTTGAATAAACGTGGTGAGAGTGAATTTAGTTCCTGATTTTAGAGGAAATTATTTCAGCTTCTTACCATTGAACATGATGTTAATTGTACATTTGTCATGATCTTTATTATGTTGAGGTATGTTGCTTCTATACTCATCTTGTTGAGTTTTTATAACAAATGAATGCTGAATTTTATTAAAAGATTTTTCTGAATCTATTGAAGATGATCATAAGATTTTTATTCTTCAACCTGGCAATGTTGTGTAGCACATTAATTGATTTACAGTCTGCTGTTGTTGTTCAGTTGCTCAGTCATGTTTGACTTTTTGCATCCTCATGAATGGCAGCACACCAGACTCCTCTGCCCTTCACTATCTCCTGGAATTTGCTCAAACTCATGTCCATTGAGTTGGTGATACCATTCAGCCATCTTACCGTCTGCTGGTCCCTTCTCCTTCCTTCAACGTTTCCTAGCATCAGGGTCTTTAACAGTGAGTCTGCTCTTAACATCAGGTGGCCAAAGTATTGGAGTTTCAGCTTTAGCATCAGTCCTTACAATGATATTCAGGACTGATTTCCTTCAAGATTGACTGGTTTGGTCTCCTTTCTTTCAAAGGGACTCTCAAGCATCTTTTAATTTCATGGCTGCAATCACAATCCACAATGTTTCTGGAGCCCAAGAAAATAAAGTCTGTCACTGTTTCCATTGTTTCCCCATCTATTTGCCATGAAGTTACAGGACCAGATGCTATGATCTTTGTTTTTGAATGTTGAGTTTTAAGCCAGCTTTTCACTCTCCTCTTTCATCTTCATCTAGAGTCTCTTAAGTTCTTCTTCATTTTCTGCCACTAGAGTGGCATCATCTGCTTATCTGAGGTTACTGACATTTCTCCCAGCAATCATGATTCCAGCTTATGTTTCATCCACCTATTTTTGCATCCTTGGAACTAATCACATTTAATGAACATGTATGATCCTTTTGGTATATTGTTTAATTAGATTTGCTAAGGGATTTTTTTTTTATTTGTTTTGTTAAGGATTTTTTGCTTTGTTAAAGATTTTTGTTTTGTTAAGGATATTTCATATAGTTACACATACATCAAATATATCGGTCTATAATTTTGTTTTTTCTTTTGGAAATGTCTTTATTTAATTTTGGTATCAAGATAATGTTGGTCTCTTAGAATGAATTCAGAAGCATTTTTTCCTTTTTTTCCATTTTTTGAATAGTTTAAGAAAAATAGTAGTTAACTCTTCTTTAAATGGTTGATAGAATTATCTAGTGAAAACATCTGGTCCTGAACTTTTGTTTTGTGTTTTTGTTTTTGTTTTTTGGCTTGTTTGTTTTATTTTTATTACTAATTCAATTTCATTACAGGTAATGAAATTTTTCTCATTTTGTGTTTTGTCCTGATCATCCTTGGTACTCTAGGAATTTATCTGTTTCTTCTGTTATCCATTTTTCTGTCATGCAATTGTTCATAGTAATCTCTTGTGATTCTTTGTATTTCTGTGTTGTCCATTGTAATTGTTCTTTACACACACACATATATATATGTGTGTATATGTATATAGTTTTATTCTTTTGTCTTTTTTTTTTTTTAATGAATCTGGCCCAAGGTTTATTTTTTTTTAATCTTTCCAAGAAATCAGCTCTTAGTTTCTTTGATCTTTTTTGTTATATTTTTAATCTTTATTTTATTTATTCCTGTGCTCAACTTTACTACTTGTTTCTTTCTACTACTACTTTCCTTCTACCAACCTTGGTTTTGCTGTTGTTGTTTTTCTCTCTTTTTTTTTTTTCAGTTATATTAGGTGTAAGATTAGGTTGTTTACTTGAAAGTTTTTTTCTTGTTTTTTGGTTAGTTTGTATTACTAAAGAGCTCCTTCATGCTATTTGAATGCACATTTAGTAAATACAATACTACTATAATAAATAGTGTCCCACTGGTATTATCTTCATTATGTAGATTAAGAAGCTAGATCTCAAATGAATTTATTTATTCAAGGGGCCCAATTTTTAGATGTCATAGACATAAAGAAAATTAATTTTTTTTAAATGTTAAATAGCATTTTCATTTTAGACAATTTGACTCATAATTCATAAATCTGTTATACACAATTAAGTATTGAACATAGTATCACTTTTTAATTTGTATTTATAACAACAGTGAAAGAAATGAGAAATATAAATTATTGATAATCACAGCAATCTAGTTTTAGTATAATTTTCATTCTTCTTTGTACATCTTGACTCCTTTCTCTTATAATTAATACATTTAAATCTTTTATAATAATGTAAATATTCTTTGATATTTTGCTTTTGTTACCAAAAAACAAGAGCCATTTGTGTTCAATGTGGAGTAATTCAGTTTTACTGATAGTCTGTAATATTCTAGGCTCTGGAATGCAGTGATAAAAGACACAGCTCTTATCCACAAAGGGTTTATGTTTCTACTCAAGTCGTTCTCATAATATAGTTGGAAGTGTACTATCATGGAATGATTCTCAGTGGTACTGCATAACTCAGAATAGTGCATAAATAGTTAGATGATGTTTATATTTGGCTTTACCAGAAGAAGCAGTTCAAAAGAAAGATTGAGGAGGTGTGGACACAGATGTAGAAAATAATAAAGTGAGGTTAATGCCTTTTAATATTATCTATGATTTCATCAGTTTGAAGTAATACAACATACTTCCTTGCTGTCACTTCAGTCATGTCTGACTTTGTGTGACCCCACAGACGGCAGCTCACCAGGCTCCCCCGTCCCTGGGATTCTCCAAGCAAGAACACTGGAGTGGCTTGCCATTTCCTTCTCCAATGCATGAAAGTGAAAAGTGAAAGGGAAGTTGCTCAGTTGTATCCGACTCTTCACAACCCCATGGACTGCAGCCTACCAGGCTTCTCTGTCCATGGGATTTGCCAGGCAAGAGTACTGGAGTGGGGTGCCATCACCTTCTCCATTAGTCCTTTTTATTGGATATTTACTTATAACCAATTTTAGCTTTATAAATAATATTGCAATGAATGCTTTGGTGCATACAGCTTTTATCTTGTTTTGAATTAAATTATCCTGTTAGATTGTATTCCCAGGTGTATAATTATTGGCAAATATATGGGTATATATACAGTGTGTGCACACATTCCACCCTGCCAGCTGTTGTTTTATAATCCTGAATTGCTTTTAAAAAGGATTATACCAGTTCCAGTGTCAAAAGTAATATATGAATGTACCAATTTCTAGTTTTTTGGTAATCTTATAGTTCCTTAAGTTTTGCTAATTTTATAGTTACAGAGAAGTGGAAGTACTTCTGGAGGAGGATGAAATATTTGACCAAAAACATGAATGAAGGAAGGAACACACACATTTAGGGTATAGTGATGAGCATGAATAGCATAAGTTTCCAAATGAAGCATATTAATCATAAAAGTCATAAAATTTTAGCATATAATTTTGTAAATGTGAAGCAAGAAATAAACTACTGTTTGAAAAGTACTCTTTGAAAGAGAAGCAAGACCAATATTCTTCACAGGGGTTTCAGATTTATGCATTGGATTGTGACAGAATCCAAACTTCAGGAAAAAGTCACCATTGGTGTATTTTATTTCCACATATATTTATAAACTTCATACAAAAACTTTCGGCTGACCCAAGTCCTTGCTCTTATTTATTCATTTCTCAGTTGGTAACATGGACAGTGTTTTCAGATGAGTCATGGACTTAGATGTTTTTCTTACAGTGAGTCCCACCAAGTCCTTAGTCACATAGAAGTGTCACGCAGAAGGAACTCTGACAGGCAACTCTGTCAACCTGAACAGAGAGTTTTAGATCAAGCCCAGAAACATTACTGTCAAAAATTACAACCTCAGCGTTGACATAAATGTTGACAGCACCATTTTCACTGATAGTGGTATCAGAGCATATTATGATTCACAAAGGACTGTCCAACTAGCAATGATTTAGATGAAATGCTCCCAAATAAGTAAAGGGAGAGGAAGGGAAGAAACAAAATATAGAGTGCAGGTTACAAAATTTTATCATTCTATGGCAGCAAACATCTCTCCTTTCTCAAATGAGAGCTTGTCGGCAAGTTCATGTAAAGAGAAACATGATAATGGAAATTCAAGCTCTCCTCTGAGTCTGGCTAACCTGACTCAGCCCTGTGATATACACAGTTTTGAAATATTTTGAAAGAATTATAATAGTGCATAGACCAGATGACCAATCTTTCCTAGATATAAGCAGAGTGTTTCAGAAATCAAGATTACATAGGAAAATAAATGTCCTTTTGTTAAAGAGAGGGATATGACAATAGAGACAGGATTCCTTTTTAACATATATAGAAATAGAATAAATTTACCAACTCATCTCAACTTACCCCAGTAATTTTCCTTAAACTCAGTAATTAATCTCTCTAATATTGTTGACACTTGGAGATATTCTACTGTGCAGTATTTTACACTATATTCAGTTGTTTCAAAGCAGCCAATATTTAATATTTCTAACTCATTTAAATTTTAATTCTTTTTTACTATTTTTTACTCAAGACACTTCACAGATGTTTGGGACTATAGGTGATGGGGGTACACTGAAATATTTGAATTAAGATGAATTATCTTGTGGAAACCAAGAAATGCTTATGTATGACTCTTAGTTTCAGAAAAAAATTGCTTCATATAAATATTTCATAAAAAACAATCTATTTGAGAAATTATTGAGTGATTTATAAATTATGTCTCTAAATCCCTTGGGTAAATTGTCTAAACTTCAAGGTGAAGTTAAATGCAAATCAAAAGACTTTTTTGTTGTGGTTTTAAATCTCAAAGGTCTATTCTTGCTTTTAAATGTTATAGCAAATATTGCAAATGAATTTCTAGAGACCATTGTGTTTTTACAAGGTAGTAATCTCCTTATTGCGATTCATCTCAGTGACTTAAATATTTGTTGTTATAACTCATTTGATATTAAATTTTTTATTAAAGGGTATATATTTTGAACATCATTATTTTCTTCAACATCTGGGTATAGTAGCTGGAATATGAGAGGTATTTAATACATCATTTTGTAGCCAGTACACAAATGAATCCACAAGTCAATATTGTTTCCATAAATACTTTTGGAAGCAGGCATCAAAACAATAAAATAAAATCAGAAAATAAAATGTGGGATGCAAGAATAGGAAACTTATCAACTTTATTTATGAGGAAATAAAATTTTCTGACCTGTAGTCATCTCAAAGTAAACCATCAATTGAGTATAAATATTTTTATATAATTTCCAAGAGAAGCCAGGGGACATGATGACATTCTATCCAACAACAACCAGAAATAATATTGAAGAGTGAAAATTCCCATTTAGTTTATTTCTCAAACTTTGACTTAATAAATATTCACCTTCTAAGTAAAAACTGTGGTTTAATTCACATGTTTTTGCAAATGGATATTAGTTCTACCTAGAATATGTGCATTTTATTTTATCCTTAAATTTGACTTCTAGGAAAATTTATTACTTTTTACAAAGGATAAGTTGAGTAATGTTATAAATTCCATGCCATTTGCTACATGTATTTTCTTTTATAAAAAGTGTTTTTTTTTTTTCTTTCCTTTTTTCCTAAAAAAAAAAAAAAATACAACTCCTGAGTGGGGGGCAGATAATAATGAAATGCAGGAAAATACAGTGAAAGAAATTAAAAGCAATCAAAATCCTACTAACCAAGAAATTGCTAATCAACATTTTGCCACATTTTTTTTTGCTTAATCTATTATTTAACCATTTTAATTTGATACTACTTTAGTCATTATTCCTTGTAATTGGCCCTAGTAAGCATGTTAAACACAATTATGATCCAATGATTTGACTATGTGATTCCCCTTTGAGAACATTAAAAAAAAAAAGTGAACTAGGAAATGTAGGACCTATAGAATGGAGATATGAGTTAATAATGAGTGTGGAATTATGTGATGATAATAAAAACAACAGCAATGACTTATGGGTACAAGTGTCAGCCCCCATGCTGAATGATCTACATTGATCCTCACAAAGATATTCTATGTTAGATAGTATTTCCAAACACATATTATAGTTGAAAGAAAACAAAAGAAAGAAAATTGAATCAAAAGATTTCAGAAAATGTGTCCAATATCACAGATAGCAATAAAAACAATACAGAGAGCCTGGCTATGTATATTTCTTTCAGAAATGAATACTGTTTATAACATGACTCAAGTATTTTTACTGATTATTGGATTCTGTTTTGTTTCAACTCAATGAACTAGGAAAAAGTATAGGAAGTGAAAAAGTTAGAGGGCCTAGAGTTAAAATACAGGAATGAGCTTGGTGCACATCAGTGCAAATTTGGTGTGACAGATTAAATTTTGGAAATTCTGACAATTTAGGATTTAATTTCTCAGGATATATTCCCTGATTAGAAGTGATAACTTACACAAGATCTCCATAGTCTGTGGACCATAACTAATGACTATTATGAATTCACTTTTAAAAAATTAAATGAAATAGTCCCATTTTTCATCTGACTTAGACATGATTATGGTGCTTTCACTAAGAGGTCTGTCATCTTGACAGTGGTAGTCTTCTGATAATGAAAATGCACATGCACGGGCTATGATCGGAAATGGTTGCAATGATCTGGGTCTCATGACCTTCAGTTCTAAACTTTAAAAGAGGCATGATCCAGCAACAGCTCTCTAACACTCCGTTCTGGTCCTGTAGGATACAGAGCAGAATTCACCTCCCAGCCCCACTTCTGCCCTCCCCGATTCATGTCCCGTTTCAAAGCAAACAAACAAAATAATCACAGACTGTGTGTCTTATTCTAATCCTTTTCAGTCATTGATCATTATCTAGGGGAAAGAAGCTCTTCTACCCAGTGCTACACAGGTGAATATGTTTACCCAGGCTGACAACGAATGCCCTGCTAACCCCAAGAAGAAGAAGATAAATGTGTTTTTGCAAAAGGGTACTTTTGTCTTAGCAATTCAGACACTTGTGGACAGCTGCCATGTTGTGTTGATTCTCTGGGCACAGATATTCCCCTGAGATTTTAAGAGTGTTAAAGGTGGCAATTGGTGAGATGGAAGTTTGGCCATGGCAGATGTAGGACTTAATTGGTGTATCAGGAGATCATAAAGAGTGCACAGAGGGTGTGGGAGTGAATGGCTTCAAAGAATAGAGCTGCAGGAAAACCAGACTCAGGAACCCAAATAAAGACCCCTTAAATCCTCCTCCTCAGGAGCTTTGTTCTATCTCAGCTGTTTTAAGGTAATAAATAATTTTTTTCTGGGCATTGCAGAATGACCAGCTAGCCATCACCATCTGAAACTCTTTTATATATGTTTTATTGTTTTTGGTAATCTTGATTATATCATTAACAATAATATGGTATTTATTATTCAGTTCAGTTCAGTTCAGTCGCTCAGTCGTGTCCGACTCTTTGCTACCCCATGAATCGCAGCATGCCAAACCTCCCTGTTCATCACCATCTCCCAGAGTTCACTCAGACTCACGTCCATCGAGTCAGTGATGCCATCCAACCATCTCATCCTCTGTCGTCCCCTTCTCCTCCTGCCCCCAATCCCTCCCAGCATCAAAGTCTTTTCCAGTGAGTCAACTCTTCTCATGAGGTGGCCAAAGTACTGGAGTTTCAGCTTTAGCATCATTCCTTCCAAAGAAATCCCAGGGTTGATCTCGTTCAGAATGGACTGGTTGGATCTCCTTGCAGTCCAAGGGACTCTCAAGAGTCTTCTCCAACACTACAGTTCAAAAGCATCAATTCTTCGGCGCTCAGCCTTCTTCACAGTTCAACTCTCACATCCATACATGACCACAGGAAAAACCATAGCCTTGACTAGATGGGCCTTAGTCGGCAAAGTAATGTCTCTGCTTTTCAATATGCTATCTAGATTGGTCATAACTTTTCTTCCAAGGAGTAAGCGTCTTAATTTCATGGTTGCAATCACCATCTGCAGTGATTCTGGAGCCCCCAAAAATAAAGTCTGACACTGCTTTCACTGTTTCCCCATGTATTTCTCATGAAGTGATGGGACCGGATGCAATGACCTTCGTTTTCTGAATGTTGAGCTTTAAGCCAACTTTTTCACTCTCCTCTTTCACTTTCATCAAGAGGCTTTTTAGCTCCTCTTCACTTTCTGCCATAAGGGTGGTGTCATCTGCATATCTGAGGTTATTGATATTTCTCCCGACAATCTTGATTCCAGCTTGTGTTTCTTCCAGTCCAGCGTTTCTCATGATGTACTCTGCATAGAAGTTAAATAAGCAGGGTGACAATATACAGCCTTGACGTACTCCTTTTCCTATTTGGAACCAGTCTGATGTTCCATGTCCAGTTCTAACTGTTGCTTCCTGACCTGCATACAGATTTCTCAAGAGGCAGGTCAGGTGGTCTGGTATTCCCATCTCTTTAGGATTTACTCTGTTGAGTTTCTAAAAACAAATGATAATAATAGGATTATTTATTATTATAAATATTAATATTAATTAAAATTATTATTTATTATTATAATCCTATTATTGTCATTTGTTTTTAGAAACTCAATAGAGTAAATCCTAAAGGAGAGAAATAGATCTTGATTAGGATACAACACAGCTGGATAAGAGGTGAAGGGAAATGCAAAGAACTTGCTGCTATTGTATTTGTTAATTTAGCAAATAGATTTGGGCACAGTTCTTGCAAACAAAAGGATTTCTTGTTTTGTAATACTTTGTTTTGTAATACTTTGGCTTCTCTTGATGTAAATATATATATTTTATTTATATATATTTTATATTTATATATATTTTATTTTATATATATATATATATATTTACATCGAACAGACATCAGCTAAATATCGATTTCCTATTGATATACTCTCTTTTAATATCAAACGGTTTCCATGAAATTGCAGAGCCACTTTTGACAATATTATTTTACCCTCAACTTAGAAGATTTTTTTTTTAAATTTGGCTTTAAAGAATGTAAACTGAACCCTGAATTATCAGTATTGTGAGCCATGAAAGAATTGCATCTATTCTTTTTCTAAACATCCTATCTTCCTCCATTCTCTTTTGCAAACAGTATAAAATACTGAAGCTAACACAAAGTAAAATTGGAAAAGGTATAAATGTTTGATGCATTGTTCTATTTTCTCGTTTCAATCCACATGCTTATCTAACACTTACTGCAGATAATCCTGTTTAACATTTACAACAAGCACAGAAGTATATATGCTGAGCTCAAATCTAAAATAAAGGAATATAAAGAATTTGAAAAAAGAATAGATACATGTATATGTATAACTGAATCATTTAGCTATGCACCTGCTAGCACAACATTGTTAATCAACAAAATTCCAATATAAAATATTTTTTATTTAAAAGACAATGTAAAATATAGTGTACAATGAGTGCACAATGTGCCCATTTTTATATACTGATGAATAGCAGGGGGAAATTTGGTATCATTATAGAACTCAGGGTTTATAATTTCAGGCCATCTATTTTTTGAACTACCCATTACCATGTGTCTTCATATTTTGTATTGACTTTCTGTATGATTCTCACCCTCAGGTTGAAAACATCTTAACTCCAAGCAATTATATTTAGTTCTGTACTTCCTTTTTTAATGAAAAGTTTTCATATTCAGGAACATGATACTTACAGAAAAGTGCTCTAAATATCATTTTTATCAAAGAATTTCCTTGTTGGGAGTGTAGTTTGAATAAGTCTGATGACTAATATAATTGAGCAGCTTGGGCCTTTTTTGGAAAATTTTAATAGATTTTCTGAAATGTTTGTTTAATTATCATGCTAGTTTTTGTTTTGATGGATTTATTTTATTAACGTGTAAGAGTGTATTATTTACTCAGACTTGAGTCCTTTGTGGTAAATGTGTTCCTGACGGTCTGTGTTCCTGGTGGTCTTTTTCCATTGTGTTTTGTCTTCTTGTCCTCTAATTGTGTCTTTTGATGCATACATTCACTTTTGATTTAGTTCCATATGTCAGTCTCCTTTTGGGGCTGAAGAATGGTTATTTTGTGCATCCTGTGGAAAAAAGTGTTTTTCTATATCAAAGCCTTGGAGATTTGGAGATTTTCTCTTATTTTATTGCAAAGGGTGTATTGTTTTGTGTTCTCATTTAAATATATTAATCTGAAATTGATTTTTCTATATGGTATGAAGTAAATATCATGACTTTTTTATGTGAATGTCTAATAATTCCAGCACCATTTGATGGAACTACAGTATTTTTCTGTTGTCCAAAATCTCCACTTTTTTCTTAAATCAGGTGTTAAATAACTCATTGTGAGGTCTCTATTTTATTCTATTTCTCTATTCCTGTATTATTATATCCATCTATTTTTTTTTTCTTCCTCTTGTAATTTTCTATTAAGAATATTTCTTACACATAGAGACTGAAAATAGGATTAAACATGAATAACCCATGTTGGGATCATGACATTAACAGTCAATCACCTTAATCTTATAATAATTACTGATATTTGGTAGAGCAAGTTTCCTTATTTTCCCTATTCTTCTTCAAGTGTCTCCACAATTCTTGTTACCTTGCATATCCATATAAGTTTTACAACTCATATATAGCAAATAACTGTATGCAAACTATGTATAACAGAGACATATATGGAGAAAACACTGCTAAGATTTTGATTTAAATTATTTGAGAATTTTACAACCTACTTTATGTCCCTGACAAAAGTGTCTATTCTGTAGTTGTCCAGTGCAGTGTTATAAAAGTTGAATATACTAACTGTCTTCTTTAAAACTTCTATATTTTAATAATATTTTTTCTTTGGTTACTCTATGAGGAATTGCATGAAATTATTTCCAATTCTAGCTTCATATTTACTTCTTATTTTTTGAGGCTATATTATTAGATCCATACAATTTAACACTTTTTTTCTTATGTATCTGATTATTCTTGACTGAGTCAGACATTCAATGTAAAATTATAGAAACTATTATTAGGGTCTAGGACTATTATTATCATCATTAGTATTATTATTTACAGAAAATTTAGTTTGCTTCTGCCAGGTACCTGGTGCCATTAAAACACCAAAATCCTGCACTGAAATTACTGCAGTTTCAGAAGCTGAGGAAATTAGAAACTTTAATCAGGGCTTGCTGCCCAAGAACAAGAAAACAAGGCAAATAAACATTCAAGAAACTCATCACTGCTAAAATAACAAAGCCTAAGGATGTTTATTTTATTCATAAGTAGAGTGAATTTTGTATATCAGATCATAAAATAATTCTCTGGTGATGGCATTTAGATGTAAAACATATTTATAAATTTCTGGCAATTAAGAATCTGAAATGATAAATATTAGCGCCTGGTCTATGCATTCTGAAAGAAAATCAGTTATTCAACAAATTTTGGTCTAAATCACAGGTAGATTTTCTACTGTTATTTACTTGTTTCCTTAAATATAATTAAGAAAAAACTTAGAAAATGTTTGTGGGAAAAGGAATGAGTAAAACAATAGAAAAGTGACCCTTTAAAGAAAAAGTAAATCTGTGAGGGTTAAAAAAAGAACTGAAAATACTAAAAACATATTTCTTTTAATATTCTCACATAGACTTCAGAATATATAATGCAAAAGAAAAAGAATGAAAGAACAATAAAATATTTTGAAATAAAAATGCAATTACTAGTTTTAAAGAAAAGTGTGATAAAATGTAAGTGTCAAAAAAATTATTCTCCAAAGTTTAAAATAAAAGATAAGAAGTTCAAAAGTATAAAGTAAAATTTGAGACAAAAAAATCTGCACTTCTATATGAATTACAGAAAGAAATAAAACAAAGAAAACTGAATAAAGAAAGTTTTGAAGGGAAAATGGAAGAAGACATCCCAGAACTGGCTATTTATTGAATCTGAAAGGAATCACAGTCTTTCAGGAGATGATGAGGTCCATGAAGTAGTGTAGCCTGGTGTGCTACAGTTCATGGGATCGCAAAGATCTTGACACAACCTAGTGACTGAATAACAAAAATCTTAATTTTGGGGTGCTATGTTTGAAATGTTAGAAGAGAATGTGAAGAGGACTTCTGAAATACTGATGTTGTGTATCTTAGGAATTGGTTAGCTGAGTGTGTTTATTTGTGAGAAAAAACTTTAAGATAAGATTTGTAATATGTGTACTTTAATGTATATTTAGTTAACTTTAATATAGATTGGAAAACAAAAAAATAAGTAAAATAAGTTTTCAGAAGTCTGTGTTAATTAAACTAGAAAGCCATTTTGAGCTGTTTAATGGGTGATAATGACTTCAGCTGAGAAAATCAGTAATACAAGAAATAGTTTTAAAACCAAAAGCATACATAAACTGATTAATTATTATTTTTAAGATTATAGGAGACAGCTAGTAAACACAGGTCAAAGAGATGTCTCTCTTGAGAAAATGATTTATCACAATATTGAAATCCCCATAACTATGGACTATGGGTGATAGTATTTCTATGCGTGAAAATAAAGATGGATGTTTGATTGAACATTGCATGAATGTGAATTTATGTGTTGTAATGAAGCCACATCATGAAAAAGAGGACACAGGGTTAGAAAGTCAAACAGGATAAGCTTGTGTTGTGTGCTAATTGTGATGGGAATGACTTTGAAGCTTGAGCTTCATTAGGTAAGCAATGGTGAACTAGAGACAATTAGAAAGTAGGGTGATGACATGAGGCAACTGGCATTTTAGGACTATCAGACAAGAAGTAGGAAGTCATAGGAAATAGAGCAGGGAGGAAGGAGGCTTGCAATGATGTAACTACCTCTGTAGAACACTAGAGTACTCATTTTAGAAAAAGTCCTTTTCACAAGTCAGTGGTCTCCAAATATAGATTCTATATTGGTAGCTGTATGTTTGCCTAAGGATTTGGACGATAGCCATACCTCATGATGTGGAGGACAGCTACCATTACTTTATTTGTTTTTTGTTTGTTTGTTTGTTTTTTCCAGTTTAAAGGATTTATAATATTAGTTGCTGAATTTCAGGCATACATGCAAAGACAGTTACCTGTTGGGAGCCAGCATGAAGAACTCAGCCCATGGCAAAGGTCATGAGGAAGGAAGCTTGGCATACGCAAAGGCGTGATCAAGCCTCAGGAAACCCCCTGTTCCCGAGCATCTACCCCCCAAACCAGAGTACTTTACGGGGAGCTCTCCCCCATAACCATTTCTCTCAGAGAAGGAGTTAACTTGCAGCTCCAGTTAATAAAAATTCCTGGGCGTGACAAGAGTGTTTCAACTTACGAACTCTGAAGGTTCTCTGGCCTGCCTGATCAGGCTCGTCTAGCCGCATGTGATTATTTACAGCCTCCCAACTGTGAGAGGCACAGGATGTTTTAAAACTTTCTAAATACAGACTCTTTTGAGAAGTTAGAAAATTATTAGTATGGTATAGTGGGTTGATTAGGAATTATATTGGTGAAGGGTTTTTTCATTTGTCGTGCCAATAATTACTGCTAATTCCCTGCCCTGGGTGTGACAAGGATGTCTCAGGTCAAACCTCTCTGCTGACAGACTAGCTCGTGTGACAACCTCTCAACCATAAACAGCACAGAGAGTTTGGATTATTAGCATAGGGCTTTTTTCATTGATGAGTCAATGATTGCCATCAGGCCTCCATATCCTTAGGCACCTGGGAATATATTAATTAATGTATTTGGAATATAGAAAAGGAAATATAGTTTTTGATGTTAGCAATACTAGACTTTTTGAGTTAATGAATTTTCTCTTTTGTTATAGATCACTGTACTTTGTTATAAATCACTATGCTATGTAATCATATAACTTTATCACAATCTTAAGACAAAATAGATCTTAAGGGGAACATTGGTGAAGGGTTTATATTTGTTGAGCCAATATTTGCTGCTAAATCTCCATATTCCTGCCCTTATACTCCAATACTCTTGCCTGGAAAATCCCATGGATGGAGGAGCCTGGTGGGCTTCCGTCTATGGGGTCTCACAGAGTCGGACACGACTGAAGCAACTTAGCAGCAGCAGCAGCATAATGAATATAACTAGCATGTAAATAAGTATTAACCTTTAATATTAATCATGTTAAACCTTAGGATAAGTAAATTCCTTTCTTGATTGTAACTCACTACACCCTCACCCTATAGGAATGTAACTTTATTTGGAGGGTGGCACCTGATTTAAGAAAAAAATCACCCCTGGAAAAATAAGTTTTCTGGTTAACTGACCGGTATCAGAAAGGGCCATAAAATGTCAGCAGACCTCATGGCTAGAAGATGATGAAACTCATAAGACCTTTGTATAATTTTATATGAAGCACCTGATTGTGCAAGGGTCAGTTCTGCTGACCCCCGCGTGACACTGTATTCATCCTTATGTATAACAAAAAGGTATATAAACAAACCTGAAAAATACAGAAATCGGATCAGTTTCTGGAAAGACTTATTTCCCCGTGTCATTTCTTTCTTGCTCCATGCTTTCCTGGCTGAATTCCCATCTGGAATGTGGGTACTCACCAAGCCTGCTAATTCTGTCTGGGTTTCTGAGATTGGACCGGGGAGGCCTAGTGCCTCCTCTCCTTTGGGAGAATGGAAAGACGCCTGTGGCCTACGTAGGTGGTGATTGGTATTCCATGTAAACCAGTTATTCAGCCTCTTTTCTCCACTAATTCTCCTACTACACTATCTGTTTTAATCTCCCTCTATATCTGTAATTAAATAAGTTTTTTCCAGGACGCCGACTCTGTCCCCACCTTCGAATTACCCTGGATCCACCAGGGCTGGACCCCGGCAGTTACCCTTCTCATAACAGACTTCAGAAATCAAACATTTGTTGGGTCATTGTAAGGATTCAATTCTCCATCAAATTAACTGAAGCTGCTGCTTCATAGTTTAAGCAGAATCTAACATCTGGCTGCTGATTTTCTCCATTGATGTATTCAGATCACTTACAAAAGGAATGACCCAATCTCTATCCTCCACTTATAGATTTGTATATGATATTACTAAAAGAACAAAGGCACTTCAGTTAGATTTTTAAGTATTTAAATTTTAAAGAGACCTCAAAATCTCAAATTTTGAGTCATAAACTTTGACTTGGTCTTACGTGAAATATTAAAAATGGAAATTCTTTAAAATCAGCATTTAAACATATTTCAATAAGTCATTGCTTTAGAAATAGGAGCATAAAGAAGGTGTTTGGAGATGGAGACAAGTAAAAACAAACAGAATTTTCTGGAATGCAATTTCTCCATGACGAGTCTAAAGTCAAAAGTGTTAAAATTTAAAATAAGAATAGGAGTTGAGTGGTAACATATCTGCCTGCAAATACAGGAGTCACAGGTTCAATATTTGGTCTGGGAAGATTCCACGTGCTGTGTAGCAACTAAGTCCATTCATCACAACTATGGAGCCTGTGCTCTAGAGCCTAGTTACTTCAACTATTGAGCCCACAGGCAGCAACCACTGAACCCTGTGTGATCTAGAGCCTGTGCTCTGCAATAAGAGAAGCCACCACAAAGAGAAGCCCCTGCACCACAACTATAGACCAGATCCCCACTCTATGCAGCTAGAGAAAAGTCCACCCAGCAACAAAGATCTAGCATAGCCAAAACCAAATAAATAAAATAAGAATAAAATTTTAGTTCATAACATAATTTTTATTGTGTGGTTACATGTGTGCATGCATGCTGTCTCTTCAGTCCTGTCTAACTCTTTGCAACCTCATGGATTGTAACCTGCCAGGCTCCTCTGTCCATGAAAATTTTTTAGGCAAGAATACTGGAGTGGATTGCCATTTGCTCCTCCAGGGGAATCTCACCCAAGGACTGAACCCACATCTCCTGAATTGGCAGGCAGATTCTTTACCACCATGTCACCTGGGAGGCCCACTTCCCCATATAGACCTCAAAAATTGTTTGTTCTGTCAAATGAAATATTAAACACTTATGAATGCAAAAGATTTTAAAACATAGAAGTACAGGGTTTATAAACAAATTATACAAATTAATTTGTATGCTAAGAGTAGATGTATTGATATATGAATGATATTGAGTCTCTGGATCTATATGAGTTTTATATATACAAATTGTACTGATAGTCATTTTCTTTACTTGGGACAACCAAGAACTCAGGATTGGAAGCTTCATCAGCTTGTTGTGCGACACTTCTCCATGGGTCTCTCATATTTCTGTATATTTTACAAGTAGAGGGGCTGAGTACTTTTTTTTCCAGATTATCTGTTCAACAGCCTTAGAAGCTCGGGTGTGTTACTTCAGAGCAGATTTGCTTTTTGCCTTGGGAGATATAGTATCTCCTTTTGGGGCAAATTGCTCAATACAATGAATTAAGGTTTCCCTTTGGAAACAAGATAAATACATACCACCTGTTATAAAACATCTGAATTCCCTAAACTGAGAACATCTTTACTGAAATGTGGCCCAGTGTATACATAGGAGTCACCGGGCCCTCTTTGCAATGTCGTATGGGAACTGGGGCTTAGGGAACTAGCATAAGAAAATGCTGATATTCTAACTATTTCTATTGACATATTTAAGAAGATCCTTTGCCTTTGACCCAATAGTCTTATGTCTTCTGCCAACATCCACATGAGAGTAGCAGTCAAAACTGTAAGTTTACCATTAGGGTAAAGTCTCAGGCCCTTCACATTTCTTTACATGGCTTAACCCTGTATAGTTAAGTCGCTCAGTCATGTCTGACTGTTTGCAATCCCATGGACTGTAGCCCACCAGGCTCCTCCATCCATGGTATTCTCCAGGCAAGAATACTGGAGTGGGTTGCCATTTCCTTCTCCAGAGGATCTTCCTGACCCAGGGATTGAACCCCAGTCTCCTGCATTAGAGGCAGACGCTTTAACCTCTGAGCCACCAGGGAAGCCTTAACCCTGTATAACCACAGTCAAATAATTCCGGTGGACAATGTGGTCTTTCTTCATGCAGGAAAAAGTCACCTGATTTAAAGCAAAACAGAAACCAGAATGGTGAAAACCTGCCTGCCTAGAAGATGAGTTTGTAATAACACAACTCCTTATCTTCTTCCTACATTTCTACTATTGTAACTTTATTAATTCCACAACCCAAAACTGGAGTGTCCTCTTCCTTCCTCCCTGCTATGTAAAGTCTAGCTAATTATGGGGGTAGGGGATCCTAGCTGGGTCACTAAGATTTTCCAGATGGTTCCAACTATTTATATCTCCTAGCTATCAACCTTCCTTGACCTCTTCAGTGTATCATTTGTGCGTCAGTTCCCTTCTTCTGGTTTGCCCTCTTCTATTTCCCTCCCATCACACTAGGCTTCCTTCTCTTCTGATCTCTGCCTCTGTGTCAGTACTGCCTTTACTTACACAATAACTCAGCTGCTTCTGAGTTTTTAACTGCTGATATTTGAAAGAATTCTGTCTTTGAGATCCTCATTTCTTACTCTACCCATTCTCACCTATTCCCAAGATTGCTGCAACATTATCTATATCTATCTGCCTTTCCATTCTTATTCTGAGTTTTATATCCAACTTCTAAACAAGAAATATGTATGGACTTAAAAATTATAAAACCTTGCAATTCAAGCCATAAATATCTTGTTCAAGTAACAATCTAATTGAAATAGTGGCATTATCCATGTAATTATTTTAAATAATTAGAAAAACTTTTATATTTAAAGGCTTTTGTAAAAGTATCTAGCCCATATTAAGTACTCAGTAAAGAACGATGACTACTTTATCCTTCTTACTCATACCTTTCTTATATATTAGAAAATATTCTTACCTCTTCCTTTATATTTCCTGTCTTAGCAAATGCCACAGTATGGAAAATTGAGAACCACTTTTCCTTCCCCTTTTTGCTTATCTTCTTCATGCAGTGGGTACCAAATTGTACCAATGTTACCTCAAAATATGTCTGAATATCAAGAATCATTGTCCACTTGCTTTTGTGCTGTTTTAATTCCAGACACTCTCTACTTGTTACCCTTACCTCTACATCTTTAATCTCTTTCTAATTCTATCCACTGTTCACACAGCTGAGAGCTTTTACCTACTTTGCAACATCTCTGTGCTTCCAGGATATGTTCCAATGTCTAGAGTAAAATATACAAGTCTCAAAATCATTCCAGCCTTCTTATGACCTGGTCTCACACCAACACTCATACCCTCATCCCTCATGTCTTTTCTCCATCTACCTACAACTTCACCCATTTCCTTTAACATTCAAAATATCTCATGCATTGGTATCCATAAGTCCTGGTTTCTACATTTGTCAACAATTTTTTTTTTCCCCAAACCTGTCTTTCCCAATCAAACTGTCATCATTCAAGTCTCATTTAAGTAGATTCAAGGTGGCTCAGTGGCAAAGAATCCACCTGCAATGCATGAAACTTACAGGAGACCTGGGTTCTATCCCAGGGAAGATCCCCTGTAGTAGGAAATGGTAACCCACTCCTGTATCCTTGTGTGGGAAATCCCATGGACAGAGGAATCTGGAGGACTACAGTCCTTGGAGTTGAAAAAATTCAGAGAAGACTGAACGACTAAATAACAAAACAAGAAAATCATTTTATATATATTTTTTCTGTTTTACTTCTGCCTTAGATTTAATCACTCTTTGCAACCGCTAAGCCACATTGGAATTCCAAGACCGTTTTTCTAGGTAGAAAAGGTAAAAATTAAAAAAAAAAAATGTAGTGATAATGATAACAACAAGAAAAAAATTATTTTTCCTTTGTCCTAAGCTCTATGCTGAATGATTACTTTAAAAATTTTACTTCATCTTTAGCTTAGATCTCAAAGTAGCATAATATATTTAACTATTGTCATTTACATTTTGAAAATGGGAAAATTGAGCCTCATGAGGCAGAGATACCTTTCACAGTCACACTGCTAGTAAGTGGAGTATATAATACTATAGTTACCTAATGCTGCATTATGAATTATCCCAAAGTGTAGTAGCTTAAACCACAGACATTTTATTACATCTCACAAATTTGTGTGTTGGCTGGAGCCAACTTGGAGGGTTCTATATTAGTCTTTCTCAAGGTCTCTCATACAGTTAGAGCAAAATGGCAGACAGCATCAGAGAGCTAGACATCTGGCACCTGAGAGTTCCTTTGGTTGGCTTCTATTTTTATGATGTATTTCACTTTCTAGGTCTTCTTTACTTGGTCTCTCTCTCCACCAGGATAGTCTGCAATTTATACATAGTTGAAGATTAGAATTTATTTTTACCTTGCTTAGAAGTCCAAGACAATCACTTTTTTTATATTGTTAGTCAAAGGAGTTACAGACACAGTTTAGATTTCAACATGAGAAGAGCTTCAAGTACATACAGAGCAGGGTGGAGAGTCTGACCATCTTTAGAGGCTCTCTATCCCATGACTGGAGCTGGGACTCATTGATTCTTCTCCATTTACAGCAGGATGATTGAGAAAACATGCTTTTAATGGAATTGGTATACTTGAAGTACTGAACATAGAATTAACATTTCCTTCCTTCTA
This sequence comes from Oryx dammah, assembly GCF_014754425.2. Taxonomy (NCBI): domain Eukaryota; kingdom Metazoa; phylum Chordata; class Mammalia; order Artiodactyla; family Bovidae; genus Oryx; species Oryx dammah. The sequence continues at coordinate 45,409,888 of NW_024070206.1, read as the reverse complement.
GTCTGATTAGTTTCTTATTAAGATATTTAATAGATATGAAAGCTATCTTATTTATTAAGAACCTGATGAAAACCATACTTGTATTTCTTACAAGAATGTTAAAACAGTGCAGAAGAAAGCAATAAGACTAAATAAGACTAATAATGTTTGTAGAGTTGGACCAAAGAAGAGAAGCTGCCCAACAGAAATTGTGCCATAGAAGAGGCAACAAACGCAACAATCACTGTGATGTAGGGAAAGAACTATGAGGGAAAGTATCCTAATGTGACTCTCTTTCTGCCATTTAATCACCTGCTAGCAGCATCTCATTGACAGAATGAGTTGTTTGGATCACACTGGTGACTCAATGGACATGAGTTTGAGCAGACTCCAGGAGACAGAACAGGACAGAGAAGCCTGGCATGCTGCAGTTCATGGGGTTGCAAAGAGTTGGACACAAGTTAGTGACTGAATAATGAACAACAAGAAACTTCTATTGGGGGAAACCCACTTATGTCATGAGAACAAGGATGTCTGAGTGATACAGTCACCTGGGTCAACTTCCCAGGACAAATAACAGGGTAGAAAATGGAGGTGTCAAGGAAGAAGACAGTAAAGGAAAACCAGCATCTTGTTGATGATGCTGCTGTTTTGTTGATGTCATTATTGTTATTTCATGTAAAGCAATTATCCTCCAACAACAACAACAAAATTAAAAAATGAAAGTAAAATGAACAGAAAGAAAGGAAAAAAATATTCTCAGCTTATCCGAGGAACTAGAGTGAATTAAAAAAAAAAAAAAATGTTTCAGACTTCCCTGGTGGTCCAGTGGTTAAGAATTCACATTTTAATGCAAGAGGCACAGGTTCAATTGATTCCTGGTCCAGGAAGATTCCACATGTCATGAAGCAACTAAGGCTGTGGGCCACAAATATAGAAGCCCCATGCTCTGTAACAAGAGAAGCCACCTCAGTGAGAAGCCCATGCATCACAGCTAGAAAAAAGCCCCCACTCACTGCAACTAGAGAAAGCCCACACACAGCAAGGAAAACTCAGCACACCCAAAAATAAATAAGATTTTTAATAAAGAGAAATTTCCCCCCCAAAATCATTTCACTATATATGAATTTTTAGATAATTGAACTCTGGTTAATTGAGGTTGCATTTGCTTTAACTGAGCACATAATAATTAATATAGACTTAGAGAATAATTATTTCCCTGTGGCTCAGATGGTAAAGAATCTGTCTGCGATGTGAGAGGGCCAGGTTCAATCCCTGGGTAAAGATGATCCCCTAGAGAAGGGGATGGCAACCCACTCCAGTATTCTTGCCTGGACAATTCCAAGGAGAGAGAGGAGCCTGGTGGGCTACAGTCCATGGGGTCTCAAAAAGTTGGACATGGCTGAGCCTCTAACACTTTCATTTTTTCTTAAAAACTATTAAGATTCTCCTCTTTGTTCCTCATTCTTCTGCCACTCTGTTCCCACCTTCTTCCCTCTTATTATTTGTTCATCAGAGAATCTTGTGATTCAGAAGAGCTTATTCAGAAGGGAACTCTCAAAATTAAAAAAAAAAAAAAAATCAGTCGAATATCCACACCTATATCCTAGGCTGAACAATGAACAGAAAACCTTTTTAGCTTTTTATATACAAGGAATTTCAGCGGTGTGCCAAATATGGCTTTTTGGTGCTTGTCTAATCAAAGCATGTACTGGAAAGGAAATTGATACAAAGCTTCTTTTTTTCCCACTGTGATTTTTATTCTAGGTCACCATATTTCTCTTATACACAATACCTTAAACATTTCTGTCAAATTAACTTCTGAAATTAGAACAGACACTGTCCTGGAACAACCTCCAGAGGTACAGTTTTTCACAGGTTGGTATCTTTAATTTAATTTCTAATTAATGAAATCCATCATGGCGATTCATGTTGCTTTACGGTTTTGGCCTATCTTACCTTTTTTTCTTGTTTTCAGTGCTCTATGGCATTCATTAAAAAAGACATAAATAAAATTGGAAATGGGTGGGAGGGTAATAAGTGGGATAAACTAGTATTTCCAAGGAAAATCCTTAAATCATTCTACTCTTTTCCAGTAAATGTGATTATACTGTTGCTGTCCATCATGGAGTCACCAGTCTATATTCCTCAACTAAAATACCACAGAAACCCTCCCTTTTCTACTTTATTTTGTTTAATATAGATCTCCACATACATTGTTTCATTTTAGAATTTCTATTGTTGCTCCATCTAAGATTTCTCTCTTTTCCCATATAGAATTAATTTTGTAAAACTATACAAATGGCCCATGTCTCTTTAGGGAAATGATGCCCAGAATAAAGCAATCAACATGTTAAAATAGATCATCTCAGAAGCATAAAGCAGTCCTGCATAAGTCAGCATAGCTTCCCATAAAATTCATGACTGACTCAGCACACACGAGCAGCCATTAGTTCTCCAAAGCATCTTTCTATTTCTTTTATGACTTAGCAGCCAGCTTTTAGGAAGTCCATAATCAGAGGAATCAAAATGGCTTCTTAATTACTGAGATCACAAAAGGCGTTGATGGCCCCATTAGGAATAAATGAAGCCTTGGCATATAAACTCATGCAATAGGGCTACTCAGTTCTCAGGCTTCCCTTCCTAAGTTTGATTTCTGAAACAAAGGTGCAACTTCTGTGATCTTCATACAATTCTATCCTGCCCTCTAGCAACACATAGTATTATGCATGATGTAAGGGACAGATATGCAAGGTTGTCATTATTCTGAGTTCTTTTTCAATAGTCAAAGTATATTAACAAGATATAACACAGGTATGATGAAAAGTTCTTTTGGAAATATGGCCTTTATTTAGGAAGCTTTACACTATATATGTATATAAAAGAAAAAAGTTCATAATTATGCTGCTGCTGATGCTAAGTCACTTCAGTGGTATCCAACTCTTTGCGACCCATTAGTCAGCAGCTCACCAGGCTCCCCCATCCCTGGGATTCTCCAGGCTAGAACACTGGAGTTGGGTTGCCATTTCCTTCTCCAATGCATGAAAGTTAAAAGTGAAAGTGAAGCCGCTCAGTCGTGTCTGACTCTTAGCGACTCCATGGACTGCAGCCTACCAGGCTCCTCCATCCATGGAGTTTTCCAGGCAAGAGTACTGGAGTGGGTTACCATTATGAGGCAATGAAAATCAATAATCAACCTGTAAGGCTTCCCTGCAGGCTCAGTGGTTAAAAAAAAAAAAAATAACTCACCTCTTAAGGCAGGAAACAGGATCTCAATCCTTAGGTTGAGAGATCCCTCGGAGAAAGAAATGGCAACCAATTCCAGTATTCTTGGCTGGAAAATCCCATGGACAGAGAAGAGTAGCAGGCTACAGGCCATGGGGTCACAAAAGAGTTGGACATGACTTAGAGACTAAACAACAATAACAATAACATTGACCAGTATCTTCTCATTACCTTTGAACCCATGATCCAGGAATAATTCAAATATCTGCTTTGCCATAAAATTTTACAATATTTATAAATAATTGGGATATTTAAATTTGCATAACCAATCCCTGACTTTACTATTTAGTTATAAGTGATGGGACCAGAAAGTGAAGAGGACTAAAGAGCCTCTTGATGAAGGTGAAAGAGGAGAGTGAAAAAGCTGGTTTAAAACTCAATATTCGAAAAACTAAGATCATGGCATCTCGTTCTATCACTTCATGGAAAATAGATGGAGAAACAATGAAAACAGTGACAGACTTTTATTTTCTTGGGCTCCAAAATCACTGCAGATGGAGGCTGCAACCATAAAATTAAAAGATGTTTGCTCTTTGGAAGAAAGCTATGACCAACCTAGACAGCATATTAAAAAGCTAAGACATTACTTTGCTGACAAAGGTCTGTCTAGTCAAAGCTATGTTGTTTTTTTTTTTTCCAGTAGTCATGTATGGATCTGAGAGTTGGACCATAAAGAAAGCCAAGTGACAAAGAGTTGATGCTTTTGAACTGTGGTGTTGAAATCTCTTGAGAGTCCGTTGGACTACAAAGAGGACAAACCAATAAATCCTAAAGGAAATCAGTCCTGAATATTCATTGGAAGGACTGATGCTGAAGCTGAAACTTCAATAATTTAGCCACCTGATGTGAAGAGCTGACTCATTTGAAAATACCCTGAAGCTTGGAAAGATGAAAGGCAGGAGGAAAAGCGGATAACAGAGGCTGAGATGGTTGTTTGGCATTACCAACTCGATGGACATGAGTTTGAGCAAGCTCCAGCAGTTGGTGATGGACAGGGAAGCCTTGCTTGCTGCAGTCCGTGGGGTCACAAAGAGTCAGACATAACTGAGCGACTGAACTGAACTGATGGGACCAGATGCCATGGTCTTAGTTTTTTGAAAGTTGAGTTCTTTCAACTTTCTTCTCCACTCTCCTCTTTCTTTTTCAGCTTCAGCCAGCTTCTTCACCCTCCTCTTTCACTTTCATCAAAAAGTTCTTTAGTTCTTCTTTAATTTCTGCTATAAGGGTTGTGTCATCTGCATATCTGAGATTATTGATATTTCTCCTGGTAACCTTGATTCCAGCTTGTGCTTCATCTAACCTGTCATTTCGCATGATGTACTCTGCATATAAATTAAATAGGAAGGATGACAATATACAACCTTGACATACTCCTCTCTGAATTTGGAACCAGTCCATTGTTCCATGTCCAGTTCTAACTGTTGCTTCCTGATCTGTGTACAGATTTCTCAGAGAGGCAGATAAGGGATTCTGGTATTCCCATCTCTTGAAGAATTTTCCATAGTTTGTTGTGATCCACACGGGTCAAAGGCTTTAACATAGTTAATGAAGCAGAAGTAGATAGTCTTCTGAAATTCTCTTGTTTTTTCTGTGATTCAGTGGGTGTTGGCAATTTGATCTCTGGTTCTTCTGCTTTGTCTAAATCCAGCTTGCACATCTGGATGTTCTTGGTTCACATACTGTTGAAGCCTAGCTTGGAGAACTTTGAGCATTACTTTGGTAGTGTATGAAATGAGTGCAATTGTGTGGTACTTTGAACATACTTTGGCATTCCCTTTCTTTGGGATTGGAATGAAAACTAAACTTTTCCAGTCCTGTGGCCACTGCTGAGTTTTCCAAATTTGCTGGCATATTGAGTGCAGCCCTTTAACAGTATCATCTTTTAGGATTTAAAATAACTCAGCTGGAATTCTATCACCTCCACTAGTTTTGTTCATAGTGATGTTTCCTAAAGCCCACTTAACTTCACACTCTATGATGTCTGGCTCTAGGTGAGTGAAATAAATGGTACAGTCTAATATTTATAAGTACCAAATTGTAATATTGTTAATATTGATAAATATCATATGGTAACAATGTCTTGTTAATAAAACCACTTGGGTCTTTCCTGATGGTTGAGTGGATAAGAATCTGCCTTATAATGCACAGGACACAGCTTCAAAATCTGCTCCCAGAAGATCCCACATGCTGTGGGGCAACAAAGCCCCGGCACCACAACTACCGATCCTGTGTGGCAAAGAGCCTGTGCTCTACTAGAGAAGCTACCCCAATCAGAAGCCCATGCACCACAGTGAAGTGTAGGCCCCATGCACCTCAATTAGGGAAATTCCATGCACAGCCATGAAGATCTAATGCAACCAAACATAAATAATAATTTTTAAAGTTGTAAACTGTGAGGATGTTTTATTGTTATTAATATCATAATTGCTTATTATATTTATTTTCTACATATTTCCCTCATAACTTACAATTACCAGTGTAATTGAATTATTTTTGCAACATCCTTTTCAAAGTGCTGATATCTGCTATCTCTGCCTTCTAGGAGGTCAAAATAATGGAATCATTTTCCTTTTTTTCTTAAAGGAACTCTTTATTCAAAGCATTTTACTCTAATGTCAGCTGTGCAAAACAGATGAAAATAAAGCTCTTCTGCTTGAAGAAGGAGTTAGACCCAGGAGCCCCATTTGGCTCCCCAGCCTCCTCTAAGACCTGTGAATATAATATTACCACAATTTGAAAATTGCTGCTCTGTGTCTAGAAAGGACTGTTCAAATTAGTTACCTGCCCACTGAAATGAGGGGACATCTGGCCTGGACTTTATATTCACCTCACTTGCTGGTTTATTTTCTTGTGCAGAGTAGCTACTCAGTGGTTTTTTGACTGGTTTGATTTAACTTTCCTTTACCATTTTCTTCCCAACCCTTTTTTTCTCCTCTTTTATTCCTTGAACTGTTCCTTTTTTTATTTCTCATCAAACACACACACACACACACATACACACGTATACATGTACACACGTGTGCTAACACAGATTCACACATACATGAATGCATAGGAATTCATCATAAGGTTTCAACAACAGTCAGCTGGATCACCGTACCTGTGATGCAATCTAGTTGTTTCTAAAGGGGGCCAAAAGTACTTAAGTGCATTGCTTTACAATCTGGTAAATTTGATCATTTCAAGCCAAAGAATCACATCAACCTCTGGAAACACATTCTCAGGTTATCTGCATACAGTGGTTAATTTTGAAATCCACACCAATAGCAAGACTGAAAATGTCCATAATCACAACATACTGGAAAATGAAAGATCCCCGAACATTCATGTTAGTGTAACCAAATGTATTTATACTAAAAGAGCTAGTCAAAAATTCAGAATTAAACAAAAGCTAAGAAAATCAGTATGTTTTTATATTTACAAACTTGATTAAGTTTTTACTGGCTAACACTTACAGTATTATATCAATAATTTGTGGAAAATAAAATGTCATCTTATGTATCTGAATTAGCTAAGAAATGGTGTGTTGGGAATGACTACACTTGTCATCACTGAAATATTTTTTAATCATTTAAGGTCATTAAATGATTAAGCTCATTCTTTAGTTAACATATTATGTGAAATTTTATATTTATGTTGGGGGGATTGAGTGTCATCATTATGAATAGATCAAACAAACCAATCAAATCAATTGAGCCTTGAAACCACTGGTAATGACAACAAAGTGAAGTGAATATATGAACATTGCCACAGATAGTAATTATAAAAATTTAAATAGAATATATTATAAAAATTAATTAAGACACTGGAAAGCATTTCAAAGCAGAGAAAAACAAGAGAATAGTTAATTTTCAGAAAACTGAAAATGGAAGAGAAAAGTTCTACTGGTTTATGTCCTTCTGGCTTAGGAATGTTGTCCATCCCTCAACTTGACTTCAGTGAAAGTAGAAAGATAGAGTAATAGGATATTTGCCATAGACTCAAATGATTCCCCCAAACATTAGTTACTGTCATGATCTTAACATATATACTCCAGTTTTTTCAATATTATTCATTTTAGAAAGCAAACTTAATTCACCTTAATTTATTTTCTTTTAAATGTGGGCTGGACTTAGTGATTGATTTATAAAAAAATCAAGTCAAGGGGAAAAAAAAAATACTTTACAATGGTGAAACCTAACAGATGTCACTTCAGCCAAATTGCAAAGTTAGCATCACCAGTTCTAAGTCATGATAGAGTTTACCTATTGACATGGTGTGATGGAAGGACACTTCATCTCTTTGCTATGCTTTCCTAAAATCCATAACCCCAGTCTAATCATAATAAGCATCAGACAAACCAAAATGAAGAAATATTCTGCAAAATTCTTGACTGATAATTTTCAACAGTGTCAAAGTGATGTAAAACAAGGAAAGATGGAAAAACTATCACAGATGGAAGGAGACTATAGAGTCATAGTAACTAAATGTAAATCAGGATCCTGATTTCAATCTGGAATAGAAAAAAAAATAGTATAAAATCTGAAGGAGTTCAGATAAAGCCTATAGAAGATGAATAGTACTCTGCCAATATCATGGTCATGTTAACATTAGGAGAAACTGAGTGAAAGGTATATGGGGAAGCTCTGTATTTTTTTTATAACTCTTCTGAAGGTCTATAAGTTCAAAGTAAAAAACAAAGTTTAAACAAAACAAACAAAAGCATCATCTCTTACATCACACACTGTGAATGAGACAAAAACTTAGGACTATCACTAATATCTCAACTGCAAGGAGCTGGACCAAACTCCATCACTTCTGACTGCACATCTTTGGAGCAAGTGACTGCTATAATCAGGGTGTGAAATCCCCAAGATATATTGTGGACTTCATATTGGATGGGATATTTACAGTTTCACAAACAGCTAACACCTTGGCCAGCAGCTGAAAAGGACAAGATTTAAATATTGGCAAAAGAAAAGTGAAAGTCATGGCTATCTCCCAACTGGTCAAAGTATTACCAAATCATAGTGCTAAAGAATATAGAAAAGGTAGTTAAGTTGATCCACGTAAAAGGTGTTCCAAAGAGGTATGGCAGATTTCTTCCTTATGACCTAGATTGGTAAACTACCTCAATCCCAACTTTATGTCAGAGAGTCCTAGACCAATTTCTCTGATCAGGGAGGTTGCAAGCTTGGCATGGCCCAGAGAGCAAAGAGATCTGCAGTTGAAGTTACTGTGACTGAAAAGACAAAACTTTGCTGATTGCAGGTATGTCTTTGTCAGGCAAACAGTCACTGGATGTACTAACCAATTATATGAGCATATGGATTCTTAAACATTACCTATAATTTGCTTAAAATACCTTTTTTTTTCCCAAAAATAGAAGAGAGAGTGAGCCAAGCAGAATAGAGGCAAATAAAAACTTAATTAAAGGAAGTTATTAATTTAATATTTGCTGAAAAGCAAAAGCAAATCCTGTAGAATTCTTGTTTGATATAATCATGAAGGTGGCTGTGGCTCATCTATGTTATGGATATTTCCATATTTTCTGTTGTAAAGAGATAAAATATAGTTATGTCTCAGCAGCTCAATTATGAGGGATAAAAATTGCCAGTTATGACTTCTTTAGATCTCACAATAAGCAAATTATGGAGCAAGTTCTCACATCTTGGTTTCACAATTGAGTTCATATTATGTAATCTTAGTCTAGCTTTTTCATTAAAGCAACAGTGAAAAGTGATTGTTAATGAGCATAACAAAGTATTTTTGGCATGGAAATAGCTATTTCTACTTTTCAAAACTGTTTTTTCTTTTAAGAAGACAAATATTCCACCTTACAAACATGTTTGCAAAATGCCTATATTTAAGATAAAGTTCAAGTCAGCACATGCCTAGATGAGCACACTTAATAAATGATATCTGAACTTTTTCTGATTTTTGATAAGAAAAGAAGGAGAGGGAGAAAGACAGGAAAAAAAAGAAGAAAAAGAAAGAAAAGAGGGAGAAAGAAAAAAAATTAAAGAAGCAGCAGAAAGGACGGAAGAAAAGAAGTATATATAGGAGGTAGACTGCTTTCTTTAGGGACCACTATGCATGTTATGTGTACATATATATTAGCTACTTTCTTATTCTCTTAAGTTTGCAAACTAGAAAGAAAGATATACTTTTAAGCCACAAATCTTTACTTCACAAAGAGGATGAGATAATGAAAGATGAATTAAAATCCCCAGATATTCACTATGCCTTCATAGAGAGCTCTAATATAATGAAATGAACCAGAATATGCATCTCAAATATGCCTATTTGGTTTACAGATTATTTTGAACTAAAAGACTTTGAAAACCAACAGAGGCAGGAAAGGCTCTAAAACCAGGGCACAAGTTTTCCTTTTGTAAAGAAAATTTACATGTTTTTAAAGAGATTTCCATTTGTGAAGATGTCTCCTCCCTGACTTGAATATGGAGAAATTAATAATTTATCAATGAAAAACATAATGGCTTAAATTTGCAACATGAATATTACTAAACAAGCCTAGTTTACCAAACATTTTCTCATCTTCTCCCTATAACTTGCTTCCCCAGCACAGAAGTCCTTCTTTTACCTTGAAATAATATTTTAAAAGTTCTAACCAACTCTGAATTACTCATAACTGAGTGCTCTCATGTATAAGTGCAGGCTGCATGTGTCAACGTCTATTTTTCTCTTGTTAATCTACCTTTCCCCAGTGAAATTTATAAGGCTGTAGGGAAAGAACTTAAATTGGATAGAGGAAAAAGATTTCTTATTCTTCCTGTACAATATACAACATTCCACAGGTAACTTAGATCATGATTTTCATTTGAAAAATACAGAACTTAGACACAGATGAATTCCTAGATGTAAAGGAATAAAACTTGTTAACATAAGATTTTCATCTATTTTCTGTAATAATTAGCACCTTTATTGCTAGAATTTGACAAATATGCTATATGGTGTTTTACCATTGTGAGATGCATTGTGAGATGATTACCACAATCAAGCTAGTTAACATACCCATACCCATCACCTATTTTTGCTGTGGTGAGAACACTTGGAATTTACTCTCTTAGCAAAATTTTAAATATATAATACATTATTATTAACTATAGTCACCAGTACATTAGGTTTATATAACTTACTCTTGCTTTGACTAGCATCTCCCCATTTCCCCCAGGGCCATTTTTTTTTTTTGTTGTTGTTGTTCTAATTATTTCAACATCAAATTTCTCCCCTCACTACTTTCAGAGTCTGATAGATTAGGAGTAGTAGTGTAGAATATTATCATTGAAGTGTGCTGTTTGTTTACTGCATGAAATATTTTTAGACCCTGATGTTGGGAAAGATTGAAGGCAGGAGGAGAAGGGGACGACTGAGGATGAGATGGTTTAATTGCATCACCAACGCGATGGGAATGATTTTGAATAGACTCTGGGAGTTGGTGATGGACAGGGAAGCCTGGCGTGCTGCAGCTCAGGGGGTTGCAAAGAGTCAGACATGACTAAATGACTCAACTGAACTGAACTCTGTTTTTTTCTGTTTAGACACCAAGTCATGACACCATGGACTGCAGCACACCAGCACACCCTGTCCCCAACCATCTCCTACAGTTTGTCCAACTTCATCTCCATTCATTGTTTAAGCCATCCAAACATCTCATCTTCTGTTTCCCTCATTTCCTTCTATTTTCAATCTTTCCCAGCATCAGGATCTTTTCCAACGAGTTGACTCATCACATCAGGTGGCCAAAGTATTGGAGTTTCAGCTTCAGCATCAGTCCTCCCAATGAATATTCAGGGTTTATTTCCTTTAACATTGACTGACTTGATCTCTTTGATATCCAAGGGACTCTCAAGAATCTTCTCTAGCATCACAGTTCAAAAGTAGTAATTCTTTGGTACTCTGTCTTCTTTATGGTCCATCTCTCTCAACCATATGTGATGTCTGGAAAGACCATAGGTTTGACTATACAGACCTTTGTTAGTAAAATGATGTCTTTGCTTTTTAACACACTTGTCTAGGTTTTCATAGCTTTCCTGCCAAGAAGCAAGCATCTTCTAATTTCATGATGCAGTCACAATCTGCAGTAATTTTAGAGCTCAAGAAGAGGAAATATGTTACTGCTTCCACATTTTCCCCTTCTATTTACCATGAAGTGATGGGGCCTGATGCCATGATCTTAGTTTTTGTTTGTTTGTTTTGTTTTGTTTGCTTTTTAGCATTTAGTTTTAAGCAGTCTTTTTCATTTTCCACATTCATGCTCATTAAGAGGCTTTTTAGTTTCTCTTTGCTTTCTGCATTAGAGTGGTATCCTTCACATATCTGAGGTAGTTGATATTTCTCCCAGCAATCTTGATTCCAAATGTAACTCATCCAGCCCTGCCATAAGGGTGATGTCATCTGCATATCTGAGGTTATTGATATTTCTCCCAGCAATCTTGATTCCAGCTTGTGCTTCTTCCAGCCCAGCGTTTCTCATGATGTACTCTGCTGGTGCTACTGCTAAGTCACTTCAGTTGTGTCCGACTCTGCGGGACCTCAAAGACAAGACTCTGCCATCCCTGGGATTCTCCTAGCAAGAACACTGGAGTGGATTGCCATTTCCTTCTCCAATGCATGAAAGTGAAAAGTGAAAGTAAAGTCACTCAGTCGTGTTCGACTCCTAGCGACCCCATGGACTGCAGCCTACCAGGCTCCTCGTCCCATAGGTTTTTCCAGACAAGAGTACTGGAGTGGGTTGTCATTATAAGCAGGGTGACAATATACAGCCTGACGTACTCCTTTTCCTATTTGGAACCAGTCTGTTGTTCCATGTCCAGTTCTAACTGTTGCTTTCTGACCTGAAAATAGGTTTCTCAAGAGGCAGGTCAGGTGGTCTGGTATTTCCATCTCTTTCAGAATTTTCCACAGTTTATTGTGATCCACCCCTCATCCAAGGTAAGGAGCAGTGACTGCACTTTGCTGGAGCAGCCATGAACAGATACTGCACGTCCAAGGTGAAAGAAACCCAAGTAAGACGGTAGGTGTTGCAAGAGAGCAGACACACTGAAACCATAATCACAGAAAACTAGTCAATATAATCACACTAGGACCACAGCTTTGTCTAACTCAATGAAACTAAGCCATGTCCTGTGGAGCCACCCAAGACAGGTAAGCATGGTGGAAAGGTATGACACAATGTGGTCTACTGGAAAAGGGAATGGCAAACCATTTCAGTATTCTTCCTTTAAGAACCCCATGAACAGCATGAAAAGGCAAAATGATAGGATACTGAAAGAGGAACTCCCCAGGTCAGTAGGTGCCCAATATGCTACTGGAAATCAGTGGAGAAATAACTCCAGAAAAAATGAAGGGATGGAGCCAAAGCAAAAACAATACCCAGTTGTGGATATGACAGGTGATAGAAGCAAGGTCCAATGTTGTAAAGAGCAATATTGCATAGGAACCTGGAATGTCAGGCCCATGAATCAAGGGAAATTGGAAGTGGTCAAACAGGAGATGGCAAGAGTGAACATCAACATTCTAGGAATCAGCAAACTAAAATGGACTAGAATGGGTGAATTTAACTCAGATGACCATTATATTTACTACTGTGTGCAGGAATCCCTCGGAAGAAATGGAGTAGCCATCATGGTCAACAAAAGAGCCCAAAATGCAGTACTTGAATGCAATCTCAAAAACGAAAGAATGATCTCTGTTTGTTTCCAAGGCAAACCAAACCATTCAATATCATAGTAATCCAAGTCTATGCCCCAACCAGTTAGACTGAAGAAGCTAAAGTTGAACGGTTCTATGAAGACCTACAAGACCTTTTAGAACTAACACCCAAAAAAGATGTTCTTTTCATTATAGGGGACTGGAATGCAAAAGTAGGAAGTCAAGAAACACCTGGAGTAACAGGCAAATTCGGCCTTGGAATACGGAATGAAGCAGGCCAAAGACTAACAGAGTTTTGCCAAGAAAATGCACTGGTCATAGCAAACACCCTCTTCCAACAACAAAAGAGAAGACTCTACACACAAGCCTTCCTCAGTGATCAACGCAAAGAAATAGACGAAAACAACAGAATGGGAAAGACTAGAGATCCCTTCAAGAAAGTTAAAGACACCAAGGGAACATCTCATGCAAAGATGTAATCAAAAAAAGACAAAAATGGTATGGACCTAACAGAAGCAGAAGATATTAAGAAGAGGTGGCAAGAATACACAGAAGAACTATACAAAAAAGACCTTCATGACCAAGATAATCCCGATGGTGTGATCACTCATCTAGAGCCAGACATCCTGGAATGTGAAGTCAAGTGGGCCTTAGAAAGCATCACTATGAACAAAGCTAATGGAGGTGACGGAATTCCAGTTGAGCTATTTCAAATCCTGAAAGATGATGCTGTGAAAGTGCTGCACTCAATATGCCAACAAATTTGGAAAACTCAGCAGTGGCCACAGGACTGGAAAAGGTCAGTTTTCATTCCAATCCCAAAAAAAGACAATGCCAAAGAATGTTCAAACTACAGCACAATTGCACTCATCTCACACACTAGTAAAGTAATGCTCAAATTCTCCAAGTCAGGCTTCAGCAATACGTGAAGTGTGAACTCCAGATGTTCAAGGTGGTTTTAGAAAAGACAGAGGAACCAGAGATCAAATTGCCAACATCTGCTGGATCATGGAAAAAGCAAGAGAGTTCCAGAAAAAACATCTATTTATGTTTTATTGACTATGCCAAAGTTGTCCCTTGTGTTGTTTAAAAAGAGTGTTTGCTATGACCAGTGAGCTATCTTTGCAAAATTTTGTTAACCTTTCCCCTCCTTCATTTTGTATTCCAAGACCAAACTTGCCTGTTACTCCAGTATTTCTTGATTTCCTGCTTTTACATTCCAATCCCCTATAATGAATAGGATATATTTTTTAGCATTAGTTCTAGGAGGTCTTCATAGAACTGATCAACTTCAGCTCCTTCAGCATAGGTGATTGGGGCATAGACTTGACTTACTGTGATGCTGAATGGTTTGTCTTGGAAACAAACTGAGATCATTCTGTCATTTTTGAAGTTATACCAAAGTACTGTGTTTCAGAGTCTTTTGTTAATTATAAGCGTTATTCAGTTTCATCTAGGGATTCTTGCCCATAGTATATGTAATGGTCATCTGAATTAAATTCACCCATTCCCATTCATTTTAGTTCACTGATTCCTAAGATGTTGATGTTTACTCTTGGTATCTCCTGCTTGACCACATCCAACTTACCTTGATTCATGGACCTATTATCCCTGATTCCTATGCAATACTGTTCTTCACAGCATCAGACTTTACTTTCACCACCAAACACATCCACAACCGAGCATCATTTCTGCTCTGGCCAAATGCTTCATTCTCTCTGGAGCTATTAGTGGTTGTCCTCTGCTCTTCCCCAGTAGCGTATTGGACACCTTCAGACCCAAGGTTCCTCTTCTCTGGGTATCATATTTTTTTTTTGCTTTTTTATACAGTTCATGGGATTCTCATAGCAAGTATACTGGGGAGGTTTGCCAGTTTCTCCTCCATCCCCACCAAAGTCCCTCTCAATTTCCTAGGTTTCTGCTTGCTTAGATATTCTATTACATCTTTTCATACTATTGCAACCCAAAGAAAGTTTTATTTCTTTAAAACCTTGAACTGTGTTTAATATCTATACACTCTGGACGTATCACTTAGCATTTGATAATGGCTATATATATATATATATATATATATATATATATATATATATATATATATATA